>NW_025544775.1:2245452-2730395 GCF_000003525.1 Blastomyces dermatitidis ER-3
TAATTATTTTTACATAATTTTCTTCAAATTAGAAAGTTAGTATTATTAAAAATCATTATCTGATAGAGTAACTTATCAGCTCAGTAGTAATTTTCTGCTTATTTTTCTTTTATTATCTGCATTCTGATGACTTCAGATGTCAGGAAATTTCTTCAGAGTTATGATCAGTTTATAATGAATATTTCTGAATGAAGTTGCAGTGATTATAGCAGAGAGATGACTTTTCAGTAATCTGTAATACAATCTATTAATAATTATTTCATAGTTCATCTTGATATTTGTGTTAAGTTTTTCATAAATTTCATGACCTGAAATCAGATATGAAGAATGAAGTAATCATTTATCATGATTGAAAGAGAGTATTCTGTGTTGAATTATAAATAATATAGACTTTGTAATTCACAGTGATTTCTTGAAGAGTTTATAAATCTTTAATAGAAGTAAAAGAAATGAAAGAAGTGAATTCAGAAGACATGATAATAATTTGAGAAAGATAATAATTTATTTTCAATAACTGATCACTGATGTGTGTAAGAAGAATTAATATAAGAGAAAATAATCTCATTTCTTAGCTTAGTTATAATTTTAGTACTAACTCAGATTGAATATCATTGATGTGTAAAAATAAATAAATAATCTTGATTAATCTCTGTCATATTTCTTGAAATAGATTAATATTGTAAAAGAGAGTGTTATCAAATTACATTATCAGATAATATCATTAAAAATATATTAATATTATAAATATCAATGTTGAAAAAATGTTGATACTTATATATTATAGTAATTTATGAATCATGATAGTTAAATATATATATATATATATATCATTCCTGACTTGATTACAACTTGTACAATAATTTTTGAAAACTCAAAATCAATTTTAATTATTAATAATTAAAAACTTAAACTTATAACTAACTAATATAAAAAGAAAAAAATCTACTTCTTCTCTTTCTCATTCTTCTTATTATTCTTCATAATTTACTTCTCATTCTTCTTCTTCTTCTTCTTCTTATCTGAGATGATAATCACCTTAAAATCTCTCTTCACTGTCTTCTCAGAGAAGAGTTTCTACTACTTTCTCTTAGCCAGATTAATCTGTATCTTAAAATCTCACATTTTCTGATCTGCTATCTCAGGTTTCATCTTAGTAGTAAGTAGATTGACATGCTCAGAGAGCAGAGCTGTCTTCTCAATATTCTGAATCATGAAGTGTATTCAAGATCTGAACAAGATCTCAATTCTCTTCTTCTCTGTCAGCTTCTGCTAATCAATTAGAGAATAGAAGTGTTATCAAAAATCATTATCTCTTAATAAATAAAAAACTTATCAGTTTTGACTTCTTTATCTCTCACTTTAATACTCTCTCAATCTTCTTCTACTATCACTTATTTACAGTAACACTCTTCTTCTCTCTCTCTCTCTTCATCTTGAACTTAAATTATTCTCAGAACTTCTTCTGATCTCATCACTGCTGTATGAGACTCTTTACTGTCTTCTTCTTCAATCTCTCACAGGCAGTGTTATTCACATTATTTCTATACTTAGTTCAGTCTAAATCTATCAGAAGTGTTACTTAAAATTGTTATCATTCTACTTTCTTACAGAGTCTCTTCAAGGCATTATAATGTATCTTGTAATCTGTCTCTTCTTACTTAAATGCCTTCTTCTTCTCTCTCTTCAATCTGTGACAGCGCTCACGCGCCTTGATGGTCTGCAGGACCGCAGAATATTTAAAGAGAGATGACATGATATTTCAGTAAGTATTGAAGAGAAGTGAAGGCAGAAGAGATAGTCAGAAATGATATGATAATAATAATGATAATAATAATAATAATGATAATAATAATGATAATAATAGTGATAATGTTAATAATGATAATGATGATGATAATGATGATGATGATAATAATAATAATAATGATGATGATAAAAGAAAGAGTACATTGAAATATATTACTAACTTATCAAATATAAAGAAATAAAGAAAATATTAACAGCTTTCAGAGATATACAGAAACAGCTACAGTGTTGCATAGCAACATCATCTTTATTCAATACATACAGTGTTGATATTCTTTATATACAGTTATTATATAATCTATATCAGAGATACATGCAGAAAACAGATCTTTATTACTAGAAAGAATGATTACAGCAATTCTCTGCTTTTATATTATAAAGATAAGTTATTCTTATTTCTTTCTTCTCTCTTTTCTCTTCTTCTTCAACTCATCACTAAGTTCAAGCTGATATGAAAACTATTAAAACACTCTTAGAAATCCTCAAATTGAAGAGTATAGACTAATCAAATTTTAAATATAGAAGAATTAAATTATATTCAATATTACTAATTATTCATTCTCTCTTAATAAAATCACAGTTACATCTTCCCCTCTTCTCTCTTCTCAAATAAAATATAGCCTGTGAAAAGTGAGTATCATATCAGATTATAATGACTAATACAGCCTCAGCATGCAGAGCTGCATACATGTAGCACATGCTGAATTGAGAGACTGTGTGAGTTGTAAACTGATACCAGCATCTCAGAGAGAGCTGTGTAGTGTGAGAAAGTCATAACTCTTGATTATATACACAGAGAGTGAATCATTGCAGTAAGTGCATGTGCATTACATGAAAGTAAAACTTTTTAATAATACTCAGTCTCTGATATCATGAAAATAGAGTCTCTCTATGAGATCTGTTTTTATCAGAAGTCAGAGAATCTTATATTTCTCAAGATTATCTTCACTCATCTTGTTCATGAAATCAATGAGAGAAATCATTGATTTCAGTATTCTGTTCTTGATATCATTTAAGTGGCAGCAGAGTCCACCCTGGCCACACTTTTTAAGTGTATGTTTTCTAAATATTCACATTTATACAGATATATACTGATTATTTATTAGATAATATTAAGACAATGACTCATCACAGCTGTGTTACTCTTACTATGAGAGATACACAGTTAATGATGAATATTATAAAAACTCTGAAAAGTGAGTATTTTAAAAGTACTGCAGCTCTGTGATCTTGATTTTTTTTATTTTTATTTTTTATTTTTTTATTTTTCTTTTATTTTTTTTTTCTTTCTCTTTTTTTTTTATTCATTCTGATTTTTTCTTGTTTTTATTTTGTTTTTTATTTTTTGTTTTTTTTGTTGTATTTTATATTTTTTTTATAATTAAAATTATATGAATTATAATCTGTGTTCAGAAAAGTAATAATATTTAATAATACTCTCTATTGAATTTTCAACAAATGAGTACTATGTTATGATATTATGTAAGTGAGAAGTGATTTCATAATCTTATTTAATGTCATTCTCAATAATGAAATCAGAATGAAAATGTGACTAAGAATTCAAATATATTCTTTATTCAGAACTAGATTTTTATTTGAAAAGTGAATCTGAAATCTTTAATATTTGAAATAATGTGATTTAAAATTAATATAATGAATACAAATCATAATCAGAAGTAATGCTTTTAGGCAACATGATAACTGTAAAGTTTGATTCTGGTCTCAGACACGGTCACACGGTCAGTCTAGTCTTAACACCTGTATTTCCTTCTGTATAACCAACACTTGGCCTGTATTTAACATCACGCAAGGACTCATCATAAGCTCCGCTTGTATATAAGTATAATGAAAGAATAATAATAATAATAATATGTATAAGAATCAACATTTCAGAATGCTTAATTAATAATAATAATACTCTGTGATTTTATAAATAATACTGAGTCTCTTATTCTGAATCTCTACACATCTGAATAATACAAGAGATGCATAATTTATATATAACTGATTATCTGAGTTATAAATAACTGTATTAAATAATCTCTTGAGAATTCTACTAGTCTGAGATATTAAACAGCATCATGTAGCGGGCTGCGCCCGATCATTATATAGACTATTTCTGTACACTTCATAGATTCCGCTGAAAGCTCCGATTCTCAGTCATTCTCAATTGCTGATTCTTAGCTGAAAAACTCACAGAATTTCTATTCTTTCACTCTGAAGCTTCACTGTGTACACATCACATATGTGTATAAATATTCACTTCAATCACTGATTCTCGCATCTTCTCTTTCTTTTTCTTCTTTAATGTTTTTCACTTTGTTATATAAGATCTATAAATATTATATTAATCTATTCAGTATAGACCTCTTATACTTGAAAAACATTCATTATCTTCTTATTAGAAATAATTATTCTCATTAGAAATGATTATTTATTGAGAAGATATCTGAACATATAATGATGTGTAAGAAATAGAAAAATGATTAAATAGTTAAGCAGACACTGAGTTCTTAGATAGAAGCTTGCTTGTCAGTCACTCTGACTCTGTAATAAGATCTTATGAAGAGAACAAGATCTTATAAAGAGAATATCAGTGAAAGACCTGAGAGTTCTGACACAGATATATGAAATATTCATATAATTACACACATTTGATTAGACTGACCGTGTGACCGTGTCTGAGACCAGAATCAGATTTTTTAATAGTTTCATTATCAATTCAACTGATCTCATTACATGATTTAACATTAGATAGTAGTCTATACTGTCTCAGTGAGACTTACTGTCTACTCTTATCACAATTTTTCAATAAGATATGATTTTCACTCTCAATTAAATATTTTTATGCTTTAAATGACTTTAAATCTCATTTGAGTGTTACCAAAAAGTGTTACTTTTTAAAAAATTAAAAATAGTCTAAAAAAAACCTTAAAATGTTTAAAAATAGTAACTTTATATCAAGAATGAGACTAAATAGAACTAAATAAGATCACTTTCTCATTTTTTTCAAGTTATGATTTCATTTTAAGATCTGATATATAGTTACTTTACATGTTTTTTAATAACTAGTCTCAGCGGGATTCACACCAAGAAATGTATGAAACCAGACCAAATGAGATCAAATGTGAAATTCATGATTCCGGCGGCTAGTCTACATCTGATGAATGATACAGCTATGTCTATCAATAATATGAAAGAACTCTTAAATGCGAGCATAGATACAGTGTCACAGTAACTCTGAGCAATGTTGAAATTACAACAGCAATAGATAGCTGATATGCATGTGACTTAACAATGTCAATATGAAGAGATTCAGTGATTATCTCAATAAGAAACCTCTGTACAGACAATCTCAACACTGACAGAATTGAATATAGACATAATATAAACACTGAAGAAATACTTAGATACTCTCACATATTTCAATACTTCTGATCTCACTCTTTACTTATCATGAAGATTGAAAATGCTTACGAAATTAAGTGTAGATGAAGATGTTATCAGTTCACTAATCAATCAAGATTAATATATTAATACATAATTGAAGAATTGCATGAAACAGAAGTTTTATTCATGAATAAAAGTATGTGAATCAGTATTGTGACCATCTGATAATATCATCAAATATCTTGATATTCTGTTTCAGAACACTGCTATGCAACAGAAAGTATTAAATTGATTACAGAGTACTTAATAGAGAAATACTTCTCTTACAACATTCATTTCTGACTTTAACACTAAGATTCTAGAAGCAGGTGATCAATCTTGAAAGAAGTGAATAAAGATTAATATGCTTAAGAAGACATTGACTTTCAAACTCTCACAGACTCTTATAAGTGTAGATAAAGATCAGACTTATAAAGATTTCTGTGTACAACTCTGAACATTGAATGACTGTCTTATCAAGCTCAAGAGTATTCAGAACAGTGATAGAAGATATTATATCTCAGTCACTTATATATCTGCACTGAGAAATAATAACAAAGATGCAGATGTCATAAACTGAGTAGACTTAAATATCTATATATAAGCAAGAGTCTTCACTATCTAAATGAGCTTCTGAGTTTCTGAGATCACTTCTGAAGAAGTTGCTGATTAACATCAATGAGAAGTGTGTATTAACTGTAACTAATCAGAACACATTGCTTTCAACTATCAATCAGTCTATGTGCCTTCTTACTCAAAGAATAAATCAATGTCTGTTCACGTTAATCATATTGCATTGAAGAAAGATTTAGAAGATAACTATGAGAATGTCTTAATAAAACAGGAAAAAGATTAACTTCTATTCAAATTCATAAACAGAAGCTTGAAGAGGTCAGACAACAATGATTTAAAGAGAAAATAAGAATGAATACAATTCATGTATCTACTGTGATTGATAATATGTATAATATGAAAGTCATGATAGACAGCAGTCTATATTATTATACAATGATTAAATCTTCAGTTGTAAGATATTATAATCTTCAGTGTATTCTCTTATCAAAATTCTGACTTCTCACAGAATTTAATAGTGCAAAAGACATTTGTATCTGTTATATAATGAAGTTGAATATAAATGTCAGAGAACATCAATATAAAGATGTTTATATATATGAAGTTGATAATCTTAACTATAATCTTATATTAGAACTTGTCTAACTATCTGAACAAGATATCTTATTAAACACTTAAAACAGAAGCTTAATATTTTCTAACAATGACAGGATTTATAAAGATGACATTTATAAGACTATGAATCTGACACAGATCTCTGTCAATATCTATGAAATACTCTGAAAAGAAAGTCACTGAAAAGATCACTTGTAGTAGAATTATATAATAATCTACTTTATCAGTCTGACTGATATTAAGAAAGCTCTAGAGAAGTTATTCTATACTATAATAACAGATTCTTATACAAAACTCTCTTAATAATATCATGAATATCTAGATGTCTTCTGATAAGACAACATTATAAATATATCTCTCTTATAAAGTCTAGAAGTAGATCACAGTATCAAGTTAGAAAAAAAGAATAATAAGAATTCTGAGTTATTATAAGACTCTCTTTATAATATGTCTTAAGATAAACTTCTTCTTCTTCAGAACACACTCAATAATCTGTTAAATACGAAATTTATACATATTAGTAACTCTTCTGCTGCAGCTTCTATTCTCTTTGCAAAGAAATCAGATAAAGAACTCTGATTCTGTATAAACTATTGAGAATTGAACAGATTAATCAAGAAGAACTGCTATTCTTTATCTGTTATCAATGAAACTCTAGCCCACATCAGACAAGCTTAATGATTTATAAAACTAGATATTATTACTATGTTTTCTAAAATTCATATCACTGAAGAAGATGAATGACTTACAGTATTCTGAACATATTATAATCTCTTTAAATGAATAGTTACACAAAAGAATATTAAGAACACATGTAAAGAGTATTACAATAATTATAAGAAGCAGAACTATCAGTAGATATTGACAAGTATAACGTCAAAGTCAAGAGTATCAAATATCTAGCTTTTATCATAGAAGCTGATAAGAGAATTTGAATGAATTCTGAGAAAGTCTTTATTATTCTTGAATGAGAAGCTTTATATACTGTGAAAGATGTATAAAGCTTCATCAGATTTACTAACTTCTATCAGTGATTTATATGAAACTTCTCAGATATTACAAGATCACTTACAGAACTTATCAGAAAGAACTCAGTATTTCAGTGATTAGTAAACACTGAAGCTGTATTTACATAGATGAAGAAGATATTCATCAATATCTCTCTACTAATGATATTTAACTCTAATTGTAAAACAGTTATTGAAGCTGACTTCTCTGACTATATTACAGAGAGAGCTATATTATAATATAATAATAAAAATATCTTACAATTATGTATCTTCATGTCTAAGAAACTGAGTTCTGCTGAATATAACTATGAGATCTATGATAAGAAACTTCTTACAATTGTATACTGTCTAGAAGAATAAAACTCTGAACTCTGAAGTGTCTCTGAATTTAAGATAATCACAGATTATAAGAATCTCAAGTACTTTATAACTATCTGTAAACTTACTGAATAATAGATATAATAATCTGAGTTCTTAAGCTGCTTTTATTTTATAATACACTACTATCTCAGCAGTCAGAACTCAATAACATATACTCTCTTATAATAAGAGCAAGATATGCCTTCTAATGTAATAGATACTTATTGAATGAACTGAGAATATCAGCTTCTAGATTCAAAGATATTAGTTGATCAAGATGAAACAACTTATGACACTATACATACTTCTCTGATTAGAATATCTTCTCTTCAAACTGTCACTGACACTGACACTGACATTAACACTGATACTGACACTGATATCTCAACTTCTTCTAAATCTACACTGAATGAATTATAACATATAACAGCTTAAACTAATAAACTTCTTCAAGTACTTTCTGAAGCAGTATGTCAAGAAGTACTCTGATTTCTCTCAGAACTACATATAAGAACTGACAGCTCAGAATACTCAATCAATGATATTAACACTCTACAGTTCTGCAAATAATGTTGAGTCTCTTACTTTCAACTCTTATATATCTGAATATGCAACAGATGCATAATTCATGTATACTGATTACTCAGATTATAAATAATTGTACTGAATAATCTCTCAAGAGTTCTACTGATCTGAGATATTAAACAGTATCAGATATTTTGTTTGAAAATGTAACTATTATTCTTTCATCATCTTATGAAAGAACTGTAGAAAAGATCTACTGAAATCACTTAATATCTGTGATAGAATCTGATAAGATATAGTAATTAACTTTGCTATTAATCTCTCTGAGAGCAAGAATTGTAAGAATATTCTAGTCATTATAAACTGATTGAGCAAAGATATAATATTGAAACCTTGTAATAAGATGAATACTGAATAAGTCACTGAAGCTTTTCTACAGAGCTCATTCTATTGAATGTATAAATTGCTGAGATCTATAGTATCAGATTGAAATTGTCAATTTATAAGCACTCTCTGAATAAGAATCTGTCAAATTCTCAAGCTTATACACTGTTTATCAACTATCTATCACTCTGAGACTGATGATATATCAGAATGAATAATTCAGACTGTAAAGAATTAACTTATAAGTTCTGTAATTACTTATAAGATGATTAAAATAATCTTCTTCTATACACAGAGATTGCTATCAACAGCTGAAATGCCGTCTCAACAGATATAAGTCTGTTCTTTCTTATACATGATTATCACATAAAAGTATTAAATTTTCTAGAAATTATGCATTTCACACTGAATCTTTACAGTTTAATTCAGATTACTGATAATATAGTAATGAAGCTTTGAGACATTTATAACTAAGCAGAGGCCTTTATAACAACTATAAAACAAGATCAAGAGAATCAAATCAATGTTTATCAAGATTCTGCTGAGTAATATAAGATAGAAGACTTGATATAATTGAATCTCAAGAATATACAGACTACACATTCATCTTATACACTGAATTATCATCATATCAAGTATAAAGTGATAGAAGTTCTAGATAGTCACCACTACTGTCTTGATATATTATCAGAAATTTATAGTATCTTTTATATAAGCTTATTTTACTATACTGTCACTGATCTGTTCTCTTCTCAACTGATTTCTGACTGACAGTTGTCAGGAATCATAGAAGAAGATAATGAACTTGAATAAGAGATTGAAGATATTCTTGATAAGAGATCTCATAGCTACAGTTAATAATATCTTATAAAATGAGTTAGCTATAATTGTCTGATCTGAACTCTGAGTTCTGTGTTATCTGAGACTGCAGCTCTTGACTGATGAGAACTACACATAATCAGAGAAGAAAGAAGTTAATGTGGCAGACTGCATCTGATCATCATATAGACTATTTCTTTACACTTCATAGATTTCACTGAAAGCTTCAATTCTCAGTCATTCTCAATCACTGATTCTCAGCTGAAAAACTCATGAAATTTCTATTCTTTCACTCTGAAGATTCACCGCGTACACACTGTATATACATATAAATATTTACTTCAATCACTGACTCTTGCATCTTCTCTTTCTTTTCCTTCTTTAACATTTTTCACTTTGTTATATAAGACCTATAAATATTATACTGATCTATTCAGCGTAGACCTCTTACACATCAGATGCTTTGTCTGAAACTGTAATTATTATTCTTTCATCATCTTATGAAAGAACTATAGAAAAGATCTACTGAAATTACTTAATATCTCTGATAGAATCTGATGAGATGTAGTAATTAACTTTACTATTAATCTCTTTAAGAGTAAGAGTTGCAAGAATGTTCTGATTATTATTAACTAATTAAGTAAACATATTATATTAGAATCTTATGATAAGATGAATATTAAACAAGTTACTAAAGTCTTTCTATAAAGTCTGTTCTACTGAATGTATGAATTACTGAAATCTATAGTATTGAATTAAGACTGTCAATTTATAAGTACTCTCTGAACAAGAATCTGTCAAGTTCTCAAGATTATACACTGTTTATTAACTGCTTATCACTCTGAGACGAATGATATATCAGAAATAAATAATTTATATAGTTAAGAATTATCTTTATAAGTTCTGTAACTATTTATAAGATGACTGATATAATCTTCTTCTACATACTATAGTTTATTATCAATGACTGAGATACTGTTTCAACAGGTGTAAGCCTGTTCTTTCTTACACATAGTTATCATATGAAAGTGTTAAATCTTCTAGAGATTACACAGTTTACACTGAATCTCTGCAGTCTGATTCAGATTACTGATAATATAGTAATAAAGCTCTAAGATATCTATAACTGAGCAGAGATCTTCATGACAAGTACTAAATAAGATTAAGAGAACTGAATTAATATTCACTGAGATCTCACTGAGTAATATAAGATAGAAGATTTGATGTAATTGAATCTTAAAAATATACAGATCACACACTTATCTTATACACTAAATTACTGTTATATTAAGTATAAAGTGATAGAAGTTCTAGATAGTTATAACTACTATCTTAACATATTATTAGATATTTATAATGTCTTTTATATAAGTTTACTCTGCTATACTGTTACTGATTCATTCTCTTCTCAACTGACTTCTGATTAGCAGCTGTCAAAAATCATAGAAGAAGATAATGAACTTAAGTAAGAGATTGAAAATATTCTTGATAATAGACTCTGTAGTCACAGCTGATAATATCTTATAAAATAAGTTAGCTATAATTATCTGATCTGAACTCTGAGTTAGTTATAATTATCTGATCTGAACTCTGAGCTCTGTGTTATCTAAAATAGCAGCTCTTAACCAATGAGAACTACTTTTGAAAAAAGAAGATTAATGTGACAGACTGCATCTGATTAATTATATAGACTATTTTATTATATTTTATAGATTCTTTTTCATCTGCTCTGAAGCTCTGATTCTCAGTTATTAATTTTTAACTGATTATAGATTCTGATTCTTTCACTCTGAAGATCTGATTCTCAGTCACTGATTCTTAGTTGAAAAACTCACAGAATTTCTATTCTTCTGCTCTGAAGCTTTATTATATATATATATAAATATTCACTCTGATTGCTGATTTTCACACTCTCTTTTTTCCTTCTCTAATATTTTTCACTTTGTTATATAAGATCTATAAATATTATACTGATCTATTTAGTGTAGACTTCTTACAATCTATATGATTAAAAAACTGTAGTAATTATAGAGAGAATTTATCTTTAAGTAATAAAAAATATTAACTGAAGTACATCTAATATTGAGTATCTTAAGGTTTAAAAGACACACTGTCTTTTATCAATAATTGTAATATAATGAGAAGAAATAATAAGTTGTGAAATAAAAGAGATAATAGTAGAATAACTGAGAATTTAAAAAATATTAGTTTAGTAATAATTAGACAGATACTTAGAGTAGATGTATAATTCTGAAGTTAATTAAATATTTTATATAAGTGATATTGATTTTTTAATAAAACTGTTTCTTTTCAGACTCTCTATAAGATATTAGTAGACTGACTGTGTAACTGTATCTGAAACCAGAATCAGATTTTTTAATAGTTTCATTATCAATTCAACTGATCTCATTACACAGTTTTAACATTAGATAGTAGTCTCATACTGTCTCAGTGAGACTTACTGTCTACTCTTATTACATTTTTCAAATAAGATCATGATTTTTACTTCTCAATTTAAATTATTTTTATTGCTTTAAATGACTTTAAATCTCATTTAAGTATTATCAAAAAGTGTTACTTTTTAAAAAATTAAAAATAGTCTAGAAAAAATCTTAAAATGTCTAAAAATAGTAAATTTATATCAAGAATGAAATTAAATAAGATTAAATGAAATTACTTTCTCATTTTTTTCAAATTATGATTTCATTTTAAGATCTGATATATAGTCACTTTACATGTTTTTTTAATGACTAGTCTCAGCAGAATTCATATCAAGAAATGTATGAGATCAGATTAAATAAGATTAAATATGAAATTTATAATCTCAGTAATCAGTCTAGATATTAGATTATAAGCATATATAAAGTCTCTTATTAGTTTAGAAGTTAGCAGAACTTAGCAGAAGTTTAAAAAAGTTTAGTTAATCACGCTAATCTGAAAATATTAAGAAGAGAGACTGAGTATTACTGAGATAAGTATAATTACTGTAAATTAACCTTATATTCTTATATATACAGAAAACTTGACCTCACTAAGTGTGTCACTTGATCTTATTATATAATCATAATCTCAACCTCATACAATACAGTAATAATCAGTTAGTAATTAACTTTCAACATTTTAATTCACTTATTTGTTCAGCTTATCAATCAATCAAAGCATGTATAGCTGATTTATAATTAATTAAATAAACAGATAAATTTATATAGAATATAAAAAGATGTTTTACATAATTCTAAAATATATTAAGACAAAAATATTTAATAATTAATTTTAAATTAATTTTAAATTAATTCTGAATTGATTCTGAATTAATTATAATAATAAAAATAGATTCAATCTATATATTTAAGTAATTAATACTTGATTAAAAATCAGTTGATAATTAATACAGTATAAATTATATAAATACTTATCTTATTATTAAATTCAAGAATAATTTTAGCATTAAATTGATTTTAAATTGATTTTAAATTGATTTTACATTGATTGTAGAATTGATGATAAATAATTAAGTGATTTCAAATTATAAGAAAAGATGTATTAAGTGAGGTTAGATAGTAGCATGAGTTACATTTATAAGATTAACTTATATAACAAGATTAAGTAATGCACGTAGTTAGACTGACTGGTAGAACTATGAATTTCACATTTAATCTTATTTAATCTGATCTTATACATTTCTTAATATGAGTCTTATTAAAATTAAGTCTTAATAAAATCTGAAAGTGAATCATTTCTGAGAGAAATAATGTGAAAAATAATCAGATTTGATTCAAGAACAGTGAAATGAAAGTAATTTCTCAGAATAAACTATGAAAGATAATCATTCTTTCAAAATCAGAATGAAACTGAGACTGAAGATTAAAATCAGTCTTATTTAGTTCATTCAGTAATTACTTATGTAATCAGAATTTGATAACAGTTATTAATAATACTCATGAAATAACTAAATATATTCTTGTACAAGTTTATTCTTTACTTTCTTATAAAAACTACACTTCTCTGATATACTGTGATCAGAGATATTAAACTGTCTGATAATTTCATGTTTTATAATTATAAGTTTCTTAATTATTTCTTCTTATAATTGTTTCTGATAATAGTGATAAATATCTCAACTTAAGTTGAACTTTCACTTCATTTTCATCTCTATCAATGAAATTGTCAGAATATCATATATTATCAGTGTAACAGTTAAATATATACTCTTAATAATTTTTTATAACTCTAGAATTGATTTGATGTGTAAATTCATCAGATTATCTTGAAGATAGCAGTTAAATTCAGTTTTATAAGTATATAATTTTATCTGATTTTCAGTTATAATCAATGTATACAAGTTCTGTTTCAAAGTTAATATTATAGTTCTATGTAATATGAAGTGTTATCAAAGATCATTACTTATTAGAGAATTGTATTTCACTATCTTTATATCTCAAATATCTGCTCATTCAAATCTCTGATAGTTGACATTATAGTAGTCTCAGACTAATTTAATATACAAGTCTCATTTCTTCTCTGTTCAATCTTGAGAAGTGTAAATATTAATTTAACAGAACAGATTTAGTAGAGCTGCTATAGTATAGTACTCTGTAAAAGATTGTTCAGTTTTGCTGTAGTAATATATCAGTTTATTTCTTACAGTAATAATAGCCTATGCTATAGCATTATCTCAGACTGAATTTCTTTTTGAGTGATTTAACTGCTTTCTAAGATAAGTAAATAAACTGTTATATACTTATCAGACTGACTGCAGCCTTGATGTACAAGTGATTGAGATTATCTTTACTATCTTATAAAACTGAAACAGTAAATCAATTATATATTTCAACTGAGTTCACTTCATATCAGAAAGTTTCAATATCTGAATCTTTTCTCAATCAGAGTATTACACTTAATGATCAATTATCTGATATAATCAAAGAGTCTGAATAGCTATCTTATATATTAAACTTCATTATATTCTAATATTCTGTATCATATTCAGTGATGTGACTGATTTGTTTATTTATTAAATATCATGAAATTGTTATTATTGTTTAGAGAAGGTACAAATCATATTAACAATGTTTCAAATCTGTGATATTTAAATTATTAGTCAATCTATTCAAAATTAACAGTAGTATTATCAAAAAGCATTATTAAAAAGTATTATCAAAAAACATTATCTTTTACAAAGTGAATATAAAAGTTACTTAAGTAATCACTTTCATCTCATTCTCATCTTAAGAATCAGTCATCTTATTATTCATTGTCTTGATATTAAGATTCTTTATCAGTGTTTGTATTACAAGTTAAATCACATAAGTAATACAGAGAATATGACCTTATTTATCATTTCAGAAATACAAAGTCAATTTTTGTTTCAAGCTCTCTATTATAGTGTAGTTATTCACAGCATTATCAGTTATAATTATAAGAAGACTGAGACTAATATCTTAATAGTTATTTTTAATCACTGTTATTAATATCTCTATTATATAATTCTCAGTATGACTACTGATCAATGATTTAAATTCAATTAATATCTCTTAATAAGTTCAGTTCTCATCAATGTAATAACATATAACTCTTATAAATATAAGATTGTTTATACTAGTTTATATATTCACTGTGAAAGACACTCTTCAATGATTCTTTAACTCTGATTCTAGATATTATATATTAACTTTGTAGTATGTCTCAAGATTGAACTGAAGACATGATTGATATAAAATATAAAGATTTGAATTAAGTATTTAAAGAAGTGTTCAGAATTCAAAGTTTTTAATTAATTAAAGAGAAAGATTCAGAGATATATATATATAAAGTAATTATTTATGAAAGTTATCAGATGAGAGTTATAAAATCAGAGTACTAATATATAATCATTTTCACATGATTTTCTTTAAATTAGAAAGTTAGTATTACTAAAAATCATTATCTGATAGAGTAACTTATCAACTTAGTAGTAATTTTCTGATTATCTTTCTTTTATTATCTATATTCTGATGACTTCAGATGTTAGAAAATTTTATCAGAGTTATAATCAGTTTATAATGAATATTTCTGAATGAAGTTATACTAATTATAACAGAGAGATAACTCTTCAGTAATCTATAATACAATCTGTTAATAATTATTTCATAGTTTATCTCAATATTTATATTAAGTTTTTCATAAGTTTCATGCCCTGGAATCAGATGTGAAGAATGAAATGATTATTTATCATAATTGAAAGAGAGTATTCTGTATTAAATTGTAAATAACATAGACTTTATAATTCACAGTGATTTCTTAAAGGGTTTGTGAATCTTCAATAGAAGTGAAAGAAGTAAAAGAAGTGAATTCAGAAGACATGATAAAAATTTAAGAAAGATAATAATTTATTTTTAATAAAGATAATAACTGATCACTGATATATGTAAGAAGAATTATTATAAGAGAAAATCCTTTCTTAGCTTAGTTATAATTTTAGTACTAACTCAGATTGAATATTATCAATGTATAAAAGTAAATAAATAATCTTGATTAATCTCTGTCATATTTCTTGAAATATATTAATATTATGAAAGAGAGTGTTATCAAATTACATTATCAGATAATATTATTACAAATATATTAATATTATAAATATCAATGTTGAAAAAATGTTAATACTTATATATTATAGTGATTTGTGAATCATGATAGTTAAATATATATATATATATATATATATATATTATTTCTGACTTAATTACAACTTGTACAATAATTTTTAAAAACTCAAAATTAATTTCAATTATTAATAATTATGAACTTATAACTAATTAATATACAAAGAAAAAAACTTTTTCTACTTATTATCTTTCTTCTCTTTCTCATTCTTCTTATTATTCTTTATAATTCACTTCTCATTCTTCTTCTTCTTCTTCTTTTTCTTCTCATTCAAGATAATAATCATTATTATTATTATTATTATTATTTGTGGCGGGCTGCGCCCGATCAATCATATAGACTATTCCGTTACACTTCACAGATTCCAACCACTTCATTCTCGAATGCGTACGCTCCGATTCTCAGCCATTCTCAATCACCAATCCTCGGCCGCTACAAACCCGTATGCTTCAATTCTCGGCCATTCTTGATCACCGATCCTCGGCCGCTACAAACACGTGTATATTCTTCCGCCCTGAAGCTCCACTGTGTACACCACTACATACATGTATAAATATTCATCTCAATCAGTGATTCTCACACTTTCTCTTTCTTTTCTTCTCTAATGTTTTTATCTTTGTAAATAAGACCTATCAATATATATCAATCTATTTAGTGTAGATCTTCTTACCACTATAAAAATTTTCATGTCTCTTATTAGAAAACAATATCACATATATCTTCTATTAGAAATGATTATTTATTGAGAGATATCTGAACACATAACAATATATAAGAAATAGAGAAACAGTTAAACAGTTAAGTGAACACTGAGTTCTCAGATAGAAGCTTGCTTATCAGTCACTCTGACTCTGTAATAAGATCTTATAAAGAGAATAAGATCTTATAAGAGAATATCAGTAAAAGACCTGAGAGTTCTGACACTCAGATATATAAGAATATAATTACACTTCTTCAGATTTCACAGATATCACATATCTGATAATTAATATAATCATGTTTAATGATAATATGAAACTCTTAAATATAAGTATAGATATAATGTCACAGTGACTCTGAGCAATGTTGAAATTATAATAATAATAAATAGCTGATATGCATGCAACTCAATGACTTTAATATGAAGAGATTCAATAATTAACTCATACAATTTCAACATCTACAGAATCAAATACAAAAGTACTGAAAGAATACTTAAATACTCTTATATATTTCAATGCTTCTGATCTCACTCTCTACTCATCATAAAGAATGAAAATGCTTATAAAACTAAGTGTAGATGAAGATTTCATTGATTCATTAATCAATCAAGATTGATATATCAATGAATGATTGAAGAATTGCATAAAATAGAAGTTTCATTCATGAATGAAAGCATGTGAATCAGTGTTGTGAACATCTGATAATATTATGAAACATCTTGATATTCTGTTCTGAGACACTGTCATGCAATAGAAAGTATTAGATTGATTATAGAGTGTCTGACAGAGAAACACTTCTCTTATAACATTCATTCCTGACTTCAACATCAAGATTCTAGAAGCAGGTAATTAATCTTGAGAGAATTGAATAAAGATTAGCATACTTAAGAAGATATTAACTTTTAAACTCTTACAGAGTTTTATAAGTATAAGTGAAGACCAGACTTATAAAGACTTCTGCACACAGCTCTGAACATTGAATGATTATCTTATCAAGCTCAAGAGTATACAGAACAGTGACAGAAGATGTTACATCTCAGTCACTTATACATCTGCACTGAAGAACAACAATGATGCAGATATCATAAACTGAATAGATTTAAATATCTATGCATAAGTAAGAGTTTTCACTGTTTAAACAGACTTCTGAGTTCCTGGAATCACTTCTGAAGAAGTCACTGATTGACATCAATGTGAAGTGTGCATCAACTGTAACTGATCAGAACACATTGCTTTTAACTGCTAATCAATCTATGTGTCTTCATACTTGAGAGAAAGATCAGTGTCTTCTTATTCAAAAGATGAATCAGTATCTGTCCACATCAATCATGTTACATTAGAAGGAGATTCAGAAAATAACTATAAGAATGCTCTAATGAAACAGGGAAAAGATTTGCTTCTGTTCAAATTTATAAACAGAAGCTTGAAGAGATCAGATGATAATAATTTGAAGAGAAGATAATAATGAATGTGATTCTTGTATCTACTGTGATTGATAACATGTATAATACGAAAGCCATGATAGACAGTAATCTATGCTACTATGCAATGATAAAATCTTCAGTTGTAAGATATTATAATCTTCAGTATATCTTCTTATTAAAACCCTGACTTCTCACAGAATTTAATGATTCTAAAGACATTTATACTCATTACATAATGAAGCTGATCATAAATGTGACAGAACATTAATATAAAGATGCCTATGCATATGAAGTTGATAATCTTGATTACAATCTTATGTTAGAACTTGTCTGATTATCTGAACAAGGCATCTTGTTGAATACTTAAAACAGAAGCTTGATATTTTCTATCAATGATAGAATTCACAAAGATGACATTCATAAGACTATGAATCTGACACAGATCTCTGTCAATGTCTATAAAATACTCAGAAAAAGAAGTCACTGAAAGAATCACTGATAGCAGAATCATGTATCAATCTATTTCACCAGTCTGACTGATATCAAAAAGGCTCTAGAAAAGTTATTTCATATTACAATAACAGATTCTTATACAAAACTCTCTCAACAATATTATAAATATCTAGATGTCTTTTAACAAGATAACACTATAAATATACTCTTCTTACAAGACTCAGAAGTAGATCACAGTATCAAGTTAGAAAAGAAAAATGATAAGAACTCTGAGTCATCATAAGATCTTCTTTATAACATGTCTTAAGATAAACTTCTTCTTCTTCAGAAAACACTCAATGATCTGTTAAATAAGAAATTCATATGTATTAACAACTCTTTCACTGCAGCTTCTATTCTCTTTACAAAGAAACTAGATGAAGAACTTCAATTCTGTGTGAACTATCAAGAATTGAACAGATTAATCAAGAAGAACTGCTATTCTTTATCTCTTATTAATAAAACTCTAGCTTACATTGAACAAGCTCAATGATTTATAAAACTAGATATCATCACTGCATTTCATAAGATTTATATCACTGAAGAAGATAAATGACTTACAGCATTCTGAACATGTTATAATCTCTTTGAATGAATAGTCACACTCTTTGAGCTGACTAACACTCTCAGTACATTTCAGAAGTATATCAACTGAGCCCTCTGAGATTTTCTTAATAAGTTTGTATCTGCTTATCTAGATGACATTCTCATCTTCACTAATGAATTCAGAAAAGAATATTAAGAGTATGTATGAAAAGTATTACAACAACTACAAGAAGCAGAACTATCAATTAATATTAACAAGTGCAATTTTGAAGTCAAGAGTATCAAATATCTAGATTTTATCATAGAAGCTGACAAGAGAATTTGAATGAATTCTGAGAAAGTCTCTGTCATTCTTGAATGAGAAGCTTCATTTACTGTGAAAGATGTATAAAGCTTCATCAGATTTGCTAACTTCTATCAGTGATTTATATAAAACTTCTCAGATATCACAAGAGCACTTACAGAACTTATCAAGAAGAACTCAGTATTTCAGTGATCAGCTGACACTGAAGCTGCATTCATACAGATAAAGAAGATATTCATTAATATCTCTTTACTAATGATATTTAACTCTGACTATAAAATAGTTATTGAAGCTGACTTCTCTGACTATATTACAGAGAGAGCTATATTGCAATATAATAATGAAAATGTCTTATAATTATACATCTTCATGTCTAAGCAATTAAGTCTCACTGAATACAACTATGAGATCTATGATAAGAAACTTCTTACAATTGTACACTGTCTAGAAGAATGAGACTTTGAACTCTGAAGTGTCTTCAAATTTGAGATAATCATAGATTATAAGAATCTCAAGTACTTTATAACTATCTGTAAACTTACTGAATAATAGATACAATGATCTGAGTTCTTAAGTCACTTTCATTTTACAATACACTACTGTTCTGACAGCCAGAACTTGATGATAGATGCTCTCTTATAATAAGAGCAGAATATGTCATCTGATGTAACAGATACTTACTGAATGAATCAAGAGCACTGACTCTTAGATCTGAAGATACTAGTTGATCAAAATAAAACAGCTCACAGTACTATACATGCTTCTTTCACTAGAACTGTCACTGATATCTCAACTTCTCTCAAACCTATATTAGATGAGCTATGACATATAGTAGCTTAAATCAATGAACTTCTTCAAGCACTCACTGAAGCAGTACAATAAGAAGCACTCTGATTTCTCTCAGAATTATGTGTAAGAACTGACATCTCAGAATGTTCAATAGATGATAATAATACTCTACAATTCTGCAAACAAGACTGAGTCTCTCACTTCAAACTCTTACACACTCAGATAATACAAGAGATGCATGATTTATATATAACTGATTATTCTAACTGTGAATAACTGTATAAAATGATCTTCTGAGAGTTCTATTAATCTAAGATATTAAACAGTATCAGATACTTTATCTGAAACTGCAATCACTGTTCTTCTATTATCTTATAAAAGAACTGTAGAAAAGATCTATTAAAATTACTTAATATCTCTGATAGAATCTGATGAGATGTAGTAATTGACTTTACTATCAATCTATCTAAAAGTAAGAGTTGTAGAAACATTCTAATTATTGTGAATCAATTAAGCAAAGATGTAATATTAAAATCTATAATAAGATGAATACTGAATAAGTCACTGAAGCTTTTCTACAGAGCTTATTCTATCAAATGCATGAATTACTGAGATTCATATTATCAGATTAAGACTGTCAATTCATGAGCACTCTCTGAACAAGAATCTGTCAAGTTATCAAGATTATACACTGTGTATTAACTATCTATCACTCTGAGATCAATGATGTATCAGAATGAATAATTCAGACTATAAAGAATTATCTTTATAAGTTTTATAATTACTTATAAGATAATTAATATAATCTTTTTCTACATGCAGAGATTGCTATTAACAGTTGAGATGCTGTTTTAACAGATATAACTCTGTTCTTTCTTATACACAGATATTATATGAAAGTGTTGAATCTTTTAGAGATTACATAGTTCACACTGAACTCTCACAGTCTGATCTAAATCACTGATAATATAGTAATAAAGCTTCAAGATACTCATGACTGAGCAGAGATCTTCATAATAATCATAAAATAAGATTAAGAAGATTAAATCAATATTTAACAAGATTCTGAAGAGCAGTATAAGATAGAAGATCTTATATAATTGATTCTTAAGAATATATATTAAGCAGATCTATTCAAAAAATTGTGTGATGGTCTTTTATAAAGAGAAAAATAAAAGAATCTTGTTTAGACAAGTGAAATGAAAGCTGGCAGAAACAAAAGAAGAGTATACATTATTCAAGATTTGAAACAAAACCCAAGTGGAAATCTTGTTCAATTAAATGTAAAAAGAAAATATTCTCATCTATAATACAGCTGAAACTAGGACATGGCTATTTCAAATCTTATATACAAAGATTTGATGATAGATTTGACTCAATAGAATGCTCATTCTGCAATACAAATGAGAATCCTGAGCATATTATAATGCACTGTGCATTATACAATAGTCTCAGAGCCAGATTGAAAGAGAAGTATGATCTAAATCAATTAAATATGAGATTCTTATTCTCAACTGAGACAGGAATTAAATACTTAATAGACTTTCTATCAGAAACTCAAGCAGCTACAAGAAAATGGCTAAATTCAGAATTATCTGAATATGAAGAGGAGAAAATCAATCAGATATAGTCTGTTAAAACAGCTATATACTCTCTTTTGATAATTTGTTTTGTTATAATCTCTCTTTACTTTATCTTTTTCTGTATCTTTTCCTTTCAATTTCTTTCTATCTATCTATTTAATGTGTCTATCTTTGAGACTGTGTTCTTTCTCTCTTTTCTTTTGTCATGATATTGTCAAATGGTTTCAAAGTATCAAAAGATGTTAAAACACTGCAATTTGTAAACAGTTTTTGTATTCTGGGCTGGAATTTTCTGATTTTGCATATCTGAAATTGATGAATGTACAATAGTTAACTTTACAGACATAGAAAAAACCCTGAGAACTAAAGTTCTCAGGTAGATGTCATAGTCTCTGACTGCATACATCTATAATTGAAGAATAATAATAATAATAATTAAGAATATATAAATTATATATTTATCTCATACACTTAGACTGGCCGCTGAGACTATGAATTTCACGTTTGGTCCCATTTGGTCTGATCCCATACATTTCTTGGCGTGAATCCCGCTAGGACTGGCTATCAAAAAAACATGTAAAGTGACTATATATCAGATCTTGAAATGGAATCATGACTTCAAAAAAATGAGAAAGTGATCTCATTTAATCCTATTTAGTCTCATTCTTGGCATAAAGTTACTATTTTTAGACATTTTAAGGTTTTTTTTAGACTATTTTTAATTTTTTAAAAAGTAACACTTTTTGATAACACTTAAATGAGATTTAAAGTCATTTAAAGTAATAAAAATAATTTAAATTGAGAAGTAGAAATCATGGTCTCATTTGGAAAATGTGACAAGAGTAGACAGTAAGTCTCACTGAGACAGTATGAAACTACTATCTAATGTTAAAACCATGTAATGAGATCAGTTAAATTGATAATGAGACTATCAAAAAATCTGGTCCTGATCTCTGACACGGTCACACGGTCAGTTTACATACACTAGACTATCACTATATCAGGTATAAAGTAATAGAAGTTCTAGATAGTCATAACTATCATCTTAACATATTATCAGAAATTTATGATATATTTCATACAAGCTTACTTCACTGTGCTATCACTGATTCATTTTCTTCTCAGCTGACTTCTGACTGACAGCTGTCAGACATCATAGAAGAAGATAATGAGCTTGAGTGAGAGATTGAGAATATTCTTGATAAGAGATTCTGTGACTGTAACTGATAATATCTTGTGAAATGAGTTAGCTACAATCAACTGATCTGAACTCTGAGTTCTGTATTATCTGAAACAGCAGCTCTTGACTGATGAGAACTACTTCTGAAAAGAGAGGACTAATGTAACAGACTGCATCTGATCAATTATATAGACTATTTCATTACACTTCACAGATTTCAATCACTTGATTCTTAAATATATACACTCTGATTCTCAGTCATTCTCAATCACTGATTCTCAGCTGTTACAAACATGTACACTCTGAGTCTCAGCCATTCTTGATCACCAATCCTCAGCCGCTACAAACGCGTGTATATTCTTCTGCCCTGAAGCTTCACTGTGTATGCTATCACATACATGTATAAATATTCATCTCAATCACTGATTCTCATACTTTCTCTTTCTTTTCTTCTCTAACATTTTTTATCTTTGTTAAATAAGACCTATCAATATAATACTGATCTATCCAGCGTAGGCCCCTTATATTATTCTTCAATTATAGATAGACTGGCTGTCAGAACTATAAATTTCACATTTAGTCTCATTTGATCTGATTTCATACATTTCTTGATGTCACGCTCCCGGCCGCGCCAAGGCCCCGTTGCGGTTCCACACGGCCCATCGCTTCCATGCGGATGGTTTTATTCCATTTGAACCGGTTTCCAACCACTCTATGACATCATTCCGATATATCATAGAAAGATCTGATTAATGAATATGAGAACCCTGCTTCTATACAAGGTCAGCAGATTACTCTTTCTTAGCAATGAGACATCACTGAGGTATTGCTCTGACTATTCTCACTTATGAAATAAGAGAAGAGTATCTGCTTATTATCTATATAGAATAGCTAGATACTCACTCTTCATCAAAGAAGTCAGTGATTCATTTTTCTTCTACTGAAATATATACAAGAGTTACTGTGTGTCTTATACAATCTTCTTAGTATACTAAGTATCACATCTGTGATATTCTCACAATAACCCTGTAGTCTACAAGCTCACTATTTAAGCAAGATAGTCAAGCTCACTTATACAGCTTCTTAAATAACTATCTCTACATAATACTACTGACTAGTTATCACTTCAGTTTCATTATATTACAATTCAAATCACTTGATCTGATTATAAGTTTGAATCAGTCAAGCTCTAACAGACTGATATGATCTTATATATCTGTACTGAGATTAACTCAATCTCACTCTCTGAAGAAAACACTACATTATTCTCTAGAGTGTGTATATCTCTATCTCAGCAGAAATCTGAGATTTCTGAACTCACTGTATATTTAAGTATGAGCTCTTCAATCACTCTACTATCACTGCAGCCTCTACACATCTACATCTATCATAAAGATAGAGAGATTAAGATCAGAGATTCTTCAAGATATAAGAGAAACATCTTGTCTGAATTTCACAGCTTTACTCATACTTTTGAATAGAAATTCCACCTTAATCTGAGCTAGTATAATACTCATAAGATATAAGTAATATACACTGTCAACCTTCTTAAAGACATCTCTGCAACTACTTAAGTTATTAAGAAAAGAAAGCTTGAGTGTATCAATACTGCTATGACTTGAGAAGAATTCAAGAACTTTCTACTGAATTAAATTGAAGATTACTACAACTGCAGCTTCATGACAATACAGTGATTCATCTCATTACATTAATAAGATAATAAGAATTCTTTCAATTTCAATATAAGATTTGAAGAATATTGAAAGAAATTGACTGATAATTTGAATCAATTAAAAATACAGCTTTATCTTATAAAGCTGACTTATAAGATGTGAATAATAATATTATAATATTAGAGTTCATTAATTAATTACACTGAGCTTGTCAACCTGACTTTCTGAATCTATTTGAATAATCAATTCTTTAAGAAAAAGATTAATAAGATCTCTTTTAAGTAATTAATAATGAAATCTAAACAGTATCATGACAGCTTCAGTGCAGAGAAAGTAAAGAAGAATTTCAAGTATTCTGATTCTTCACTCACTGTAAACAAATATTAAAAAAGATTTGATAAAGATCTCTATTTCAACTATAAAGCTGATAATCACTATGTCAGTAATTATAAGAAGTTGAAGAAGAGAAGAAACTGAGAAGATATCTTCTTAAAGTTAACTTCTCTTCTGACAAACATATCTGCAGAAGATAAAGAAGAGAAAGAAATGAAGAATTGATAATTCTCATATCTTCAAGTTTATATTATAATCATAATGTATACTCTGAATAAGAAGATACTAGTGAGATGTCTATTTAACTCTGAGATAAATATCAACTTCATATTCTATTTCTTTTCTTTGATGAAGAATTGAAAGAAGATAGATTTATCAGATTATGTAAAATTTACTGATAAAATAAAATATCATCATTTTAGCATAATTCAAGTGATATGTGTAATCACAGACTTAGAAGAAATCTTCAAGAAGAGCAGTCTGCTTCTTTATACAGTTAATATCATAGATGAGAATATCATTCTAGATCTCTTATAATTGAGAGAAAACAATTCTCTCATTGACTGAGTCACTCAGATATAGTGATATCATCTCACTAATGAAGAGATAGTAATAGAGAAACCTGAAGAGTTTTATCAGAAGAATCTTGAGAAAAAGATAGAGTCAATATACTGTATAGTAGATAATTGAGACTTGAAAATAGATAAAGAAGTTATTACTCTCACTGCAAGATTAGCAGCTATATCTGTCATTGAAGATAAATGTACATGACATCTTTTTACAGATTATAAGAATGTCTTTTCAGAAAGAGAAGCAGTGAAGTTTTCTAATATTAAAATATAATATAAGATTTATCTTAAAGGTGATGTAACAGCACTGTACAGATCTCTTTACAACTTGTCTGTAAAGAAATTGAATATTCTGTGCAAATATCTTGAAGAAGTGCAATCAAAGAACTGAATATACTTATCAAAGAGTCTGACAGAGACATCTATACTGTTTGTACTCAAGAAAAATGATAGGCTATGTCTATATATAGACTACAGAGGTCTTAATAAAGTGACAGTTAAGAATCACTATTTATTACTATTAATTAATGAGATGATCAATTGATTATCTGAAGTAAAGATGTTCTCAAAGATTGATATACAGAATATCTATTATAGAATCAGAGTTAACAAAGATAATGTTTAAAAAATAGCTTTTCATATCAAGTATGATAATTTTAAATATCTTGTTTTATCTTTTAATCTTTGTAATACTTCAGTCATCTTTCAGACCTATATAAATGAGATGCTGTAGAGCCTTGTCAATGTCTTCTACATAGTATATCTGAATGACATTCTAATCTTCTTAAAATCAGAGAAAGAATATGATACTCATGTTCAAGAAGTGTTAAGTTACTTGAGACAGTATTAACTCTATATAAACACTGAAAAATGCTCATTCTACATGCAGAAGATTGATTTCTTAGATTATATTATTAAGATGAACAGCATTTTAATGAACAGAAGTCAGGTCTTCATCATTGAGAACTGATCAATACTGTGAATATACTGTAAGATACAGATGTTTCTAAAATTTGTAAATTTCTATAGATAATTCATCTATACATATTCACAGATTACTGCTCTTCTTACAGATCTGTTAAAGAGAAGTATAAAAGATAGAAAAACAGAATTATTTATTCTCACTTAAAATACTGCACAGATATTTACAGAATTGAAACAAGCTTTCTCAGATACTATAATACTGAATCACTTTAACTTCAACTTACTCAGTCAGTGTGAGACTGATGTATTCAGAAATGAGATCTGTGAAATCTTTTCACAGTTAACACTGAAGGTCTTTCAATAGTGAAAGAATTAGAGAATAATCATCTCTGAGAAAATAGACAATGAATTATCTGTGAAAGAAGGCTTTTTCACAGAGTTTATAAGACACTATGAATAAAGATCAGTGATCTTCTTCTTCAAAAAGTTATCACTCATATATAGAAGATATGATATTTATAATCAGAAGATGTTAGCAATTGTTGAATTCTTTAAAATCTGATAATATTATCTTCAGAGTAGTAAGTATTCAGTGCAAGTTCTCACTGATTATATAAATCTATGTTACTTCTTGACAATAAAGAGCTTGATAGAATATTAAGTCAGATAAGTGAAGCTACTTTCAGAGTATGATTTCTATATCTGATATTATTCAGATCAGCTTAATCTTATCAATATACTGTTTAAATGACTTAATTATAATATTGTTAATACAGAGAAGAATTCTATAAAAGAATCTCTATTATTACTGCAGAAGAAGCTGACTGCAGAGAGTTAAGATTCTCTGAAGCTTAGAAATAATGTTAGTAAGACAGCTGTGTGACTCAGTATAGAAGATGAAAGAAAATCTGAGTCTCTGTAGAGAACTGATACTGAAGATTATAAGCTTCTTATATTATATCTTATAATCATTGAATTGATAAAGAATGAAACAGTCTATAATCTTTCAACTTAACTACTTTTGAAATTCATTAATAAGTTATAGAAGAGAGACATCTCTACTACAGCTTAAATTCAGAAGTTGAAGAAGAAAGAATTCAGTTTAAACTTGAAAGAGACAGACTCTGAGTGAGATAATACTGTTAAGAAATTAAGTCACTGATAACTAGAAGAATGTAAACTTCTACTACTGAATAATTCAGTCTTCATCTCTTATAGCAGAGCAGTGTGTCAGAACTTATTGAGAATTCATTATAATAATTCTCATACAGAGTACTTCAGATTAGAGAAGACTGAGAAGCTTCTAAAATATAAATATATTTAAGACAAGCTCTGAACAGATATCAAAGAGTATATTAAGACTTATAATATCTATCAAAGAATAAAGATTCTGTGATATAAGTAATACAGTGAGTTGATATCACTGTCTATTTCAAAGAGCTTATAACAGAATCTATCAATGAATTTCATAGTTGATCTGTCAAAGTTAATAAGAGTTAAAGAATATAACTTAATTTTAATTATTATTAACTACTTTATAAAGATAATCAGATATATTTCTACTTATAAAAAGATTAAAGTCTCTGAATTGACTGATCTATTTTTAGATATTATTATTTATAATCATAGTACTCTGAAATTATTAATAATAGATTGAGAATTCCTCTTCATCAGTAAATACTAATCAGCTTTTTACTATTATCTTATAATAAGATATCTTCTCAGTACTGTATTTTATTTACAGATAGATAATCAGACTGAATATTAAAATCAGATACTAAAACAGTATCTTTAAGTATTCTATTTATATTATTAGAATGATTGACTTAAACATCTTCTAACTGCTGAATTTATATATAATAATGTAAAGAATGTAATCTTAAAAATATCTTCTTTCTATACTTATTATAAATATAATTCTTCATTACTCAGTGACATTACAGATGATGTTTTAAAGAGAAGAATTGATAGTCAGAATATTAAATAGATACAGAGAACAGAGTATTTCTCAGTATTAGAAGTAAAAGTGAGATTGAAACTTTTGAATAAAATTTATAAGAAGATGATGAAAAGTATTCATTATATTCAGAAGTAGTAAATGAAATACTATAATTAAAAATATCTTTCAATGAAGTTCTTAATAGAGAATTAAGTACTACTTTCAGCAAAGAATATCAAGATAATGAGACTATATAAGAAGCTCAGTAAGTAGTAACTAGAATCTTTCTCAGTAACAAGAGTAATAAGTAAGTAGATATATAAGTTAAAATTACTTACAGAATTGAAATCAATTCATTCTATTTTTTACATTTTCTATTTAAAGCTCTATAAGTAATACTCTGAGATGAAGCTATCTCAGTCAGATAATATTGAAATCAAGAGTGATACTGAATATCTTATAAAGAAAATATTAAATAAGTAAATATATTATAATAAACTTCAATATCTTATTAAATAAGAAGATTATTCATTATTAAAGAATTTATAAGAACTGCTTAAATATTTGAAAAATACTGAGAAAGAGATTACAAGCTATAAGACAGCTAGTAGAGACTGTCTTATTATATATTAGAGACATTGAGTAAGAAATATTACTTAAGACTTCTTATTTTTTTCAAAGAGTTTTTTAGAGATAATCTTACAGTAATGAGCTGATATCTTATAAGCTCTGTAGTACTCTTCTTCTATTTTCTCTCAAAGAGTTTTTTAGAAGTTCAATAAGACTACACAAGTGTAAAATTCCTGAAGCAGTTAATAAGAAAAGAAAGAGATATTTAAAATTAATAAAGATTAATATTATTAACTTATGAACTGCTACTATTTTAATAGAGTCACAGTCTGCTGAAAAAGTAAAAAGAGAGATCAGAGTCTATTTATTAATAATTACACTCTTATTAAACTCATTCTTCACTATTAAAGTCTTCAGTACTGATATCTTTATCTGCTGAGAAGTTAGTACTACAGTACTATAGAAGAGTATACTATAGAAGAGTATAAGAGATACTGAAAGTATTAACTTATTAACTTATAAAGTATCTTAGTTATCTGTTTTAATTAAACTAAGATTCTCTTTAATCAGTGATTAATCTTTATAATACTTTTAATAGTAGTATTAACTGATTTCTTCTTAAGATCAGTTATTCTGAGATGTTTTTTTATCTCAGAGATTCATACTTTCATCTTCTTTTATAGATAAGTAAAAGAGATCTTCTCAGTCTTAATAGAATTTATCAATACTTGAAGCTCTGAGACTCTTACTCTATACTACTTAGGCATCTGAGCTTCTTATCAGAGCTGATATAATATCTTTTTATAGAGTAGATAATACTTACAGAGAGATAAAAGTTATTATTACAGATATAATAGAAATAACAGAAGTGAGAGAAGAGATAAGTGTATAAGATTTCTCTCTTCTTCAGCTGCTTAGTGCAGTGTAGATAAGTAGTAGTACTGATTAGAGACTATACTGAAGCCTTCTTATAGAGAGAAGATGAAGAAACTATAAGACTCTGCAGACTCAACTTAGCAGCAGTCTGAGCAGGGCTCAGATATACTGCAGAAGAGAAACTACAGATTGAGCTTCTCAGAGTCACTGTCTCTGAAATCAAGCTCTCTCTGAGTTTCTCTCTGAATGATCACACAGGGTCATACATCACTGTATTAGCTGAGAGAAGAGGCAGCATTGCAACAGTGACAGAGAGGGTAGAGAACAGATCAGACACAGATGAATCAGCCGGTAGAAGAGATGATATCTCACTGCAAGGAACAGCAACTACTGCTACAGTTACAAGAGAAGCAGAAGAAGATGTGACAATAGAAGCAGTGCTTCCGCAGCTCATTGACACTGCTGTCTTCATCTTTAACCTGGCTTTCTTGACAGTCACAGAGAACACAGCCACATCACAAAGACATTTACTCACTAGAAAATGTCAGAATAAGTCTCTTATTATCTTTCAAGAATGATGCTCTCATGCACTCACTATTACAGATGAGAAGAAGAGAGAAAAATATATCACAGAGAGAAGAGATTTTTTCAAAAAATTCTGTTACTACTGTGAGCTTTATCTCTAAAATACATTACTTTTACAGAGAATTTCATATATAGAACAGAATATAATGAGAGATCTGTAAGTTACTTATTAACTATATTTTTCATATCTTAAATTAATATATAAGAAACTCACTTATCATGCATTTAATTTGAATAAAGATGAGAAAGAGAAGATCTACACAGTCAGCAGAAAAACTCATCTATTTCTTTATATTATATACAGTACATACACTGTTAATCAGTTGATAATTATTACTATATAATAAAGATAATTTTTAATTCAGTAATCTTAAGAGTATAGAGACTATACTCTTAAAGAAGAGAGTATTATTATACTCTCAGCTATGTCAAGACTCTGTTACAGTTTCACACAGCTTATTACTTTTATACAGATGATTTCATTTTATCTGAATCAGTTTTCAATCACTCTATAACATTACTTGAATATATCATAGAAAGATCTGATTAATGAATATAAGAACTCTACTTCTATATAAGATCAGTAGATTACTCTTTCTTAATAATAAGATACTGCTGAGGTATTACTTCAGCTATTCTTACTCATGAAATAAGAGAAGAGTATTCATTCATTATCTATATAAAATAGCTAGATGCTAGTTTCTTATTAAAGAAGTCAGTGCTTCATTTTTCTTCTACTGAAATATATATAAGAGTTACTGTATATCTTATACAATCTTCTTAGTATACTAAGTATCACATCTGTGATATTCTTGCAATAACTCTGTAGTCTATGAGCTTGCTATTCAAGCAAGATAGTCAAGCTCACTTATACAGCTTCTTAAATAACTATCTCTATATAACACCACTGACTAGTCACCGCTTCAGTTCCGTTACATTACACTTGGCGTGAATTCCGCTGAGACTAGCTATTAAAAAAACATGCAAAGTGACTATATATCAGATCTTAAAATGAAATCATAACTTGAAAAAAATGAAAGTGATCTCATTTGATTTCATTTAGTCTCATTCTTGGCATAAAGTTATCATTTTTAGACATTTTAAGGTTTTTTTTAGACTATTTTTAATTTTTTAAAAAGTAACACTTTTTGATAATGCTCAAATGAGATTTAAAGTCATTTAAAGCAATAAAAATAATTTAAATTGAGAAGTGAAAATCATGATCTTATTTGAAAAATGTGACAAGAGTAGACAGTAAGTCTCACTGAGACAGTATAAAACTACTATTTAATATTAAAACTGTGTAATGAGATCAGTTGAATTGATAATAAGACTATTAAAAAATCTAGTTCTGGTCTCAGACACGGTCACATGATCAGTCTAATTATAGATGTATACAGTCAGAGATTATGACATCTACCTGAGAACTAAAAGTTCTCAGAGTTTTTTCTATATCTATAAAGTTAACTATTATACATTCATCAATTTCAGATATGTAAAATCAGAAAATTCCAGCTCAGAATATAAAAACTGTTTACAAATTGCAGTATTTTAACATCTTCTGATACTTTGAAACTATTTGACAATGTCATGAAAAAAGAAAAGAGAACACAGTCTTAAAGATAGACACATTAAATAGATAGATAGAAAAGAATAGAAAGGAAAAAGTAAAGTAAAATAAAGAGAGACTGTGATGAAATAAATTATTAAAAGATAGTATATAGCTGTTTTAACAGACTATATCTGATCAATTTCCTTCTCTTCATATTCAGATATTTCTGAATTCAGTCATTTTCTTGTAGCTGCTTGAGTTTCTGATAGAAAGTCTATTAAGTACTTAATTCCTGTCTCAGTTGAGAATAAGAATCTTATATTTAATTGATTTAGATCATACTTCTCTTTCAATCTGACTCTGAGACTATTGTATAATGCACAGTGTATTATAATATACTCAGAATTCTCATTTGTATTACAGAATGAGCATTCTTGTAAGAATAAGTGCTCACAGGCGATTATTCAGATGTTTGCAGCTTGGCATGATATATACTGTTAATTACTAGAAGTATTTGCAGTAGAAAGATAAAATGTAGAGATCAAATATATAATAGCATTTAAGCTGAGTTATGAATAGTATTCACGAACTTCAGTCTATATAGTTGTGTGTAGTCAAGAACTGCTAACTCTATTGATTATATAAGAGATAGAAATAGAGATAAAGAATCTGTAAGAAGTGAGATTTCTTATATATCTCTTTCTCTCTAAGACTTCATCTGTGAAGTCTTTCACTGAGTGACTTCATAGAATCAGCACAGCACTGCAGTGATACTTACTAAAGACTCTTCATATCTATAAAAAAAAAACCTCAGTGAGGAAAAATCTCTTATTACTATAAAGAAAAAAGAGTCTGTTACTCAGTTTCTTATTTCATAAGATTCTTTATTCTTTACAGATTCTTCTCTAACTATTACACAGATTCATCTTACATCTTTCATACAGAAGAGTTTCAGTTAACTCTCAATTATTTTTATAAGATTCTTGTGTGACTATTACATAGATTCATCTCACAGGTGAATCACTCTCTGTAAGATTATTCTCATCAAAGAGAAGTATTCATGAGTTGATCTTTCACTTATTCTTATAAATCAGTGTTCTTTAACACTGTAGAATTGTGAGGAATTTTTCATTCTTTCATCAACTCTGTAGAATTGTAGAATCAAGATATCTACAGTCTGCAATCACTTTTTATAGTTATATAGAAAGATTTAGACCTGTAATTCATAATCACTCTTTATTTACTAAAGTGATCTGACTGTTCTATGAGATCACTCACAGTGCAAGTAAATCTCTCTAGAGTAGTAAAAATATTTCAGATCTATCTATGAAATCTCATCTTCTTTTTTCTTTTTCTATAACAGCTCTCATTCTTATAAACTGTGAGTGTTCTCATTCATTCATAAAGTGTTTTCACTTAGATGACAGAGAGAGAGTGTTTCTAATAATATTTATATATTAATTCAAGAACTTCTTAAGAATAAAAATTCTTTCAATTTCAATATCTTTATAAATAATATCTGATCACTACTAAGCTTCTTATAAGTGTCTCTGTAACTTCTCTAATGACTTTTTATCAGCTAATGAAATAGAGATGTTATTATTTATAATACTATTTTTATCTCTCTTAGTCTTATCACTGCATCTGATCTTCAGATCAGCAGTCAATTTCATACCTCTTTCAAATCAGTCTCTGACTTCAAGTAGTATAGTTCTGCTCTTTGCTGTAAGTCTTTCTATAAGTAATTTCTTACAGATTCTAGTTAACAGTTCTTATAAAGCTTCTGATATTGTCAGTGTCTTCTGCAGTCTTATAGATCTACAATCACTCTTCTTCTGTCTGCATAATCTCTGATCAGATACATATAAATATGTCTAGATTCTCTATCAATGATTCTCACACTGTGGCGCATTTCTGCAATCTCATTGTTAATGAGAGATGAGTTCTCAGATACTTATAAAATTCAGGTAATTAAGGCAATGCAAATACTATAAATTTATGACAGAAGTTGATCTGAGTAGATGAGTCTTCTCTTTACATCTTAATTATTTTCAGACTGAATACTTCAGTATAACTGAGAAAGCAGACACAGCTTTATAAGAGATATCTGATCATATACATAGACAGTCAGTTCTTAAGACTCTGCTACAACTGTATATACTCTGATATCTAGCTTCTCTGAAGTCTGTGTATTTCTGACAGTCTTTACATTAAATATAATAATTATCTGTACTGTAGATATAATACTTTCTGCTTCTTTGAAGAGAAGAATTAATAGTCACAGAGAGATTAAGTATCACAGATATCAAGAATATAAGTATGAATTTTCTTTGTTTTTTCTTTGTTAATCTCTAAATTATATTCACAGCTCTGTTTTTATTTTCTTTATTTTTTAGCTTTAATAAGAGCATAATTTCTTCTTTTCTTTGTATACATCACAGACTGTTTATTTCAGTAGAAACTCATTATCTTATAGACTAGAGTTTATAAATAACAGTGTTAATATCTTTATTATAATCAGATTCTTAGTGAAGACTATATCATTCTAACTTATCAGAATTTACAGTATGAAAGTTATATCTCAGCTTCTGCAGATATTTTATCTGTCTGAATAATTCTTAAGTAAACTTATTCATCTTATCAGAATACTCTTCTTACTGAATCTTGAATCAGAGCTCATGATCTTACTTCTCTGAGTTAATAATCTCTTTAATCTGATATTCTCTTTCACTCTTCAATGCTTTGTAAATAGAGTGATGAGTCATAGAATTCTCTTCTGAGAATTTCTTATATTTACAGAGTAAAGAGATATGAAAAACATTATATATCTGTAACTCAGATAACAGTTTCAATCTATAGAACTATAAGCTAACTTTCTTTATAATCTTATAAGACTCTGTCTATAAGAGATCTAGCTTCTTACTAGATCTTTATATAATAATATTTTCTAGACTCAGTCAGACTCTATCATCTTTCTTAAAACTCTTTATAATATACTTACAGTCATAGTATCTCTTCTGATACTCTTGAGTCTTTCTCAAGAATTCACAGACTTTCTTCTGAATATTCTGAATTCTCTCAGCTCATTCACAGACATTATCACACTTTATAGTATACTCTCACAGATTTATCAAGATTATTCACAGATAAGTCTCAGTGAGTATCTCAAAGAGAGTTTTATCTGTACTGACATACTTTAAGTTGTTGTATATAAACTTTATAAGTAATAATTAATGCACTCAGTCATTCTGATTGTAATTGACAAAGTATTACAGATACTGTTTTAATATACTTATTAGATATTCTATCTAATCATCTATCTGTTGAGAAAAAGCTGTACTTAGATCTTGTAAGATCTTCAGTATAGTTATCAGATCAGATCAGAACTTCTCTATGAAGATTAATTCTTTATCTGAAACAATGTTTAGAGATAACTCATACAATCAGATTATATTATAAATGAAGATATGAGTTAAATTCTTTGAATTCAAGTTCTTGTAGATGAGTACAAAGTGTGTTATCTTGATAAAGTAATCTACTATCATCAGCACACTGTCAAAGCAGGTATTATATATGTTCTTAGTTTCAGAAAGACTTATAAGAATGTTTATTTCTAGCTGTTCTCAAGGTTTCTGTGAAATAAGTAGAGAAGTAAGTTCTTTATATGATTTAAACTGCACTATCTGCAAATTCTGATAAATAGTATAAGAATTCACTATCTTCTTTACAAGTTCTTGTATCTTCAGTTAGAAGTATTTTCTTATGAGTAACTCATGAGTTCTAGTATCTGTAAAATAACTCATTAGAGAAAAGTTATAATATCTTTTAATAAGTTCTATATATAGAAACTTATTCACAGATACATAAATTCAGCACTCTCTTTATAAGAGATTATTTAAGTCTCTTTATGTAACGTGGCGGAACTGAAGCAGTGACTAGTCAGCAGTGACACATAGAAATAGTTGTTTAAGAAGCTGTATAAATGAGCTTGACTATCTTGCTTGAATAGTGAGCTCATAGACTACAGAGTTATTGCAAGAATATCACAGATATGATACTTAGTATACTAAGAAAATTGTATGAGATACACAGTAACTCTCATATATATTTCAGTAGAAGAAAAATGAATCACTGACTTCTTTAATGAGAAGTCAGCATCTAGCTATTCTATATAAATAATGAGCAGATACTTTTCTCTCATTTCATAAGCAAGAATAGCTGAAGTGATACCTCAGCAGTGTCTCAGTGTTAAGAAAGAGTAATCTGCTGATCTTATATAGAAGTGAGATTCTTATATTTATTAATCAGATCTTTCTATGATATATCTGAATAATATTATAGAGTGATTGAAAACTGATTTAAATAGAATGAAATTATTCATATGAAAGCAATAAGCTGTGTAAAACTGTAACAGAGTCTTAATATAGCTGAGAGTATGATAATACTCTTCTCTTTAAGAGTATAGTCTCAATACTCTTAAGATTACTGAATTAGAAATTATCTTTGTTATATAGCAACAGTTATCAATCAATTAACAGTATATATACTGTATAAAGAAATAGATGAGTTGTTCTACTGACTGTATAGATCTTTCTTTTCTCATCTTCATTCAAATCAAACACATGATAAGTGAGTTTCTTATATATCAATTTGAAATGTGGAAAATATAGTTAATAAGTGACTTACAGATCTCTCAATATATTTCATTCTATATATAAAATTCTCTGCAAAAGTGATGTATTTTAGGGACAAAGTTAACAGTAGTGATAGGATTTTTTTGAAAAGATTCTCTCTTCTTATGACACATTTTTCTTCTCTCTTCTCATCTGTAATACTGAGTGCATGAGAGCATCATTCTTGAGAGACAATAAGAGACTTATTCTGACATTTTCTAGTGAGTAACAAACATCTTCATGATGCAGCTGCGGCCTCTGTGACTGTTAAGAAAGCCAGGTTGAAGGCAGTGATATCAATGAGCTGTGAGAGCACTGCTCTTATTGTCACATCTTCTTCTACTTCTCTTGCAGCTGTGGTGGTAGTTGCTGTGTCTTGTAATGAGATATCATCCCTTCTGCCGGCTGGTGTGTCTGTGTCCAGTCCATTCCCTGCCCCCTCTGCCGCCATTGCGACGCCGCCCCCCTCTTCAATCAACACAGTGATATATGACCCTGTGTAGTCATTCAGAGAGGACTCTGAAGAGAGCTTGATTCTGAGAACAGTGACTCTGAGAAGTTCAATCTGTAGTTTCTCTTCTATAATATATCTGAGTCTTGCTTAAGATGCTGCTGAGTTAAGTTCACAGAATCTCACAGTTTCTTTATCTTCTCTCTGTGAGAAGGCTTCAGTGCAGTCTCTGACTGATATCACTATTTATCTATGCTATGCTAAGCAGCTGAAGAAGAAGAGAATTTTATACACTTACTTCTTCTCTCACTCTTATTATTTTCATTATATCTATAATAATAACTTCTATCTCTCTGTAAGTATTATCTACTCTACAAGAAGATGTTATATCAGCTCTGATAAGAAGCTTAGATACTCAAGTAGTACAGAGTGAGAGTCTCAGAGCTTCAAGTATTAATAGATTTTATCAAGACTGAGAAGATTCTTCTTACTCATCTATAAAAGAAGATGAAAGTGTGAATCTCTGAGATGAAAAAACATCTCAGAATGACTGATCTTAAGAAGAGATTAGTTAGTACTGCTGTTGAAAGTATTATAGAGATTAATCACTGATTGAAGAGAATCTCACTTCAGTTGAAGCAGATAACTGAGATACTTTATAAGTTAATAAGTTAATACTTTCAGTATCTCTTATACTCTTCTGCAGTATACTTCTCTGCAGTGTTACAGTGCTAACTTCTCAGCAGATAAAGATATCAGTACTGAAGACTTCAATAGTGAAGAATAAGTTTAATAAGAGTATACTTATTGATGAGTAGACTCTGATTTCTCTTTTTACTTTTTCAGCAGACTGCAGCTCTATTAGAATAGCAGTGACTCACAGATTAATAATATTAATCTTTATTAATTTCAAATATTTCTTTCTTTTCTTATTAACTGCTTCAGAAATTTTACATTTGTATAGTCTTATTAAACTTCTAAAAAACCCTTTAAGAGAAAATAGAAGAAGAGTGCTATAAAGCTCATAAGATATCAGCTCATCACTGTAAGATTATCTCTAAAAAATTCTTTGAGAAAAATAAGAAGTCTTAAATAGTATTTCTTACTCAATATCTCTGATGTGTAACAGAGCAGTCTCTACTAACTGTCTTATAGCTTACAATCTCTTTCTCAGCATTTTTTAAATGCTCAAGCAGTTCTTACAAATTCTCTGATAATAAATATTCTTCTTATTTCATAAGATATTAAAGCTTGTTATAATATATTCACTTATTTAATATTTTCTTTATAAGATATTCAGTATCACTCTCAATCTTGATATTATTTAATTAAGACAGCTTCACTCTGAAGCATTACTTATAGAGCTTTAAATAGAAAATGTGAAAAATAGAATGAATTGATTTCAATTCTGTGAGTAATTTCAACTTATATATCTGCTTACTTATTACTCTTATTATCAGAAAAGATTCTAGTTATCACTCACTAAGCTTCTTATACAGTCTTATTATCTTGATATTCTTTGCTAAAAGTAGCATTTAATTCTCTATCAACAACTTCATTAGAAGATGTTTTTAATTATAGTATTTTATTTATTACTTCTAAGTATAATGAATGCTTTTCACTGTCTTCTTATGAATTTTGTTTAAAAGTTTCAATCTCACTTTTACTTCTGACACTGAGAGATACTTTATTCTCTGTATCTATCTGATATTCTGACTATCTATTTCTCTCTTTGAAATATTATCTATAATGTCACTGAGTAATAAAGAATTATATTTATAACAAGTATAGAAAGAAGATATCTTTAAGATTACATTCTTTATATTATTATATGTGAATTCAGCAGTTAGAAGATGTTTGAGTTAATTATTCTAATAATATAAATAGAACACTCAAAGATACTGTTCTAGTGTCTGATTCTAATATTCAGTCTGATCATCAGTCTGCAGATGAAATGTAGTACTGAGAAGATATTTTATTATAAAATGATAGTAAAAAGCTGATCAGTATTTACTGATGAAGAGAAATTCTTAATCTATTATTAATAATTTCAGAGCACTGTGATTATAAATAATGATATCTAAAAACAGGTTAGTCAATTCAGAGACTTTAATATTTTTATAAGTAGAGATATATCTGATTATCTTTTTAAAGTAGTTAATAATGATTAAAATTGAGTCATATTCTTTGACTCTTATTAACTTCAGTAGATCAACTATGAAATTTATTAATAGATTCTATCATAAGCTTTTTAAAATAGATAGTAATATCAACTCACTGTATTACTTATACTGCAGAATCTTTATTCTTTGATAGATATTATAAGTCTCAATATACTTTTTAATATCTGTCTGAAGCTTGTCTTAAGTATATTTATATTTTAGAAGCTTCTCAGTCTTCTCTAACTCAAAGTGTTCTGTATAAGAATCATTATAATGAATTCTCAATAACTTCTGATACACTGCTCTACTATAAGAAATGAAGACTGAATTATTCAGCAGTAGAAGTTCACATTCTTCTAGTTATTAGCAACTTAATTTCTTAGCAGCACTGCTCTGCTCAGAGTCTGTCTCTTTCAAGTTCAAATCAGATTCTTTCTTCTTCAACTTCTGAATTCAAGCTGCAGTAGAGACATCTCTCTTCTATAACTTATTAATAAATTCTAAAAGTAGTCAGATTGAAAGATTGTAGACTGTTTTATTCTTTATCAATTCAATGATTGTAAGATATAATATAAGAAGCTTATAATCTTCAGTGTTAGTTCTCTGCAGAGATCTGAGTTTTCTTTCATCTTCTATACTGAGTTATACAGCTGTCTTTTCAGTGCTGTTTTTGAGCTTCAGAGAACTTCAATTCTCTGCAGTCAGCTTCTTCTGCAGTGATGACAGAGATTCTTTTATAGAATTCTTCTCTGCATTAATAATATTATAATCAGGTTATCTAGACAGTATGTCAGCAGAGTTAAGTCAATCTGAATAATATCAGATATAGAAATTATACTTCAAAAGCAGCTTTATTCATCTGGCTTAACATTCTGTCAAGCTCTTTGTTGTTAAGAAATAACATAGATTTACATGATCAGTGAGAACTTACACTGAGTACTTACTACTCTGAAGATAATATTATCAGATCTTAAAGAATTCAATAATTACTAATATCTTCTGATTATAAGTATCATACCTTCTCTATATAAGTAATAACTTCTTGAAGAAGAAGATCACTGATCTTCATTTATAATATCTTATAGACTCTGTGAAAAAGTCTTCTCTCACAGATAATTCATTATCTGTTTTCTCAGAGATGATTATTTTCTGATTCTTTCAATATTGAAACATCTTCAGTGTTAACTGTGAAAAGATTTCACAGATCTCATTCTCAGATACATCAGTCTCACACTGACTGAGTAAGTCAGAGTTAAAGTGATTCAGTATTATAATATCTGTGAAAGCTTGTTTCAATTCTGTAAACACCTGCACAGTGTCTTGAGTGAGAATAAACAGTCTCATTTTCCTGTTATTATTATTATTATTCTTCAATTATAGATGTATGCAGTCAGAGACTATGACATCTACCTGAGAACTTTTAGTTCTCAGGGTTTTTCCTATATCTGTAAAGTTAACTATTATACATTCATCAATTTCAGATATGCAAAATCAGAAAATTCCAGCTCAGAATACAAAAACTGTTTACAAATTGCAGTGTTTTAACATCTTCTGATACTTTGAAATCATTTGACAATATCATGACAAAGGAAAAGAGAACACAGTCTTAAAGATAGACACATTAAATAGATAGACAGAAAGAAATTGAAAGAAAAAGATAAAGTAAAGAAAGACTGTAACAAAACAAATTATTAAAAGATAGTATATAGCTGTTTTAACAGACTATATCTGATTGATTTCCTTCTCTTCATATTCAGATAATTTTGAATTTAGTCATTTTCTTATAGCTGCTTGAGTTTCTGATAGAAAGTCTATTAAATATTTAATTCCTGTCTCAGTTGAGAATAAGAATCTCATATTTAATTGATTTAGATCATACTTCTCTTTTAATCTGACTCTGAGACTATTGTATAACACACAGTGTATTATAATATGCTCAGAATTCTCATTTGCATTGCAGAATGAGCATTCTATTGAGTCAAATCTATCATCAAATCTTTGTATATAAGATTTGAAATAGCCATGTCCTAGTTTCAGCTGTATTATAGATGAGAATATTTTCTTTTTACATTTAATTGAACAAGATTTTCACTTGAGTTTTGTTTCAAATCTTGAATAATGTATACTTTTCTTTTGTTTCTGCCAGCTTTCATTTCACTTGTCTAAACAAGATTCTTTTATTTTTCTCTTTATAAAAGACCAGGACACAACTTTTTGAATAGATCTGCTTAATTCTGCACTCTTTTTTGCAGCTGAATCAGTCAATTCATTGCCATGAATATTCATATGAGCAGGAACTCAGTGTAAATGAATTATCAGCTTTGATGTTCTTCTCTTTTGAATTTTCAAAACAGAGTTTAAGATCAGTTCAAGATTCATTTGATCATTATGAATCTGACTATTTCTAAGTCTTTTTAAAGCAGCTTGACTATCAGAGAATATTCATGTCTCTTTCAAACTATTTTCTCTTTTATGAGATTTTATTTCTATGAGTTTGAAAACTTTCACTATTGCAAATAGTTCAGCATCAAAGACTTCAGATTCACAGCCTAGATTTCAGAAATCTGAGATAAAATTGATATTATCTTCAGTATAAGCAATGCCTGCATCTAATCTATTCAGATTCTCATTCTTTGAGTCATCTGAATAAATCAGAATAGAGTCTTTTATATTGATTATAGAAATTCTCTTTAAATGCTGTTCATATTCTTTCTCTTTTAATAGTTCACTTATTTGTAAGTCTATAAGAGATTCAAGCTTTTCTCTTCAAAGAGATTACTTCTCATGATTCACTTTTTCAACATTTAAAGAAGAAAATTGATTTTTAATCAGTGAGTATAGTCTGTAAAGTTGAGAAGGCATTTTCTTTGAAGAATCATTTTCATTTCAATCAAGAAATCTATTCTAATCCAGTTCATTTTCAGAGTTAATTGATGAAAATGAAGATGAGACTCTTTCTCTGATTATATGATTTAAGCTCATCTTTATAACTCTCAGAGCATAGTTCATACAGGTCTTTTCAAATCTAATAGCAGAAGAAGGAATTGAAGCTTCAATTTTCATTGCTTTAATAGAAGATGATTTGAATGCTTTCAGAATTCTTCTCAAGACTCTCTTTTGCAGACTTTGAAAGAGTTCAGTGAAATTCTCTTGATTATTTCATCAAACTTAAACTTCATAATCAGCTACTGAAGTAATACAGGCTATATATAACTGTTTCATAGCCTGGAAGAATAGACCTCTCTCTGTATTTAATAGTCTGATTATGTTGTTCAATAGTCTTTCTGGCTTCACAGTTCTTTGTTGAATGTGATATTTAAAGTTCAACTTGAAGTTTAATCATACTTCTAATTATTTGATATTTACACTGGGTTTAATCTCTCTATTTAAAAGAGATAGAGACAGTTCTTTCTCATTGAATCTAGGAAAGAAATGAATTAACTCAGTTTTATTCATATCAAATTAAATTTGATTGATATCTGCTCTAACAAAGATTTTCTTTGCAGCTTCTTCAATCACTTTCAAATTCTCTTTGATAGTTTTTGAGCTGTAGACTAGATCAATATCATTCATATAACTCAGAGATCTCACTATTCTCATATTTCTATTCTTGAATAGATATGCAGTGTATATTGCAAATAAAATGAGTGAGATTAAAGATTCTTATGATACTTCTATTTTTATCTCAGTCTTATCTTATTTCATTTCATCAAAGAAAAGTTGTATAATTCTTTTAAATATAAAACAGTTAACTCATTTTATTAGAGAAAGTGGTAGTTTTAACATCTTCAATGTCTGAATTAGCTTTGACTTTGAAACATGATCAAATACTTCTTTTATATCAATAAAAACTACAGTTGAGACCAGACCTTCATACTTCGCTATTTGAATATTATGAACAACTGAGAGAACAGTGTCAATTGCAGAACACTATTTTCTATCTCTCATTTATTCACTGAATAAAAGAGAATTACTGACAGAGCTTATAAAAGATAGTTAAGTAGCTATTATCTTTTCTAAAACCTTTTCTAGACAGTTCAATAGAGATATTACTCTATATGACTTAGAAATTGAAGTTTTTCTATTAGGCTTTGTAAGAATCACTTCAGTGACTTCTCTTCAGCATTCAGAATGATATTCATTTTTCAAGAGATTGAAAAAGAGCTCAAAATATTCATTCTTTAAGTAGAAGTATATATTTTGAATAATTAAGTAATTAATTGAATCAGGTCCTGCAGCAGTCTTAACTGAACTTGAGAAAATAGCTGACTCTAATTCATCTTGAGTAAGATCAGGTCATTCCCAGTCATTTTCATCAATATAGTTAAGAAGTGATATATTCTCTTTCTCTGAATCTGAATCTGATGAGTATTGAAAGAGAGTTCTCATAAAAGCTTGACATTTTTTCTCAAAAGAGTTTGCTGTATATGATTCATTCTGAAACTCATATTTTAAGGTTGAAAGTTTTACTACACTTCTTGTTTTAGTATAGTTAAAAGCTTTAAAAACTTCCTTTTCTTGTGCTTCTTTAAGAAATTTATTTCAGCAGTCTGTTTTAGCTTTTTTAATATCTGAAAAATATTTATTTCTGACAGCTTTGAACTCTTCATCAGATATTACATTATTCTTTCAATCTCTTCTAGCAGTAGCTAATTCTTTTCTTTTAAATGAGATATTCTCATTTCATTAAGGTTTTGAATACTCAGAAGATTTTCTCTTTGAAATATTATCTCTAATACTTGTTAGAATAATAGATGTAATAAGCTTCACTCTATTCTCAAGCATTTCATTTGAGATATCTTGACCAGAATTTCAATATAGCTCATTCTGTCTTTCAGATTTTAACAGTTTTATGCTTTGTTCAACTGCTTTTCAATCAGCTTTTTCAAAGTTAAACTGATTAGAGAGAAGAGGATTTTCACTTATTTGTTTTTCACTCAGTTCAATCTCAAATTGAATAATCTCATGATCTGATTCTGATGTCTCATTTAAATTAATAAACCAGTTTACAAGTCTTCTTTTCATTAGATTTTGTGACATGAAGATTAGATCTATAATAGATTTCTGTTTCATGTCTTTTCTAAAGAATGTTTATTGATCAGACTTATTAACCAAATCTATTGAATGCTCAAAGATTCATTCAACTAGATTATCAGCTCTCACTGCTCTCTTGCATTCTGAATTTCATCAGAGATGATGTGCATTGAAATCTCCTGCAATTATAGAGTTTCTTAATGAAGTTATGTTCAGAAATTCTCTATCAATTGTTCAGATATTGTTATTTTCCTTCAATGACTTTTCATTATAGATATTTATGAGCTGTATAGTATTAAACTCATTTTCTTTATCTATAATATCACTCACCAGAATATCAGAGTCAGACATGATATTAAATCTTAGATTAAATTGATATCTTGATCTCTTTCTTTCATAGATTACTACTCTTGACTTTATCTCAGACTTTCAAGGTAAAAAGCAGTAGTAGCTTGAATGAGAAATAACATATTTTTGCTCAGCATCAAAATTCAGCTCCTGAAGTAGTATAAAATCAACTTTTTATTCAAATGCAATTTGAAGACAAGAATAAATGCAATTTAAGTTTCTATTCACATTATTTTGTATAAATGTAATTTTTGAAGAGTTTTTAAACTTTTTTTGTTGTTTTTGTTGTATATTCATACTAAAAGAGAGAAGAGTAGAATCTAATCACTATCATCAGATAGTAGATTATAACTATTCTTAAAAGTAGGAATCTCAACTGCTTGCATTATATCTAGTTTATCATCAGAGTCATTTCTCAATTCTCTAATCTTAACAGAAGTTTGAGAATTCAAATTCTGTTTACATTTAGCTGGAGAATTAGAGTTTGAAGATTTAGATAGTTAAGAGTTCCTTCTTTTTGAGCTTGTAGTTGTAAGTCTACTGACTTGACTCTTCTCTTCAGTTCTAGATTGACTTTGAGCTTCATCTTTTCTCCAGTTCTTTTGAGTTCTAGAAGCAAACATACATTCTTTTGAGCTAGATGCATGTTTTTCTTTGTAATTAGAGCACTTAAGCAGAGTATATTGACAAATTTCATCTCTTTTTAAGCATGTTTCACATTTATGCTCACCAGTTTTGTGATCTCTGGCACAGAATGCACATTTTGAGTCTCTAAAACATGAGATTGCAAAGTGTTCATATCTTTGACAGTTTGAACACTGTGTTTGAGCTTTGAGATTCATTCTTGAGTCTTTGTATTTATGAACTCTCATTTTCAAATCTGCTACTCTTACTTCAGAGATCTTTGACTGTTTGAGTATTTTTATATATACTAAAACAGAGGCATTTCTCCTGCTTTATCTGAACTCAATTGAATTTAGTCATACAGGCTTCTTTCTCAGTTGAATAGAGTTATATTCTTTCAATTCATTTTTGAGAAGTAGCATTTCTTCTTCACAGTCAAAAATTTCAACTGGAATATCATGAAGAATGAATTTATCTCACTTTTCATCTCTTTCAGATAGAATTGTTGTGTTTAACAAAGATTCTACTGCTGACTTTCAGAGATTCTCATTCTGAATAAGGAATTCAGCACTGAATTCAGGCATTGTAGTCAGAATGATGAAGTTTTCAAAGAATAATGACTCAATTGAAGCTATAACTGGTTTTTGAACTTTAATATCAGTTATCAACTGAGAAAAGAACTGCTGATTAATTTCATTTCTAATTCTGAAAATAAGATTTGAGTTTAGCTTGTTTATTTGCAGAATGTCCTGGTTTGAGACTTTGAGAATAAGTCTTCTATTTCTGAAGATTTGAAAGTTTTTCTCTTTTTGCATTTTCTTTTTCACTTTTCTATGAATAGGGGCATGAGCAGTATTCTTCTCAGTTTTCTCAGGATTTTGAGCAGGTTTTGAGATAGCAGATTTAGAGACAGCAGATTCAGCTACATGAGCATATGTTTTCTTCTGATTCAAAGAAGAAGAAGAAGTAGGAAAAGAGAATGAAGAAGAGCAAGATGAAGAGTCAGTGATTGTACTAGAAATTTTCAATGTTTTTTGAACTGTGTTTGAGATTTCAAGTTTGAACTTGATCATCTCCTGTAGTTGTCTAGTCTGAGTATGAAGAATTAATAGAACTTCTTCATTCATCTCACTCAGACACTGCTTTTCAAGAATCTTGCTTGCTTTTTCAAGTTTCTGTATTTCAAGAACTTGTTGTTTCTCTATTTCTTCTTTCTTTCTTCTCTTCAGAATTTCAATCTCAGAAATAGCATTTGAGAAAGCATCTTTTTCCATATCAACTGAGTGTATTTTTGAACTCATTGTTTTCACTCAATGAAAAGTTGGTCAGACTGTTTCAATTGAGATATTTCTAAGTCTGTTTTCAATTGAAAAGTTAGTCAGACTGTTTCAAAAGTAGAATAAAATACTTTTGTGTATAAAACACCTGATTTTTTTCACACTAGTTCAGTAACTAGATTAGATTTTTGAAGAGAATCTAATAAACTAAAATTGATTTTTGAGATAAATCAATAAAATCTTTACAATCTCTTTCTTGGGATACAGTGAGGAAAAGTATGATATCAATTGATAATAAATCAGATAATATGACTGTTTTTGAGAGAAAAACTGACAAAAAATAAATCAATTTTTTGCAGAGAAATTGATTAAAACTATTCAATTTTATTCTAAATTATTCAATTCTTCTCACACAACAAGTGTGCAACTCAAATCAGTTAATAAAGAGTGTAAAAAAGAATTAAGTATTAATGAAAGCTCTTCAGCCACTGAAAAAGTAATTCTTACTTAAAAGAATATGAAATTATAACAGAAAACAGCTCTGTTTTTAATTCTTTGTAAGAATATTGTATAAAACCCAGAGAAAAACACCTTACTTTTTCAAGAGAAGTAAAAAACTATTTCTAAGATCTTTTTTTTTTTATGCATTGACTGCTGCAGAAGAATGAGATAGAAACTGCTAAGATATACACTATTATATACTCTCTATCAAGACTTTCCCTCTTCAGAGTCTTGATATTATAGAGAATATAAGTCTGTTTCTATATGATAATATAAATATTGCAAGTGAGATGTAGAGGAACTGGTTATTTATATCTCAAAATAGAAGACTTTGTCAATGATTATATTAATATAGAGTTAATTCTCAAATTCAATAGAAATCTAGTATTGCTGTTCTCAATCTCTTGCAGAATCTATTGAATATTGAGATATTAAAACTAGATTTAATATATCTCACTGTGCAGGGATCAAAGGCTCAGTCAGACCTTGAGGTATACTGATTTTATAGTTGTTGGTGTGCTGTTGACTCGTTGTCTGTTGATTATGTGCTTGATATTATTGTCGAGGTATCGTTTTGTATTTTTCTGCCGGGGATGGGCCAGATTGGGAAGGGCGGTACGAGGGTGAGACTTGGCGTTGGTGTTTTGGAACATCAAAGATGGACAGGGTTTTCGCGGAGGTCGCTTCTCAGATATCTCCACAACTACAGATCGGGGATCTTCCAAAATCGAGAAGATTGGTGCATACGGCTAGGTCTCTTCACCTTACAATTTGTATGGCAATTTGGCCCGGGGTTGTGGTGTGGTAGGGGAGAATGGGGGATAATCCCACGCAGGAGTTCCGAACGACGTCTGGTTCACATTTGGCTGGATAACTCCACCACCACACGGGGTATGCGGTCGGCAATGGGGTCAAAATGCTCGTATGATCGAGGGCTTTTCGATGGATCTATCGGCGGGTTCTTATTCGAAAAATCGAGCGAGTTCGTGGTGGAGCGGTTTCTGATAGAAGCTTCTATGCTCATTTTCCTGTCTTTCACACTTCTGTTTAACAGATCTGTAAGAGAGATAGTAATCTGTGAATATGCATAGATGAATCATCTGTAGAAATTTGCAAATTCTAGAAATATCTGCATCTTGCAGTACATCCGCAGTACTGGTCAGTTCTCAATGATGAAGACTCAACTTCTATTCATTGAAATGCCATTCATCTCAATAATATAATCTAAGAAATCAATCTTCTACATGTAGAACAAGCATTTTTCAGTGTTTGTATAAAGTTGATACTGTCTTAAGTGACTCAATACTTCTTGAACATGAGTATCATGTTCTTTCTTCATTTTTGAGAAGATTAGAATGTCATTCAAGTATACTATACAGAAGACATTAACAAGGCCTCACAGCATCTCATTTATATAGGTCTGAAAGATGACTGAAGTGTTACAAAGATTAAAAGGTAAAACAAGATATTCAAAATTGTCATACTTAATATAAAAAGCTGTTTTTCAAACATCTGTGATTCAAAGGTTGCTTAAGCCAGCGTACGATTACAGGCGTACGCCGGCTTCTTATATAATGAATCTCATACGCTAAATTAATTAGCGGCCGCTATGGCCCCTTTACACTTGTACATGTACACTAGTAGTTCAGAAGCAGCCGCGTTATTATCTGACAGTCATACATTCTTCCAAACCACATCCTCCCCCACCAGATTCAGTCATGCTCACATGACCATATTGTACGCCCTAGCTTCATGTGAATTAGCTCACCACTAGTGTTTCACAATTATATGACCTATTTCTGATTCAGCTAGCATTCTGTGTACACTCTCACAAAGAAACTTTCATTATATTACATTACTCATTTACTAACTTTTCTCATTCTCTAATCATCTTCTTCATCATCATCATTATCAAACACTATCATCATTCAAGATTTCTGTCTCTTCTTCTGTTCAACTCTTTCTATCTGTTCATCTATCACATTGTATATGTTCCTGGCAATGACTCTCTGTTCTTATAATAAGTATCATCATAGTACTCATACCAGGCAGTTCATTAGCAGTAAGTGTAACACATTGTGAAATGTGATCAGGACTTGTTTATCTTCTAATGATCATCAGAATGTATTATTATGAATGATATATCTTCTTCATCTTCTCATACATTCTCAACTGTTTCCTTCTCAGTAGGTTTCTGATCATGTTTTTCTGATATGATTTTGCATAGACATAGATGCTGATATGTTGTTTTTATTTATATAGAATTCTCACACATTGACAGATCTGTATTCACTGATGATAGTGAACTCAATGTTGAATTATTGATCAAGAACTTGAAGAATATGATAATAAAGAAATTATCTGTGTTATGTATAACTGAGTCTTCTGTGTCTCTTCTTATCTCTTCTGTCACTTCTTCTTCTGCTGCTTCTTCTCAATCTTCTACACTTGTCTCTGTGTCTGATTCTTCTGCTCTCACTACCTCTGTTTCTGTGACTTCTACTCTCACTGCTTCTGATTTTACTGTCTCTGCTTTCATTACCAGCTCTTCCTGTTTTAAGAAGATATTGTATAGACTTAATGAATCATCTCTCTTAGTATGTACACTCTCACTCTTCTTACTGACTCTCAGAATAATTTATTGTATGAAGACTGTGTATAACATAACTATCTAAAGCTCAGTCATGAATACTGATTATTATATTTATTTTAAATATTTATAATTAGATAATTATTTATTTATATCAGAGAATCACTCTCTCTCTTAACAGTGTTGAAATTATAAGTCTTTTTTTTTTTTATCTTTTTCTTTCTAACACTGATTTTTCTATTCTTAGAAGAAATCATTATGAGTTTTACTGTATACAAAGTCATGATATTTACAGATATCAAGAAGCTTTTCATAACTGTAAAGTTTAATATCACAGAGATATTCACTCTAATGAATTTCTTCAGAATAATAGATCTGTATCAGTCTATTCTCTAATATCTGTTATCTGACTTCATGATGCAGGTAAAAGATATCTGTGTTTTCAGAAATGAAAATATAGATGTCATGCTCTTTTACATCTGTGAGTGTGAGACTTATACATCTTATCTGAGATATTGTTATGAAAATGAGCTATTTACATACTATGTTCTGCTTTCTACATTCTCTTATATCTCTCTCTCTCTTTCTAAGAAGTCTCATGTGTGTTGTAATTATATGTACAATTCTAAGATCAGTGAGTGTTCATTTAATACTTATTATCTCTACTTTTTATAATTTCATATACTAATAATAGTTCTTAGTTGCTTCAGTATCAGAGATCATTTTAATTGCAGATGATAATGCTGCTGAGACTACTTTCTTTCACTTTCAAGCTTCTCTTATTGCTTTCTCTCTCTTCTCTGCAGAGAAGATTATATGTATATTAAGTTATAAGCATTCAGCTCTAAGTGACTTCTGCTGTTATTTATCTGATTCTGCATCTTCTTCTTCTTTTACTTCTTTTATCTTCACTCTCTCTGCTCTAGCTTCTGATTCTGTGAGTCTCATACTCTTCTTCAATTTCTCTATGTATATGTATACACATTTCTATATTAGCATTTCAGTTAATCTTGTGATAAATGACATTAATATTGTACACAGAGTGATAGAGAAATCAGAGATATACACAGTATTATTATAAAAGTGACTTATAACTCTTGAATTTCTTACAGATCTTGAGTTTTGAGATTTTCTTTATTTTTGATGTTTTTCAGATGATGTGATATTGAAAATAGATTAAATATATAATGTATGAAAATAAATGAAATGTGTATGATAATATTTGTCTTTTGCAGCTGATTCTTACAGTTGATAATCAATTCATTATTTCTTTTCTTTTCTTATACTTTTTCTTTATCTGCTAGTCACTACTCTTACATGATCTCTATATAATACAGTGTTCAGTGACTAGGTTCAGCAGCTTTTATCTTTTATGACTCTGTCTTATGCATTATACTGTCTCTCTTCACTCACTTAGATTACTACAGTAAATAACTTATTAAAACTAATCTCATCTGATCTCTGAGTGTTCTCAGAAGTTAAGATGACTTAGTCTCATATATTTATAAATGTTTCAGATAGTTCATTCTCTATAATCTCTGTGATTAAACTGATGTAAACAGTTGAATTCAACTCTGAATTTCTTTTTCTTCTGTGATCTGATTCATGTGTAAGTCTGTCACTCTGAGACTGCTCTTTACTACATTACATCTGCTGTCTGTGATGTGTTATTATATAACTGACTACAGTCTCATTACTTATTGAAGTGTGATATTCACCTGATTTCTTCATTGCTTTTCATTCTTTTCTTATAATTATGAAAAGATTGAAATAAGTGAGATCATCTGATTTGTAAGTGTCTATGATTTCTCTTACTTTGTAAGACTTTTCAATTATAAGTCTCTTCTTTTTCAACACAGATGATAGTACTGTGACTAATCATAATCTGCTCAGATCTTGTATCTTTACTTTCATAAGTTATAAATTATTAATTAAGTTATGTAAGATCTGTCCCTCTGATTCTTTTAATATGTATATTTTCAGAGAATGTGATTTGAGTATTTTATATGACTTAAATCATCTAGATTGAAACTTCTCAGAACTCTCATTGTATATAAGAACTCATGTTCTTATCTTGAGACTTGATTTCTTAACTAGTGAGTCTTGTATTCTTTTTGATTGAATTGCTCAGTTCAGAAGTAACTTGTTAGCTTTTACATGTGTGTGACTGATCTCTTTCAATCTTGATTCTGTGTCTGTGACTGCTGTGTCTGCAACTGCTACTACTGCATTCATAACTGCTGTTTTCTTTCTCATCTTTTTCAAAGTATTCTCCAGGATGCATAGATGCAATTCATACAACAGATAGAATGATGAACACTTGAAGACTGCATACTGCTGAATTTGTGTGATTAATAGCATCTGACTGAGATATTCATTCTATAATCTTATAGACTTACTCACTAGATATTTCATCAGCATGTTACTCAAGATTTCATTCAAGTGTTTTATCTTCTCATTCATCTGTGAATGATATGATGTTGTTCTATAATGTCTTGTCTATAACTAGCTCATGAAATGCCTCATCACTTCTTCTATGAGATTCACACTGTTATCAGTTAGAATCTCGCGCGGCATTTCATAGTTAACATAGATCTCATTATATAGAAACTTTATCATCATCTTGTCTGTTATCTCTGAAACTGCTTTTATGACTGATCAGTCAGTAGTGTAATCAATAGCAGTGATTATTCATCAATTTTCATTTGATATCTGTAGTAATATGTCTATGAGATTCATCTCTTATTATTTAAATAGTTGTATTGTACACTTTATCTAATATTATACTTTCTTACATTCTAACCCTTTCTTAGATTCTTTCACAATCTGGTAATTCAGACACTTGTGAGTATATATCTGAATGTCCTCAGTCATACTTGATCAGTATACTCTTGATTTGAGTACATTTATAAGTTCAGAACTTTCTAAGTGACTGAATTTCTTGTGTATGTGAGTCATTAAGTTACATTAAAATAAAGATTCTAGATAGAGAGCTTCTATGTATTCTAGATCACAGTAAAGCATAATATTATTTTTCAATTTTCTCAGCTTGAAGTTTGAAAGCATCTCTTCTACTACTTTCATAAAATGCTTGTTATCTGATACTGTGCCATTCTTTAAGTAAGAGATTATGATGTTCACTCATTCTGATTCCTTGCATTCTCTCAGTGTGTTTAATATGAATGTCTCTTATACCTGATTCACAGAATTCTCACTCATGAAATTGAGTCTGTGACTGATTGTATCAGACATCACAGTGTTCAATTTCTTTCAGTATTTGATATAAAGATTATATACTTGAAACTCTGAGATTCAATGTACTAAGCATTTGAAAGATTTTATTATTAATTATAGATAGATGAGACTTTCATAATCTGTGATCACTGTTGTTGTATATCTATTGTTAATATATCTATTTCATAACATCAGTGTGTGCTTGATTGCTAGCAATTCTTTTTCATACACTGAGTAATTGAGCTCAGCATCTGATAGTTTTCTGTCATTATATGCTATCAGATGCAGCTTGTCATTCTTACTCATCTGTAAAAGAGTATCTCTGATAGCTCATTCAGATGCATCTGTCTCAATGTAGAAAGATTTATCATAATCTGATTGAATAAGCACTGAGAATATTATTACATATTCTCTCAGTGTGAGAAAAGCCTCTTCACACACAGTATTTCAGATAATTAAATGAAACTTCTTCTTTCACAGATTTGCATCTGTTTCTCTTAAGAGATCTGAGAGTGATGCAGATATTTATATAAAATCCTTGATAAATCTGCAGTAATATGAGATCAACTCAAGAAACTGTTATACATAATGTACATTTCTCAGCCGCGGTCAATTCACTATGACATTCAATTTCTCTGAAATAGAGTGTATACAGTCATCACTTACTATATATTCTATGAACTTCAACTCTTCTATTTCAAACACATACTTTGTTGATTTGACATAGAGCTTATACTCTGTCAGAGTTGTAAGCACTTTATCAAGATACTTCAGATATTCATTATATGAGTTTGAAAAGACTAGAATGTCATTGAGATATATAAGATATGAGATTTCATTCTGTTTATGAAGAATTGTATTTATCATTATTTGAAAGATAATAGATATATTTATCAGACTGAATAATATTATCAGAAATTCAAACTTTCTTTATTATATATTAAATATAATTCACAGAACTGACAGTTTATCTACACAGATCTGTCAGTATTCTGAGAGAAGATTGATCTTCAATAGATATTAGATGTTTTCAACTGTATTTAACTGTTATTGAATTCATGACAGTGAATATTCATTCTTGATTGTAAGCTTATTAAGTGCTCAGTAATTAATACACATCTGTTACTCTTCATCTATCTTTTTTATAAATAGAACTGAAAAGTCTCACATGCTTGATAAGAGTTGTATAAGATTACATTCTAGAAGGTCTGTGATCTGATACTTCTATTCTTCAAAGTGTGTTTGTGACAGAGAATATACATTCTGATTGACTGATTTTACATCTTTCATGTCAATCTCATATACAAATTCTTATTTCAGCAGTAATTCTGATGAAAGATCTGTTCAGAAGATCTTTTCATACTTCTTCAGAAGCTTCTTCATACACTTATTCTTCTATATATCTTTTATCTTGATTTTCTCTGCTTCTGAGTTCTGTATGATATACAGAAAGCTTTCAGATGAGATCTTACAAATCATTCTCTTTACTTATTAATATATAAGCAGATTTAATTCTTCTATATCAGAGATGTAAAATATCCTTCTCATATCAGTTGATAGAATTGTATGAATCATTTTCTTTCTATCAGTCAACTGTATATGACATGTATGTCATTGAATCTGTGAATTGAACCTTTGAAATCAATTAAGTCTGAGAATAAGATTGTATTTCATGTTCTACAGCTCTCACACTCAAATATAGCAAGATCATTCTTCAAAGTGCAAGGAAACTCTTACTCTTGCAGATGATATTAAATATCAGTTATCAGATAATCTTATATGTTGAGAATTCTTCACTCAGTGAACCTCTTTCAATCTTCAGATTATATGATTATTAATATATTATGTAGAAGCTTCTATGTTCACTAACACTTTTGCAGTCATCTCTCAATTCTTACTCAAGTGCTCTCTATACATTAATATTTCAGGTCTCAAGACATTGAGATGAGTGTTCACTTCATCATTCTCACTCACATCTCATTTGAAAGTCTGCTTCTTCTTTACATTCACAGAATTGAGAGAATCATCTAACACAGACATCTCTTTCACTTTGAAAACTTTTTATAGAATATCAGTGAGTGTCTCTGAGCTCACTGATTCTGCTAGTTTTTTAACTCTCTTACTTCTCTTAACTGTGTATGCTGAGTGCAATCTTTTGTATCATGATTTTGATATCTGCAGTTGAAGCAAGCTCAATGCTTATAATATCAAGATTTTCACTCAGAGAATCTCTTTTTCAGAGAATTTAATACTTTAGTAATAACATTCAGATCTAGATTCATTATATTCAGATGTATAACTTGTGTTATAGAAGTCTGATTACTTATTCTCTGCTGAGATATACTTGATTGCAGTATTTTCTGTCACAATTGACTTGCTTATTCTTATATGATGAGAATATTGTATGCTTTCTTCACTGTGTCTGACTATGAGATTAAGCATTTTCATTTCACTCTCAACTTGAGTGTAAGATCATGAATGAAGATCTATAAATAGAAAGATGTTGAAAGCTCTTCATTCAATGTGAGAGAGTATAAGCTGAAGTGTGTGAAGTATAATATAAGATTATTTACTTATCTACACTCAGTGAAGTATTTATAATGCTTATCTCATATATTCACTTTCTCAAAGTTGTACAAGATTCATTTGAAAAACTCATTTCATGTTTATGAAAATGAATATTACTCTGAGTCTATGAGATTCATCTTTTCATCAGTTATTTATAATGACTTCACTTTTCTATGTAGAAACACAGCAGATCTTAAGACTTGTTGAAATTTCATTAACTGTCTGTCTGTGAGTTTATATTTAATCTAATAATATAATTACATCTGACTTAGTCAGCTGATTACAGCATCATTTTTTCAGTTACTATTAAAGCTTGATAACTTCAGCAGATCTTCTGACTTAATATATTTCATACTCAGATTCTTCTTCTGTGCAGTGCTCTCTGATAATGTATATACTTCTGAAGAGATTGTGAATAATTGTAATAAGATCTTCAGATTCAGTGTAGTTATCTATTTATATAAACATTTGATTTCTCACTGCAGATCTAAGATCTGATTTTCTCTATTCTTATTAATAATGATAATTGCATCAGTGAAGCTCTTCATAGTGAATACTTGATCTGCAGTGAATGTCAATTGTTATTTGACTTTCATCTCAGTCTGTCACTGTGTACACAAGGCCTTGATCTTGTTTAGAATCCTTGTACACATACAGAGCTTCAATTTCAGTTCAGCAGTTTCAGCTGCTTTTCTTACTGCTTCAAGTAAACTCTCTGAGAGATTCTGTATATCTTTCAGTTCAGGTAGTAGAGAAGAGTGTTGTTTATATTAACTAGAGAAGGTATTCATTTCAGGTTTCTCATTGATTATATAATGTCTATCATTATATCACTGTGTCATTATATCAGTATATTATTCTATTGCTATATCATTATATCGCTATATTATTATATGATTTCTGTTATTATTATATGACTTCAGTGATGACCACCTCTTCTCTTTTTATTCTTCTTTTGAGTAGAGAGTAGACTTCTTTGAATCTGGTTCACTGCTCTTATTCTCTTTCTCACATCTCATCTGTTCATGTCTCATACATGGCATTCGCCTGAGTGTGAAGTTTTCCTCTAACAAGTGAAGCAGTATTAATTGAATGCTCTTCTGCTCACTGCTCTTTGTATGCTATCTTTTAAGACATTCTAGAACCACACTGACATGATAACTACAAATCACTTCATAGACAGAATTATCACACTCTGAAGAAGCCTGCACTTCTCACTAGTTTTTAGACATGCTATCAGATGTGATTCAAAGATTGCTTAAGCCAGTGTACAATTACAGGTGTACGCCGGCTTCTTATATAATGAATCTCGTATGCTAAATTAATTAGCGGCCGCTATGGCCCCTTTACACTCGTACGCGGACGCTAGTAGTTCGGAAGTGGCCGCGTTATTATCCGACGGTCGTACGTTCTTCCGAATCACACATCATCTTCATTAACTCTGATTCTATGATAGGCATTCTGTATATCAATCTTTGAGAACATCTTTGCTTCAGATAATCAATCAATCATCTTGTTAATCAACAGTAATAAATAGCAATTCTTAACTATTATCTTATTGAGATCTCTGTAGTCTACACATAGACATAGTCTATCATTCTTCTTAAGTATAAAGAGTATAGACATCTCTACTGAACTCTTTAATAAATGTATTCAGTTCTTTGATTGTACTTCTTTAAGATATTTGTACAGAACATTCAATTTCTTTATAAACAAGTTGTAAAGAGATTTATACAGTGTTATTGCATCATCTTCAAGACAAATCTTATATCATATCTTGATATCAGAAAACTTCACTACTTTTCTTTCTGAAAAGACATTCTTAAAATCTGTAAAGAAACATTATATATATTCATCTTCAATAACAGATACTGCTGCTAATCTTGCAGTAAGAGTGATAACTTCTTCATCTATTCTTAAGTCTCAATTACCTGCTACACAGTATATTAACTCAATGTTTTTCTCAAGAATCTTTCAATGAAACTCTTCAGATTTCTCTATTACTATCTCTTCATTAGTGAGACAGTACTGTCACATCTGAGTAACTCAGTCAATGAGAGAATTGTTTTCTCTTAATTACAGAAGATCTAGAATAATGTTCTTATCTATAATGTTAACTGTATAAAGAAGCAGACTGCTCTTTTTAAAGATTTCTTCTGAGTCTGTGATTACACACTTCACTTGAATTATATTAAAATAGTGATATTTCATTTCATCAGTAAATTTTATATAATCTGACAGATCTATCTTCTTTCAACTCTTTATCAAAGAAAAGAAATAGAATATGAAGTTAACATTCACTTCAGAGTTAAGTAGACATCTCACTGATATCTTCTCATTCAGAGTATACATTGTGATCATAACATGAACTCAGAGATGTGAGAATTATTAATTCTTCATTTCTTTCTCTTTATTATCTTTCATAGATACATTTATCAGAAGAGAAGTTAACTTTGAGAAGATATCTTCTCAGTTTCTTCTCTTCTTCAGCTTCTTACAATTACTGATATAGTGATCATCAGCTTCACAGTTGAAACAGAGATCTTTGTCAAATCTTTTTTAATATTTCTTCACAGTGAGTGAAGAATCAGAATACTTGAAATTCTTCTTTACTTTCTTTATACTGAAGTCATCACAGTATTATTTAGATTCTATTATTAATTACTTAGAAGAGATCTTATTGATCTTTTTCTCAGAGAATTGATTATTTAAATAGATCTGAGAAGTCAGATTGACAAGCTCAGTGTAATTGATTAATAAACTCTGATATTATGATATCATTATTCACATCTTGTGAGTTAGCTTTGTAAGATAAAGCTGTGTTTTTAATTGATTCAAATTATCAGTTAATTCCTCTTAATATTCTTCAAATCTTCTATTGAAATTGAAAGAATTCTTATTATCTTATTAATATAATAAGTTGAACTGCTGTACTGCTGTGAAGCTGCAGTTACAGTGATCTTTAATTTAATTCAGTAGAAAGTTCTTGAATTCTTCTCAAGTTATAACAGTATTGATACACTCAAGCTCTCTCTTCTTGATAATTCAAGTAGTTGCAGAGATGTCTTCAAGAAGGTTAGCAGCATATATTACTCATATCTTATAAGTATTATACTGGCTTGAATTAAGGTGGAATTTTCATTCAAGAATACAGATAAAGCTGTGAAATTCAGATAAGATATTTCTCTTATATCTCAGTGAATCTCTGATTTTAATCTCTCTATCTTCATAATAGATGTAGATGTGTAGAGGCTATGACAGTGATAGAGCAGTTGAAGAGCTCATATCAAAATATGCAGTGAGTTCAGAAATCTCAGATTTCTGCTGAGATAGAGATATATGCACTCTAGAAAATGATGTAGTATTTCTCTCAGAGAGTGAGATTGAGTCAGTCTCAGTACAGGTACATGAGATCATATCAGTCTGTTAGAGCTTAACTGATTCAAATATATAATCAGATTAAGTGATTTAAATTGTAATATAATAGAACTGAAGCAGTGACTAGTCAGTAGTAATATATAGAGATAGTTGTTTAAGAAGCTGTATAAGTGAGCTTGACTATCTTGCTTAAATAGTGAGCTTGTAGACTACAGAGTTATTGTGAGAATATCACAGATATGATACTTAGTATATAAAGAAGATTGTATAAGATATGCAGTAACTCTTATATATATTTTAGTAGAAGAAAAATGAATCACTGACTTCTTTGATGAAGAGTCAGTATCTAGCTATTCTATATAGATAATGAGTGAATACTCTTCTCTCATTTCATAAGCAAGAATAATCAGAGTGATATCTCAGCAGTGTCTCAGTGTCAAGAAAGAGTAATCTGCTGACCTTGTATAGAAGTGAGGTTCTCATATTCATCAATCAGATCTTTCTATGATATATCCGAATAATGTCATAGAGTGGTTGGAAACTGGTTCAGACAGGATGAAATCATCCGCATGAAAGTGATAGGCCGTGTGAAACCGCAACAGGGCCTTGGCGCGGCCGGGAGCGTGACACTTTAATTCTTTGTTTCTACAAAATTAATCTCTGTCATAAGCAGTTTCTGAATATACTGAGTATATTCATTCTTCAGTTACAGTTCAGACAATCTGAATAGAAGATCTTATAAAGACTTATACTCTGTTTTCTCTTATATTAGGTCTTTCACAGTGCTTTTCAAAGCCTGTAAATTCTTTAAATTATAGATACTCTCTTCAAGAATTCTTATAATAATTCTCAGAGTATTAACTCTCAGTGTTATAGAGAGTAGTTATACAGACTTCTTCTCTCTCTCTCTTCTCTTCTCTTATAAGAGATTGAGAGACTCTTCAGTTAATCTCTTTATAACACTCAGTTTAAGTATTCTATAAAGCTTTTCTGTCTTCTCTAGTTTCTCTGTGTCTGTTATTCTAATCTTCTTAATATAGTCTAATCTGTGAGAGAGTTCATTTACTGAGTTCTTAGTTCTCTTAATATGTTCTATTTTGAATCAGAACTCACTCAGTCTCTGAGCTCAGTGAATCTGTTATTATAAGAGTTTCTTAATTGAAGTAAACTGTTATAAGCTGTTATAATCAGTTCTAACAGTAATCACTGTCATAAGACTCTCAAAGTAGTGACATCAGTGATAGAAGAATTTCACTATTATAAAAAGCTTTTAATTATAAATGTTATAGTTAATCTCTATAAGTTATATCTTCTATGAGAAAAAGATCACTGAAACTTAGTTCTTATTTAACTATAGTTATAAGACTATTTCTGAAATTATAAAGAAGAAAACATCTGTCTTCAATCTGATTAAGAGTAAGAAATCAAAGTAAAATAGTATTACTGTGTCTGTGAATATCTATTTTAATCTTACAAAGACTCTATAAGCTTTTAAGATAAGAAAGTTCTCACAGCTCTCTCTTCTTAATAATCTTTTCATTCTCTATTTATAAGATAACTTCTTCTTATTTTCATTCTTTAGTATGTCTGTAAAAGCTAAGAAGATTCTTATAAATACAAAGATAAATTATCTATAGAAATTCACAAAGCTCAGAAAGATCTGAATCTCATAAATACTAGTTAACTCTGATTATAATAGAATAGTCTTAACTTATAAAGATTTCATCTGAATATTATCTGCAGTGATTACATATTCTAGAAAATTAATTTAACAGATACTGAAGTTATACTTTATAAGTTTAATATACAGTTCTGTTTCATCTAAGATCTTCAACATACTTTATTTATACTCAGTGTGTTCTTTCTTCTTCACAGAGTATATCATCACATTATTCAGATATATTATTACAAAGATATTCAGATATACATGAAGTGTTTTATTAATAAAAGACTGAAATACTATGAAGATATTAATCAAATTAAAAGACATTACTAGATATTCAAACAATCTCAGTGTAGTTCTAAAGACAGTTTTTTATTCATTCTCAGATTATATTCACAGCTGTGTATATACATTAATCATATTCAGTTGTGTGAATATAACAGCTTTTATAAGACAGTTAATCACATTCTTAATCAGAGATAGAGAATAGTAACTCTTTATTATCTTAGAGTTCAGATTATAATAGTCTATATACAATCTAAAATCTTTATTCTTCTTCTTCATAAATATCACAGAGATTTCTACAGAGATCTATGAAGATTAGATAAAGTTATTTTTCAGAATCTTCTTTATATAGATCTGCAAGATCTCTGTCTTATAATAAAAGAGTTTGTAGATTAGTTCTCAGAAGAGTTTCTACTCTTCTATTAAATTTATTATCAGATTCTTCTTACAGTGAGAAGAAAGCTTAGCTGTCTTTGCTAGACTGAATATCTCTATAAGATCTTGATATTTCTCTGATATCTGAAGCTCAGTTTTCATGACTGTGAAGTTCTCAGACATTTATAAAGTTATTATATAGATGAGTTTGTCTTCTCTAATTAACTCTGTAGTATCATCTGATTCTATTTCTATAAGTGAGTCTATCAACACTGATCAGGAGTATAAACCTGACTCATAGACAGCTATGTATGAATTATATCTTTCAAGTTATATAAGTCTTAAGTACATATTATCTATGATATCTATAATAATCACAGTTTCTGCAAATCTTCTTCAGATTCTGAAGAGATCTCATAATTTAAAGATAACTCTTATAAGTCTCTCAACTCTCAGATCTGAGTTCTTATATTCTTCTTAGTATAAGAGCAGATTCTCAGTTTTCATTATTCAGTTTATTCACTCTGTGAGCTTTAGAGACACTACAGTGACCTGAGATTCTGAGTTTATTAATACTTTTCATACTTGTGAGACAGTAGTATCACAGTGTGATCTCTCTCTATAAGCAAGTATTTTCATTGAGAGAGTAACAGATTCAGGTGTCAGCTTCAAGACTCTTAAGAAAACTGTTACTGACTCTGTTCATAACTTCTTAAATTTCTATTTTGATTTATTTAGACAGTTTGTGCAGAGATATTCTGATTTAGAATAGATAAAGTAGAGATTCTTTTTCTTAGTCTCTCTATTATACACTCTATTTACAGAAGTCTGTGAAGCTCTCTCTCTTTACTTAGTAGTCAGATACAAATCTCTCTATATCTTATTATTTTTTTCTAATAAATCTGTTCTCTGTTGTTCTGACTCTTATGAGACTGATTAATAATTCACTCTCTATGAGTCTATGACTCTCACAGTGATTTATAAGTGATGAATAAGAGTCATTAGTTTCTTCAGAGTTAAGAGCTTAGAGTCTTACTCAATGAGCTTGTTCTACATATCTTTATTCAGTCTCTTTACAAATATCATTATTCAGGTCTTTTTTCAGAGCCCTGTTTTCACAGACTTTAATTCATATTATAATTTCATGAAATACTGTAAGTAGTCTTTATCAGATTTCTCATTTCTTTTTCTAATATTAATAATTATAGCTCAGATGTTCTCTGTTCAGCTTGCAGAGTCTCTTAACTTATTCTCTAAATAGATCTTAAGAATAGATCAGTGAGATCTCTTATAATCATTCTCTAGATAATTCAGTCAGTTCTTGACTTCAGTGTAGTAGAGATCTGTTATTATATAAATAACAGCTTCTTCATCTTTCATATCACATAGCTGAGCTTGTGAGTCAATTTCAAATGAAAACTTATAAAAGCTTTTATAGATTATAGTTCAGTAAGTAATCTTAAGTAGTTATAACTTAAGAAAGTTTCTTTTCAGTTCACAGATATCTCTGAAGATCATATCTAGAAACTCAGTTTAAGAGTATTTACAGATAGTAAGTATTTTTTATAGAAAAATAGCTTGATTTTATAGAAGATGCTCAAGAATGTTCTTTACTAAAATTGATTCATTCATGAATTCAAAGAGTTTCTCTATCACAGATGTAGAGAATGATATTTTATAAGTAATTAATAAGTTCTCTGAGACTTCTTTTATAGAGATTATTCATAATTCATATAACTGCTTCTGAGTGTCTGCAGTAAAGTTTACAGAGATTGAAGTATATAAGTTTCTAGTTCTTTCAGTTATAACAGGTGGTTGCTGACTGACTGAGCTTGAAATATAAGAATAAGTACTCACAGATAATTATTCAGATGTTTACAGCTTGACATGATATATACTATTAACTACTAGAAGTATTCACAGTAGAAAGATAAAATGTAGAGATTAAATATATAATAGTATTCAAGCTGAGTTATAAATAGCATTCATGAACTTCAGTCTATATAGTTGTGTGTAGTCAAGAGCTGCTAACTCTATTGATTACGCGAGAGATAGAAATAGAGGTAAAGAATCCGTGAGAAGTGAGATTTCTTACAATTCTATTGAATCAAATCTATTATCAAATCTTTGTATATAAGATTTGAAATAGTCATGTTCTAATTTCAGCTGTATTATAGATGAGAATATTTTCTTTTTACATTTAATTGAACAAGATTTTCACTTGAGTTTTATTTTAAATCTTGAATAATATATACTCTTCTTTTATTTCTACTAGCTTTCATTTCACTTGTCTAAACAAGATTCTTTTATTTTTCTCTTTATAAAAGATCAGAATACAATTTTTTGAATAGATCTGCTTAATTTGAAATCTTTTTTTACAGCTGAATCAGTCAATTCATTGCCATGAATATTCATATGAGTAGGAACTCAGTGTAGATAAATTATCAGCTTTAATATTCTTCTCTTTTGAATTTTTAAAACAGAGTTTAAGATCAGTTCAAGATTCATTTCATCATTATAAATCTAACTATTTCTAAGTCTTTTTAAAGCAGCTTGACTATCAGAGAATATTCATGTCTCTTTCAAACTATTTTCTCTTTTATGAGATTTTATTTCAATAAGTTTGGAAGCTTTCACTGTTGTAAATAGTTCAGTGTCAAAGACTTCAGATTCACAGTCTAAATTTCAGAAATCTGAGATAAAATTAATATTATCTTCAGTATAAGCAATGTCTGTATCTAATCTATTCAAATTCTCATTTTTTAAGTTATCTGAATAAATCAGAATAGAGTCTTTTATATTAATTGTAGAAATTCTCTTCAAATACTGTTCATATTCTTTCTCTTTAGATAGTTCACTTATTTATAAGTTTATAAGAGATTCAAGCTTTTCTCTTCAGAGAGATAACTTCTCATAATTAACTTTTTCAATATTTAAAGAAGAAAATTGATTTTTAATCAGTGAGCATAGTCTGTACAGTTGAGAAGACATTTTCTTTGAAGAATTATTTTCATTTCAATCAAGAAATCTATTTCAATTCAGTTCATTTTCAGAGTTAATTAATAAAAATGAAGAAGAGACTCTTTCTCTGATTATATAATTTAAGCTCATCTTTATAACTCTCAGAGTATAGTTTATACAGGTCTTTTCAAATCTAATAGCAGAAGAAGCAATTAAAGCTTCAATTTTCATTACTTTAATAGAAGATGATTTGAATACTCTCAGAATTCTTCTCAAAGCTCTGTTTTACAGACTTTGAAAGCGTTCAGTGAAATTTTCTTGATTATTTCATCAAACTTAAACTTCATAATTAGCTACTGAGATACTGCAGACTATATATAACTGTCTCATAGTCTGAAAGAATAGACCTCTCTCTGTATTTAATAGTCTGATAATATTATTCAATAGTCTTTCTGTCTTGACAGTTCTTTGTTGAATATAATATTTAAAATTCAACTTGGAGTTTAATCATACTTCTAATTATTTGATATTTAAACTGGGTTTAATCTCTCTATTTAAAAGAGTTAGAGATAGTTCTTTCTTATTAAATTTAGAAAAGAAATAAATTAACTCAGTTTTATTCATATTAAATTAAATTTAATTGATATCTACTCTGATAAAGATTTTCTTTGTAGCTTTTTCAATTACTTTCAAATTCTCTTTAATAGTTTTTGAGCTGTAGACTAGATTAATATCATCTACATAACTTAGAAATTGTACTATTTTCATATTTCTATCTTTGAATAGATATACAGTGTATATTGTAAATAAAATGAGTGAGATTGAAGATTCTTACAGCACTTTTATTTTTATCTCAGTCTTATCTTATTTCATTTCATCAAAGAAAAGTTATATGATTCTTTTAGATATAAAACAGTTAACTCATTTTATTAGAGAAAGTGACAGTTTTAATAGCTTCAAAGTCTGAATTAACTTTAACTTTGAAATATAATCAAATACTTCTTTTATATCAATAAAAACTGCAGTTGAGATCAGATCTTGATACTTTACTATTTAAATATTATAAATAACTGAGAGAATAGTGTTAATTACAGAATATTATTTTCTATCTCTTATTTATTCACTGAATAAAAGAGAGTTATTAATAGAGCTTATAAAAGATAGTTGAGTAGCTATTATCTTTTCTAAAACCTTTTCTAGACAGTTTAATAGAGATATTACTCTATATAACTTAGAAATTGAAGTTTTTCTATTAGATTTTATAAGAATCACTTCAGTGACTTCTCTCCAGCATTCAGAATAATATTCATTTTTCAAGAGATTGAAAAAGAGCTCAAAATATTCATTCTTTATATAGAAATATGTATTTTGAATAATTAAGTGATTAATTGAATCAGGCTCTGCAGCAGTTTTAACAGAACTTGAGAAGATAGCTTACTCTAATTCATCTTATGTAAGATTAGATCATTCTCAGTTATTTTCATTAATGTAGTTAAGAAGTGATATATTCTCTTTCTCTGAATCTGAATCTGATAAGTTTTGAAAGAGAATTCTTATAAAAGCTTGATATTTTTTCTCAAAAGAGTTTGCTGTAAATGATTTATTCTGAAACTTATATTCTAAGGCTTGAAGTTTTACTACACTTCTTGTTTTAGTATAGTTAAAAGCTTTAAAAACTTTCTTTTCTTATACTTCTTCAAGAAATTTATTTCAGTAGTCTGTTTTAGCTCTTTTAATATCTAAAAAATATTCATTTCTAACAGCTTTGAACTCTTTATCAGATATTACATCATTCTTTCAATCTCTTCTAGCAGTAGCTAATTCTTTTCTTTTAGATAAGATATTTTCATTTTATCAAGATTTTGAATACTTAGAAGATTTTCTCTTTGAAATATTATCTCTAACACTTGTTAGAATAATAGATGTAATAAGCTTCACTCTATTCTTAAGCATTTCATTTGAGATATCTTGATCAGAATTTCAATATAGCTCACTCTATCTTTCAGATTTTAACAGTTTTATACTTTCTTCAACTACTTTTCAATCCACTTTTTCAAAGTTAAACTGATTAGAGAGAAGAGGATTTTCACTCATTTATTTTTCACTCAGTTCAATATTAAATTAAATAATCTCATGATCTGATTCTAATGTCTCATTTGTATTAATAAATCAGTTTACAAGTCTTTTTTTCATTAAATTTTATGATATAAAGATTAGATTTATAATAGATTTCTGTTTCATATCTTTTCTAAAGAATGTTTATTGATCAGACTTATTAACTAAATCTATTAAATGCTTAAAGATTTATTTAATTAGATTATCAGCTCTTACTACTCTCTTGTATTCTGAATTTCATCAGAAATAATATGTATTAAAATCTTCTATAATTATAGAGTTTCTTAATGAAGTTATGTTCAGAAATTCTCTATTAATTATTCAGATATTGTTATTTTTCTTCAATGACTTTTTATTATAGATATTTATAAGCTGTATAGTATTAAACTCATTCTTCTTATATATAATATCACTCATCAGAATATCAGGGTCAGATATGATATTAAATCTTAGATTAAATTAATATCTTAATCTCTTTCTTTCATAGATCACTACTCTTGACTTTATCTCAGACTTTTGAGATAGAAAGCAGTAGTAGCTTGAATAAGAAATGATATTTTTTTACTCAGTCTTAAAATTCAGTTTCTGAAGCAGTATAAAATCAACTTTTTATTCAAATGCAATTTAAAGATAAGAATAAATACAATTTGAGTTTCTATTCACATTATTTTGAATAAATATGATTTTTAAAGAGTTTTTAAACTTTTTTTGTTATTTTTATTGTATATTTATACTAAAAGAGAGTAGAGATAGAGTAGAATCTAATTACTATTATCAGATAGTAGATTATAACTATTTTAAAAAGTAGAAATCTCAACTGCTTACATTATATCTAGTTTATTATCAGAGTTATTTCTCAATTCTCTAATTTTAACAGAAGTTTAAGAATTCAAATTCTATTTACATTTAGCTGAAGAATTAAAGTTTGAAGATTTAAATAGTTAAGAGTTTCTTCTTTTTAAGCTTGTAGTTATAAGTTTACTGACTTAACTCTTCTCTTCAGGTCTAGATTAACTTTGAGCTTTATCTTTTCTTCAGTTCTTTTGAGTTATTGAAGTAAATATACATTCTTTTGAGCTAAATGCATGTTTTTCTTTGCAATTAGAGTACTTAAGCAGAGTGTATTAACATATTTTATCTCTTTTCAAGCATGTTTCATATTTATACTCACTAGTTTTTTAATCTCTGATATAAAATGCACATTTTGAGTCTGTAAAACATGAGATTATAAAGTATTCATATTTTTGACAGTTTGAACACTGTGTTTGAGCTTTGAGATTCATTCTTGAGTCTTTGTATTCATGAACTCTCATTTTTAAATCTGCTACTCTTACTTCAGAGATCTTTGACTGTTCAAGTATCTTTATATATACTAGAACAGAGGCATTTCCTCTGTTTTATCTGAACTCAATTGAATTTAGTTATACAGACTCTTTTCTCAGTTAAATAGAGTTGTATTCTTCTAATTCATTTTTAAGAAGTAGTATTTCTTCTTCACAGTCAAAAATTTCAACTGAAATATTATAAAGAATGAATTTATCTTACTTTTTATCTCTCTCAGATAGAATTATTATGTTTAATAAAGATTCTACTACTGATTTTCAGAGATTCTCATTCTAAATAAGGAATTCTGCACTGAATTCAGACATTGTAGTCAGAATGATGAAGTTTTTAAAGAATGATAACTCAATTAAAGCTATAACTGATTTTTGAACTTTAATATTAGTTATTAACTTAGAAAAGAACTGCTGATTAATTTCATTTCTAATTCTGAAAATGAGATTTAAGTTTAGCTTGTTTCTTTGTAAGATATTCTGATTTAAGATTTTGAGAATAAGTCTTCTATTTTTGAAGATTTGAAAGTTTTTCTCTTTTTACATTTTTATCTTCACTTTTTTATGAATAGAAGTATGAGTAGTATTCTTCTCAGTTCTCTCAGAATTATAAGCAGATTTTACAGCAGCAGCTTTAGAGATAGCAGATTCAGCTGCTTAAGCATATATTTTCTTCTAATTTAAGAAAGAAGAAGAAGTAGAAAAAGAAGAAGAGTAAGATAATAAGTTAGTAATTATACTAGAAATTTTTAATGTTTTTTAAACTGTGTTTAAAATTTCAAGTTTAAACTTAATTATCTTCTGTAGTTGTCTAGTCTGAGTATAAAGAATTAACAGAACTTCTTTATTCATCTCACTCAGATACTGCTTTTTAAGAATCTTACTTACTTTTTTAAGTTTCTGTATTTTAAGAACTTGTTATTTCTCTATTTTTTCTTTCTTTCTTCTCTTCAGAATTTCAATCTTAGAAATAGTATTTAAGAAAGCATCTTCTTTCACATCAATTAAGTATATTTTTAAACTTATTATTCTCACTTAATGAAAAGTTGATTAGACTGTTTCAATTGAGAGATTTTTAAGTCTGTTTTTAATTAAAAAGTTAATCAGACTGTTTTAAAAGAAGAATAAAAGACTTTTATATATAAAATATCTGATTTTTTTTCACACTAGTTCAGTAACTAGATTAGATTTTTAAAGAGAATTCAATAAACTAAAATTAATTTTTAAAATAAATTAATAAAATCTTTACAATCTCTTTCTTAAAATATAGTGAGAAAAAGTATAATATCAATTGATAATAAATCAGATAATATGACAGTTTTTAAGAGAAAAACTGATAAAAAATAAATTAATTTTTTACAGAGAAATTGATTAAAACTATTTAATTTTATTCTAAATTATTCAATTCTTCTCACACAACAAGTGTATAACTTGAATCAGTTAATAAAGAGTGTAAAAAAGAATTAAGTATTAATAAAAGCTCTTTAGTTACTGAAAAAGTAATTCTTACTTAAAAGAATATGAAATTATAACAGAAAATAACTCTATTTTTAATTCTTTATAAGAATATTATATAAAACTCAGAGAAAAATATCTTACTTTTTTAAGAGAAGTAAAAAACTATTTCTAAGATCTTTTTTTTTACATTAACTGCTACAGAAGAATGAGATAGAAACTGCTAAGATATATACTACTATATACTCTCTATCAAGACTTTCTCTCTTCAGAGTCTTGATATTATAGAGAATATAAGTCTGTTTCTATATAATAATGTAAATATTGTCAGTAAGATGTAGAGAAACTGATTATTTATATCTCAAAATAGAAGACTTTATCAATGATTATATCAATATAAAGTTAATTCTTAAATTCAATAGAAATCTAGTGTTACTGTTCTCAATCTCTTACAGAATCTATTGAATATTGAGATATTAAAACTAGATTTAATATATCTTACTATGCAGAGATCAAAGACTCAGTCAGATCTTGAAATATACTGATTTTATAGTTATTATATCTACTGATTATGTATCAAGTATAGTTACTGAGATATCTCTTTGTATTTTTCTGTCAGAGATGAGCCAGATTGAAAGAGGTGATACAAGAGTGAGACTTAGTGTCACGCTCCCGGCCGCGCCAAGGCCCCGCTGCGGTTCCACACGGCCCATTGCTTCCATGCGGATGATTCCATCCATCCTGCAGGCCGACCGAACCGGTTTCCAACCGCCATATGACATCATTCGAATATATCATAGGAAGATCCGATTGATGAATATGAGAACCCCGCTTCTATACAAGGTCAGCAGATTACTCTTTCTTAGTAATGAGGCATCACTGAGATAGTGCTCTGACTATTCTCACTTGTGAAATAGAAGGAGAGTATCTGCTCATTGTCTATATAGAATAGCTAGATACTGGCTTCTCATCAAAGAAGTCAGCAATTCATTTCTTTTACTTCTACTGAAATATACACAAGAGTTACTGCATGTCTCATACAATCTTCTTAGTATACTAAGTATCATATCTGTGATATTCTCATAATAACTCTGTAGCCTACAAGCTTGCTATTCAAGCAAGATAGTCAAGCTCACTCATACAGCTTCTTAAACAACTATCTCTATATGTTATCACTGACTAGTCACTACTTCAGTTCTGTCATGTTACAATTCAAATTACTCAATCTGATTACACATTTAAATCAGTTGAGCTTTAACAGACTGATATGATCTCATACACTCACACTGAGACTGATCTGACCTCATTCTCTGAGAGAAACACTACATCATTCTCTAGAGTGTGTACATCTCTATCTCAGCAGAAATCTGAGATTTCTGAACTCACTGCACATTTTGACATGAGCTCTTCAACTGCTCTATCACTGTCACAGTCTCTACACATCTACATCTATCATGAAGATAGAGAGATTAAGGTCAGAGATTTATCAAGATATAAGAGAAATATCTTGTCTGAATTTCACAGCTTTACTTATATTCTTGAACAGAAATTCCACCTTAATCTGAGCCAGTATAATACTCATGAGATATAAGTAATATACATCATCAACCTTCTTGAAGACATCTCTGTGACTACTTGAATCATTAAGAAGAGAGAGCTTAAGTGTATCAATACTATCATAACTTGAGAAGAATTCAAGAACTTTCTACTGAATCAAATTGAAGATCACTGTAACTGCAGCTTCACAGTGATGCAGTGATTCAACTTATTATATTAATAAGATGATGAAAATTCTTCTGATTTTAATGCAAGATTCAAAGAATATTAAGAGGAATTAACTGATGATTTGAATCAATTAAAAATACAGCTTTATCTCATGAAGCTGACTCACAAGATGTGAATAATAATATTATAATATTAGAGTTTATCAATCAATTGCACTGAGCTTGTCAATCTGACTTTCTGAATCTATTTGAATTATCAATTCTCTGAGAAAAAGATTAATAAGATCTCTTCTAAGTAATCAATAATAGAATCTAAACAGTGCTGTGACAGCTTCAGTGTGAAGAAAGTAAAGAAGAATTTCAAGTATTCTAATTCTTCACTCACTGTGAAGAAATGTTAAAAAAGATTTGATAAAGATCTCTGTTTTAACTGCAGAGCTGATGATTACTATACTAGTAATTGTAAGAAGCTGAAGAAGAAAAGAAACTGAGAAGATATCTTCTCAAAGTTGACTTCTCTTCTGACAAATATATTCACAGAAGATAAAGAAGAGAAAGAAAAGAATTAATAATTCTCATGTCTCTGAGTTCATGTTATGATTACAATATATACCTCAAATAAGAAGATATCAGTGAGATGTCTACTTGACTTCAGAGTGAATATCAACTTTATATTCTATTTCTTTTCTTTAATGAAGAGTTGAAAGAAGATAGGTTCATCAGATCATGTAAAATTTACAGATGAAATGAAATATCATTATTTTAACATAATTCAAGTAAAGTGTGTGATCACAGACTTAGAAGAAATCTTCAAGAAGAGTAGTCTGCTTCTTCACACAGTTAATATTATAGATGAGAATGTTATTCTAGATCTTCTATAGTTGAGAGAAAACACTTCTCTCATTGACTGAGTCACTCAGATATGATGATATTATCTCACTGATGAAGAGACAGTGATAGAGAAATCTAAAGAGTTTCATCAGAAGAATCTTGAGAAAAAGATTAAGTTAATATACTGTGTAGCAGGTGATTGAGACTTGAGAATAGATGAAGAAGTCATCATTCTCACTGCAAGATTAGTGACAGTATCTGTTATTGAAGATGAATGTATACAATGTCTCTTTACAGATTTTAAGAATGTCTTTTTGAAAAGAAAAGCAGTGAAGTTTCCTGACATCAAGATACAATATAAGATTTATCTTGAAGACAGTGCAACAGTATTATACAGACTTCTTTATAACTTGTCTATAAAGAAGTTGAATGTTCTGTGCAAATATCTTGAAGAAGTGCAATCAAAGAACTGAATATATTTATTAAAGAGTTCAGCAGAGGCATCTATACTCTTTATGCTTAAGAAGAATGATAGGCTACATCTATGTATAGACTACAGAGATCTTAATAAGATGACAGTTAAGAATTGCTATTCATTACTGTTAATTGATGAGATGATTGATTGATTATCTGAAGCAAAGATGTTCTCAAAGATTGATATACAGAATATCTATCATAGAATCAGAGTTAATAAAGATGATGTTTGAAAAATGACTTTTTGTATCAAGTACAGCAATTTTAAATATCTTGTTTTATCTTTTGATCTTTGTAATACTTCAGTCATCTTTCAGACCTATATAAATGAGACACTGTGAGGCCTTGTTGATGTCTTCTGCATAGTATATCTGAATGACATTTTAATCTTCTCAAAATCAGAGAAAGAACATGATATTCATGTTTGAGAAGTGTTGAGTTGCTTGAGATAGTATTAACTCTATATAAACACTGAAAAATGCTTGTTCTACATGCAGAAGATTGATTTCTTAGGTTATATTATTGAGATGAATGACATTTCAATGAACAGAAGCTGAGTCTCTGTCATTGAGAACTGACTGATGCTGCAGATGTACTGCAAGATGCAGGTGTTTCTAGAATTTATGAATTTCTACAGATGATTTATCTATACATATTCACAGATTACTACTCTTCTTACAGATCTGTTAAAGAGAAGTGTGAAAGACAGGAAAATGAGACTGTTTATTCTCACTCAAGACACTGTGCAGGTGTTTGCAGAATTGAAATAAACTTTCACAGATGTCACAATACTGAATCACTTTAATCTCAACTTACTCAGTCAGTGTGAGACTGATACATCTGAGAATAGAGTCTGTGAAATCTTTTCACAGTTGACACTGAAGACCTTTCAATATTGAAAGAATCAGAGAATAATCATCTCTGAGAAAACAGGCAATGAATTGTCTATGAGAGAAGACTTTTTCATGAAGTCTATAAGATGCTGTGAATAAAGATCAGTGACCTTCTTCTTCAAGAAGTTATCACTCATACAGAGAAGATATGATACTCATGATCAGAAGATGTTAGTAATTGTTGAATTCTTTAAGATCTGATAACATTATCTTCAGAGTAGTAAGTACTCAGTGCAAGTTCTCACTGATTATGTAAATCTGTGTTACTTCTTGACAATAAAGAGCTTGATAGAATGTTAAGCCAGGTGAGTAAAGCTGCTTTCAGAGTATGATTTCTATATCTGATACTGTTCAGATCAGCTTAACTCTGTCAATGTGCTGTCTAGATAGTCTGATTATAATATTGTTAATGTGGAGAAGAATTCTATAAAAGAATCTCTATCATTACTGCAGAAGAAGCTGGCTGCAAAGAATTGAGATTCTCTAAAGCTCAGAAACAGTGTCAGAGAGACAGCTGTGTGACTCAGTATAGAAGATGAAAGAGAATCTGAGTCTCTGCAGAGAACTGACACTGAAGATTATGAGCTTCTTGTATTATATCTTACAATTATTGAATTAACAAAGAATGAAACAGTCTACAATCTTTCAATCTGACTACTTTTGAAATTCATTGATGAGTTATAGAAGAGGAATACCTCTACTGCAGCTTGAATTCAGAAGTTGAAGAAGAAAGAGTTCAGTTTGAACTTGAAAGAGACAGACTCTGAGTGAGGCAGTATCACTAAGAAATCAAGTCACTGATAACTAGAAGAATGTAGACTTCTACTGCTGAATGATTCAGTCTTCATCTCTTGTAGTAGAGCAGTGCATCAGAAGTTATTGAGAATTCATTATAATGATTCTTATACAGGGCACTTCAGATTAGAGAAGACTGAGAAGCTTCTAAAATATAAATACACTTGAGACAAGCTCTGAGCAGATGTCAAAGAGTATATTGAAACTTATAATATCTGTTAAAGAATAAAGATCTCATAGTATAAGTAATACAGTGAGTTAATATCACTGCCTGTTTCAAAGAGTTCATGACAGAATCTATTGATGAATTTCATAGTTAATCTGCTGAAGTTGATAAGAGTTAAAGAATATGACTCAATTTTAGTCATTGTTAATCACTTCATAAAGATGATCAGATATATCTCTACTCATAAAAAGATTAAGACCTCTGAATTGACTGACCTGTTTTTAGATACTATTATTTATGATTACAGTGCTCTGAAATTGTTAATAACAGATCAAGAATCTCTCTTCATTAGTAAGTACTGATCAGCTTTTTACTATCATCTTATAATAAGATGTCTTCTCAGTATCACATTTCATCTGCAGACTGATGATCAGACTGAACATCAGAATCAGACACTAGAACAGTATCTTCAAGTGTTCTGTTTATATTATCAGAATGATTAGCTCAAACATCTTCTAATCACTGAATTTGTATATAACAATGTAAAGAATGCAATCTTAAAGATATCTTCTTTCTATGCTTATTATGAATATAATTCTTTATTATTCAGTGACATCGCGGACAACATTTCAAAGAGAGAGATAGGCAGTCAGAATGTCAGACAGGTACAGAGAATGAAGTATTTCTCAGTGTCAGAAGTAAAAGCAAGATTGAAACTTTTGAATAAAATTCATGAGAAGATGATGAAAAGTATTTATCACACTCAGAAGTAGTAGATGAAATACTATAATTGAAAACATCTTTCAATGAAGTTCTTGATAGAGAATCAAGTGCTACTTTCAGTAAAGAATATCAAGACAATGAGACTGTATAAGAAGCTCAGTAAGTGATGACTAGAATCTTTTCTGATAATAAGAGTGATGAATAAACAGACATATGAGTTGAAATTATTCACAGAATTGAAATCAATTCATTCTGTTTTTCACATTTTTTATTTGAAGCTCTATAAGCAATATCTCAGAGCAGAGTCATCTCAGCTGAATAGTATTGAGATCAAGAGTGATACTGAATATCTTATGAAGAAAATATTAAACAAGTGAATATATTACAGCAAGCTTTAATACCTTGTTAAATAAGAAGATTATTTATTATCAGAGAATTCATGAGAATCACTTGAGCATTTGAAAAATGCTGAGAAAGAGATTGCAATCTATGAGACAGCTAGTAGAGATTACTCTGTTACATATCAGAGACATTGAGTAAGAAACACTGCTTGAGACTTCTTATTTTTCTCAAAGAGTTTTTTAGAGATGATCTCACAGTAGTAAGCTAATATTTTATAGACTCTGTAGCACTCTTCTTCTATTTTCTCTCAAAGAGTTTTTAGAAGTTTAATAAGACTACACAAGTGTAAAATTCCTGAAGCAGTTAGAGAGAAGAGATATTTGAAATCAATAAAAAAGATTAATATTAATTAATTCACAGACTGCTGCTATTCTAGTGAGACTACAGCCTGCTGAAAAAGTAAAAAGAGGGAATCTCAGAGCCTACTCATCAATAATTACATTCTCATCAAATTCATTCTTCACTGTTGAAGTCTTCAGCACTGATATCTTTGTCTGCTGAGAAGTTAGTACTGTGACACTACAGAGAAGCATGCTACAGAAGAGTATAAGAGATGCTGAAAGTGTCAACTTACTAACTTACAAAGCATCTCAGTCATTTGCTTCAACTGAAGTGAGATTCTCTTCAATTAGTGATTGATCTCTGCAGCACTTTCAACAGTGATGTCAGCTAATCTCTTCTTAAGATCAGTCATTCTGAGGTGTTTTTTTATCTTGAAGATTCACACTTTCATCTCTTTTTACAGATGAGTAAGAGAGATCTTCTCAGCCTTGATAAAATCTGCTAACACTTGAAGCTCTGAGACTCTCACTCTGTACTGCTTGAGTATCTAGACTTCTTGTCAGAACTGATACAATGTCTTTCTATGAGATAATACTTACAGAGAGACAGAAGTTGTTATTACAGATACAATGACAATAATAGAAGTGAAAGAAGAAGTGAGTGTATAAAATCTCTCTCTTCTTCAGCTGCTTAACACAGTATAGATAAGTAGCAGTGTCAGTCAGAGACTGTACTGAAGCCTTCTCACAGAGAGAAGATGAAGGAACTGCAGAACTCTGCAGACTCAACTCAGCAGTATTTCAAGCAGGGCTCAGATGTGCTGTGAGAGAGGAACTATAAATTAAACTTCTTGAAGTCACTGTCTCTGAAATCAAGCTCTTCTCAGGTTTCTCTCTGAATGATCACATGAGGTCATATATCACTGTATTAGCTGGGAGGGAGAGTGATGTCACAACAGCAGTGAGAGGAGCAGAGAATGAACCAGACACAGATGAACTGACTGACAGAAGAGATGACATCCCACTGCAAGGTACAGTGACTATCATCACAGCTGTAAAGAAAGCAGAAGAAGAAGAAGATGTGATAATGAGAGCAGTGCTCTCACAGCTCATTGACACTGTCATCTCTGCCTTCAACCTGACTTTCTTGACAGTCATGGAGGCTGTCACTGCATCATGAAGACATTTATTACTCACTAGAAAATGTCAGAATAAGTCCTTAATTATTCTTCAAGAACAATACTCTCATACACTCACTGTTGCAATTGAGAGAGAGGAAAAGAAAAATATTTCATAAGAGAGAGAATCTTTTCAAAAAATCCTGTCATTACTGTTAGCTTTGTCTCTAAAACACATCACTTTTGCAGGGAATTCTCTATATAGAATGAAATAGATTGAGAGATCTGCAAGTCACTTATTAACTATGTTTTTCACATTTCAAATTGATATATAAGAAACTCACTTATCATGTGTTTGAATTGAATGAAGATGAGAAAAGAAAGATCTACACAGTCAGTAGAAAAACTCATCTATTTCTTTATATCACATACAGCACATGTGCTGTTAAATCAGTTAACAACTGTTGCTATACAATAAAGATAATTTCTAATTCAGTAATCTTAAGAGCATCAGAACTATGCTCTTAAAGAGAAGAGTATTATCACACTCTCAGCTGTATCAAGGCTCTGCTGCAGTTTCACATGACTTATCACTTTCATGTGAATGATTTCATTCATTCTGCAGACTGACTGAACCAGTTTTCAACTGCTATATGACATTATTCAGATATATCATAGAAAGATCTGATTGATGAATATGAGAATCTCACTTCTATACAAGGTCAGTAGATTACTCTTTCTTAATAATGAGACACTGCTGAGATAGTGCTGAAGCTATTCTCACTTGTGAAATAAAAGAAGAGTATTCATTCATTGTCTATATAGAATAGCTAGATGCTGGCTTCTCATCAAAGAAGTCAGTGATTCATTTCTTTTACTTCTACTGAAATATACACAAGAGTTACTGTGTGCCTTATACAATCTTCTTAGTATACTAAGTATCATATCTGTGATATTCTCACAATAACTCTTTAGCCTACGAGCTCACTATTCAAGCAAGATAGTCAAGCTCACTCATACAGCTTCCCAAACAACTACTCCTACGTGTCGCCGCCGACTAGCCACCGCTTCGGTTCCGCCACGTTACACTTAGTATTGATATCTTGATACACTAAAGACAGAGAGGGTTTTTCACAGAGAATGCACTTCAGATATGTCTGTTAATTATGTGCTTGATACTATTACTGATGTATCTTTTTGTATTTTTCTGCCGGAGGTGGGCCAGATTGAGAAGGGCGGTACGTGAGTGAGACTTGGCGTTGATGTTTTGAAATGTCAAAGATAGACAGGGTTTTCATGAAAGTTGCTTCTCAGATATCTTCACAATTATAGGTCAGGGATCTTCCAAAATCAAGAAGATTGATGCATATGACTAGGTCTCTTCGCCTTACAATTTGTATGGTAATTTGGCCCAGGGTTGTGGTGTGGTAGGGGTGAATGAGGGATAATCCCACACAGGAGTTTCGAAAAACGTCTGGCTCATGTTTGGCTGAATAACTCCACCACCACACGGGGTATGCAGTCAGCGATGGGGTCAAAATGCTCGTATGATCGAGGGCTTTTCGATGAATCTATCGGCGGGTTCTTATTCGAAAAATTGAGCGAGTTTGTGGTGAAGTGCTATGTGAAGATAATAATCATCTTAAAATCTCTCTTCACTATCTTCTCAGAGAAGAGTTCTCACTGCTCTCTCTCAGTCAGATTAATCTGTATCTCAAAATCCTGCATTTTCTAGTCTGCTGTCTCAGATTCTATCTCAGTAGTAAGTAAATTAACATGCTTAGAAAGTAGAACTGTCTTCTTAATATTCTGAATTATGAAGTGTATTTAAGATCTGAATAAGATCTTAATTTTTTTCTTCTCTATCAGCTTCTGCTAATCAATTAGAGAATAGAAGTATTATTAAAAATTGTTATCTCTTAATAAATAAAAAACTTATTAATTTTAACTTCTTTATCTCTTACTTTAATACTCTTTTAATCTTCTTCTATTATTACTTATTTATAGTAATACTCTTCTTCTCTCTCTCTCTCTTTATTTTAATCTTAAATCATTCTTAGAACTTCTTCTAATCTTATTACTACTATATAAAACTCTTCACTATCTTCTTTTTCAATCTCTCATAGATAATGTTATTCACATTATTTTTATACTTAGTTCAGTCTAAATCTATCAGAAGTGTTACTTAAAATCATTATTATTCTACTCTTTTACAGAGTCTTTTCAAGATATTATAACATGTCTTATAATCTGTCTTCTCTTACTTAAACATCTTCTTCTTCTCACTCTTCAATCTGTGATAGCACTCACGCGTCTTGATAATTCACAGAATCACAGAATATTTAAAGAGAGATAATATAGTTAATTTCAGTAAGTATTAAAGAGAGATAAAGGTAGAACAGACAGTCAGAAATGATATAATAATAATAATAATAATAATAATAATGATAATAATGATAATAATAATGATAATAATAATAATAATAATAGTAATAATAGTGATAATAATAATAATAATAATAATAATAAAAGAAGAAGTGCATTGAAATATATTACTAACTTATCAAATATAAAGAGACTTAAAGAAAATATTAATAGCTTTCAGAGATGTACAGAAACAGCTACAGTGTTGTATAATAATATCATCTTTATTTAATATATACACTGTTGATATTCTTTATATACAGTTATTATATAATCTGTATCAGAGATATATACAGGAAACAGATCTTTATTACTAGAATAAATAATTACAGTAATTCTCTATTTTTATATTATAAAGATAAGTTATTCTTATTTCTTTCTTCTCTCTTTTCTCTTCTTCAATCAATTACTAATTTCAAGCTGATATGAAAACTATTAAAACACTCTCAAAAACTCTTAAATTAAAGAGTATAGATTAATTAAATTTTAAATATAGAAGAAATCAAATTATCTTCTACAGATTTAATTACTCATTTTCTCTTAAATGAAACAGCAGTTACATTTCCTCTTTCTCTTAATTAAATGAAATATGGCCTGTGAAAAGCAAGTATCATGTGAGATTATAATGACTAACACAGTCTCAGTATGCAGAACTGCATATACATAGTATATACTGAACTGAGAGACTGTATAAGTTATAAATCAGCAGCAGTATTTCCGAGAGAGCTGTGTGTAGACTGACCGTGTGACCGTGTCTGAGACCGGAATCAGATTTTTTAATAGTCTCATTATCAATTCAACTGATCTCATTACACGGTTTTAACATTAGATAGTAATCTCATACTGTCTCAGTGAGACTTACTGTCTACTCTTATCACATTTTCTAAATAAGATCATAATTTCCACTTCTCAATTTAAATTATTTTTATTACTTTAAATGATTTTAAATCTCATTTAAGCATTATTAAAAAGTGTTACTTTTTAAAAAATTAAAAATAGTCTAAAAAAAACCTTAAAATGTCTAAAAATAGTAACTTTATACTAAGAATAAAACTAAATGAAATTAAATGAGATCACTTTCTCATTTTTTTCAAGTTATGATTTCATTTTAAGATCTGATATATAGTTACTTTACATGTTTTTTTGATAGCCAGTCCCAGCAGGATTCACATGAAGAAATGTATAAGATCAGATTAAATAGAATCAAATGTGAAATTCATAATCTCAGCGGCCAGTCTAGCTGTGTGATATGAGAAAGTCATAACTCTCAGTCACATGCATAGAGAATGAATCACTGCAGTAAGTATATATATATTGAAATAATACTTTTTAATAATACTCAGTTTCTGATATGATGAAAATAGAGTCTCTTTATAAGATCTGTTTTTATCAGAAGTCAGAGAATTTTATATTTCTTAAAATTATCTTCACATATCTTATCTGTGAAATCAATGAGAGAAATCATTAATTTCAGCATTCTACTCTTAATATTATTCAAGTGATAGCAGAGTTCACTCTGATCATACTTTTTAAGTGTATATTTTCTAATTATTTACATTTATACAGATATATACTGATTATTTATTAGATAATATTAAGATAATAACTTATTACAGCTGTGTTACTCTCACTGTGAGAAATACACAGTTAATAATAAATATTGTAAAAACTTTAAAAAGTAAGTATTTTAAAAATGCTGCAGCTCTGTAATCTTGATTTTTTTTATTTTTCTTTTTTCTTTTTTTCTTTTTCTTTCTCTTTCTTTCTTTCTCTTTTTTTCTTTCTCTTTTTTCTTTTTTTTTATTTTTTTTATTGTGATTTTTTCTTATTATTGTTTTATTGTTTGTTTTTTTGTTTTTTTTTATATTTTATATTTTTTTTTAATTAAAATGATATTAATTATAATCTGTGTTTAGAAAAGTAATAATATTTAATAACACTCTCTATTAAATTTTCAACAAATAAGTACTATATTATGATATTATGTCAGTGAGAAATAATTTCATAATTTCATTTAATATCATTTTTAATAATGAGATCAGAATAAAAATGTAACTAAGAATTTAAATATATTCTTTATTTAAAACTAGATTTTTATTTGAAAAGTGAATCTGAGATCTTTAATATTTAAAATAACATGATTTGAGATTAATATAATGAATATAAATTATAATTAGAAATAATACTTTTAGATAATATAATAACTGTAAAGTTTAATTCTGATCTCAGACACAGTCATATAGTCAGTCTATACTTAATAAAGTTAAGTTTTTTACTTTCTATAAACTGACTGTGTGACTATGTCTGAAATCAGAATTAAATTTTTAAATAGTTTTATTATCAATTCAACTGATCTCATTACACAGTTTTAATATTAAATAGTAGTCTTATACTGTTTCAGTAAGACTTACTATCTACTCTTATTACATTTTTTAAATAAGATTATAATTTTCACTTCTTAATTTAAATTATTTTTATTACTTTAAATGACTTTAAATCTCATTTAAGTATTAAAAAGTGTTACTTTTAAAAAAATTAAAAATAGTTTAAAAAAAACCTTAAAATGTTTAAAAATAGTAACTTTTAAACTGATTATAAAACTGTGTCTGAGATCAGAATTAGATTTTTTAATAGTCTTATTATTAATTTAACTGATCTTATTACATAGTTTTAACATTAAATAGAGGCCTAGTGGCGTAGTGATTAACTACGCTATTATAAAGTCTTGATTAGCAGCCTTTCCTTCAGAGAATGAATGTTAAGAGAGAGTAGGTTCAAACTCTGTGAGAGTTATCTTAATCACAGCTTTCACTGTTAAGTTATAAAATAGTATCAGAGATTCTCAGATGCACTATAGTGAATTATTATCAAGCTTAAGATATTCATCTCAGAGATTCTCAGATGCTAATTCTCACTGATCTTAGAGTTAACAGTCTTCTAAGTACTTCAAGTTAGATCAGTACTAGAGTGATTGAGGTCTAGAGTGTCTGCAGAATAGTAAATCATTATTAACCTTAACTAGTCAGGTCTCATTCTTCTCACTCTAGACACTCACTTTCAGAGAATGAGATTTAAAAACTATTCAATTAGAACACTCTGAGCCTAGCAAGAACCTAGGTGAGACAAGGCTTAGATACTCTTAATAGGTGATTAGTGTAAGCAAGACTGTGACAGTTAATTGATAGACTGAAATACTGAGATTGACAGCTGAAAGATTAGAGATTTAACTAGAATTAAGTAGTTCTGATGTTATTCTTAGTGAGAATCTCACTTATGAATAAGCTAGTTACAGAAGCTAGCTGAGTGACAGCTCTTTAGAGAAAATGATAACCTCTGAAGTGAGCCTGAGAGAACAGAGGCAGTGATCAGTTATATAGAATGTTAAAATATGTATATGACTTAAGATGTAAACTATAGAGATCTTATTCTGTAGCTCTTTTTACTGTACTTATTTCTTTCTGTTCTTTTCTATCTATCTATTTAATATGTCTATCTTTAAGACTATGTTCTCTTTTCCTTTGTCATGATATTTTCAAATGATTTCAAAGTATTAATAGATGTTAAAATACTGCAATTTGTAAACAGTTTTTGTATTCTGAGCTGGAATTTTCTGATTTTACATATCTGAAATTGATAAGTGTATAATAGTTGACTCTATAGATATAGGAAAAACTCTGAGAACTAAAGATTCTCAGATAGATGTCATAGTCTCTGACTATATACATCTATAATTGAAGAATAATAATAATAATAATAACATTAAATAGAGGCCTGGTAGTGTAGTGATTAACTACGCTATTATAAAGTCTTAATTAACGGCCTTCTCTCTGAGAAATGAATGTCAAGAGAGAGCAGGTTCAAACTCTGCAAGAATCATCTTAATCACAGCTTTCACTGTTAAGTTATAAAACAGTATCAAAGACTTCTGAGTACACTATAGTGAATCATTGTCAAGTTTAAGATATTCATTCTGAGAGTTCTCAGATGCTAATTCTCAATGATCTTAGAGTTAATAGTCTCTCAGATACTTTAAGTTAGATCAGTACTAGAGTGATTGAGATCTAGAATATCTGCAGAATAGTAAATCATTATCAAGCTTAACTGATCAGATCTCATCTCTCTCACTCTAGACACTCACTTTCAGAGAATGAGATTTAAAAACTATCTGATTAGAATACTCTGAGTCTAGTAAGAATCTAGATAAGATGAGACCTAGATGCTCTTAATAGATGATTAGTGTAAGCAAGACTGTAACAGTCAATTAATAGACTGAAATGCTGAGATTGACAGCTGAAACATTAGAGACTTAACTAGAATTGAGTAGCTCTGATGTTATTCTTAGTGAGAATCTCACTTATGAATAAGCTAGTTACAGAAGCTAGCTGAGCAGCAGCTCTTTAGAGAAAATAATAATCTCTGAAACAGATCTGAGAGAACAGAGACAGTGATCAGTTATATAGAGTGTTAAAATATGTATATAGCTTAAGATGTAAACTGCAGAGATCTTGTTCTGTAGCTCTCTTTACTTTATCTTTTTCTTTCAATTTCTTTCTATCTATCTATTTAATGTGTCTATCTTTAAGACTGTGTTCTCTTTCTCTTTTCCTTTGTCATGATATTGTCAAATAATTTCAAAGTATTAGAAGATGTTAAAACACTGCAATTTATAAACAGTTTTTGTATTCTGAGCTGAAATTTTCTGATTTTACATATCTGAAATTGATGAATGTATAATAGTTAACTTTACAGATATAGGAAAAACTCTGAGAACTAAAAGATCTCAAGTAGATATCATAGTCTCTGACTGCATACATCTATAATTGAATAATAATAATAATAATAACATTAAATAGTAGTTTTATACTGTCTCAGTGAAACTTACTGTCTACTCTTATCATATTTTTTAAATAAGATTATAATTTTCACTTCTCAATTTAAATTATTTTTATTACTTTAAATGACTTTAAATCTTATTTAAGTATTATTAAAAAGCATTACTTTTTAAAAAATTAAAAATAGTTTAAAAAAAACCTTAAAATGTTCAAAAATAGTAACTTTATACTAAGAATGAAATGAAATAAAATTAAATGAGATTACTTTCTTATTTTTTTTAAGTTATGATTTCATTTTAAGATCTGATATATAGTTACTTTGCATGTTTTTTTAATAACTAGTCTCAGCAGAATTCACATCAAGAAAGGTATGAAATTAAATCAAATGAAACTAAACATGAAATTCATGATTTCAGCGGCCAGTCTAGTAACTTTATATTAAGAATGAGATTAAATGAGATCTGTGGCGGGCTGCGCCCGATCAATTATATAGACTATTTCATTACACTTCACAGATTTCAATCACTTCATTCTTGAACACATATGCTCTGATTCTCAGCCATTCTCAATCGCTGATACTCGGCCGCTATGAACGCGCATATATTCTTCCACCTCAAAGCTTCACTGTATACACTATCATATACATGTATAAATATTCATCTTAATCAGTGATTCTCACACTTTTTCTTTCTTTTCTTCTCTAATGTTTTTATCTTTGTTAAATAAGACCTATTAATATAATACTGATCTATTCAGTGTAGGCCTCTTATACTATAAAAATGTTCATTATCTTCTTATTAGAAAACAATTATTCACATATTATCTTCTCATTAGAAATAATTATTTGTGGTTCGGAAGAACGTACGGCGGTTCGGAAGAACGTACGGCGGTTCGGAAGAACGTACGACTGTTGGATAATAACGCGGCCGCTTCTGAACTTGCTTATGCGTGTAAAGAGGTCATAGCGGCCGCTAATTAATTTAGCATATGATATATAAGAAGCCAGTGTATGCCTGTAATTATATGCTGACTCAACCAACCTTTGAATCACATCTGATAGTATGTCTAGAAACTGGTGAGAAGTACAGACTTCTTCAGAATGTGATAATTCTGTCTATGAAGTGATTTATAGTTATCATATCAGTGTGATTCTAGAACATCTCAAAAGATAGTATATAAAGAACAGTGAGTGAAAGAGCATCTGATTAATACTGCTTCACTTGTTGAGAAAAAACTCCACACTCAGATGAATGCCATGTATGTGAATGAATGAGATGTGAGAAAAGAAATGAGAGCAGTGAATCAGATTTAAAGAAGACTGCTCTTCACTTAAAGAGATAAAAGAAGAGATAATTATCACTGAAGTTGTATGATAATAACAGAAATTATATAATGATATAGTGATATAATAATATAGCAATAGAATGATACAGTAATATAATAATAAACATTATATAATTAATAAGAAATCACTGAAATGAATATCTTCTCTAACTAATATGAACAACACTCTTCTCTGCTATCTGAATCAGAAGATATGCAGAATCTCTCAGAGAGTTTACTCAAAGTAGTAAGAAAAGCAGCTGAGACTGCTGAATCAGAATTAAAGCTCTGTATATATATGAGAATTCTAAACAAGATTAAGGCCTTGTATACATAGTGACAGACTGAGACAGAAGTCAAATAATAACTGATATTTACTGCAGATTAAGTATTCACTATGAAGAGCTTCACTGATGAATTTATCATCATCAATAAGAATAGAGAAAATCAGATCTTAGACCTGCAGTGAGAGATTGAATGTTTACACAGATAGATAACTATATCAAATCTGAAGATCTTATTATAATTGTTCATGATCTCTTCAGAAGTGTATATATTATCAGAGACTGCTGTGTAGAATGAGAATCTGAGTATGAAATATATCAAGTCAGAAGATCTGTTAAAGTTATTAAGCTTTAATAATAACTGAAAAAATAATGCTGCAATCAGCTGACTAAGTCAGATACAATCATATTATCAGATTGAATATAAATTATTATTATTATTATTATTATTATTCAATTATAGATGTATGCAGTCAGAGACTATGACATCTACCTGAGAATCTTTAGTTCTCAGAGTTTTTCCTATATCTATAGAGTCAACTATTATACATTTATCAATTTCAAATATACAAAATCAGAAAATTCCAGCTCAGAATACAAAAACTGTTTACAAATTGCAGTATTTCAACATCTTCTGATAGTTTGAAACCATTTGGAAATATTATGACAAAAGAAAAGAGAACATAGTCTTAAAGATAGACACATTAAATAGATAGAGAAAAGAACAGAAGGAAATAAGTACAGTAAAGAGAGACTATAACAAAATAAAATTATTAAAAGATGATATATAGCTGTTTTAACAGACTATATCTAGTCAATTTCCACCTCTTCATATTCAGATACTTCTGAATTCAGCCATTTTCTTGTAGCTGCTCTAGTTTCTGATAGAAAGTCTATTAAGTATTTAGTTCCTGTCTCAGTTGAGAATAAGAACCTTATATTTAATTGATTTAAATCATACTTCTTCTTTAATCTGACTCTGAGACTATTGTATAATGCATAATGCATTACAATATGCTCAGGATTTTCATTCACATTGCAGAATGAGCACTCTGTTGAATCAAATCTATCATCAAATCTTTGTATATAAGATTTGAAATAACCATGTCCTAGTTTCAGCTGAATTATAGATGAGAATATTTTCTTTTTACATTTAATTGAACAAGATTTCCACTTTGATTTTATCTCAAATCTTGAATAATGTATACTCTTCTTTTGTTTCTGCCAGCTTTCATTTCACTTGTTTAAACAAGATTCTTTTATCTTTCTCTTTATGAAAGATCAGAACACTGTTTTTTGAATAGATCTGCTTAATTCTGAACCCTTTTTTGCAGCTGAATCAGCCAATTCATTGTCATGAATATTCATATGAGCAGGAACCCAATGCAGATGAATTATCAGTTTTGATATTCTTCTCTTTTGAATTTTCAAAACAGAGTTTAAAATCAGTTCAAGATTCATTTGATCATTATGAATCTGACTATTTCTAAGTCTTTTTAAAGCAGCTTAACTATCAGAGAATATTTATGTCTCTTTCAAATCATTTCCTCTTTTATAAGATTTTATTTCAATGAGTTTGAAAGCTTTCACTATTGCAAATAGTTCAGCATCAAAGACTTCAGATTCACAGCCTAAATTCCAGAAATCTGAGATAAAATTAATATTATCTTCAGTATAAGCAATGCCTGCGCCTAATCTATTCAAATTCTCATTTTTTGAGTCATCTGAGTAGATCAGAATAGAGTCTTTTATATTAATTGTAGAGATCTTCTTCAAATACTGTTCATATTCTCTCTCTTTAGATAGTTCACTTATTTGTAAGTCTATGAGAGATTCCAGCTTTTCTCTTCAGAAAGATATCTTCTCATGATCAATTTTCTCAACATTTAATAAAGAAAATTGATTCTTAATAAGTGAACATAGTCTATACAGTTGAGAGCACATTTTCTTTAAAGTATTATTCTCATTTCAATCAAGAAATCTATTTCAATCCAGTTCATTTCCTGAGTTAACTGATGAGAATGAAGAAGAGACTCTTTCTCTGATTATATGATTTGAGCTCATCTTCATGACTCTCAGAGCATAGTTCATACAGGCCTTTTCAAATCAAATAGCAGGAGATGAAATTGAAGCTTCAATTTCCATTGCTTTAATAGGAGATGACTTGAATGCACTCAGAATTCTTCTCAAAGCTCTGTTTTATAGACTTTGAAAGAGTTCAGTGAAGTTTCCTTAATTGTTTCATCAAACTTGAACTTCATAATCAGCTACTGAGATAATACAGACTATGTATAACTGTCTCATAGCCTGAAAGGATAGACCTCTCTCAGTATTTGATAGTCTGATTATACTATTCAGTAGTCTCTCTGCCTTGATGATTCTTTGTTGAATATAGTATTTAAAATTCAGCTTGGAGTTTAACCATACTTCTAGCCATTTGACATTTAAACCAGGTTTAATCTCTTTATTTAAAAGAGTTAGACTTAGTTCTTTCTCATTAAACCTGGGAAAAAAGTGAATTAACTCAGTTTTATTCATATCAAATTGAATTAGATTGATATCTGCTCTAACAAAGATTTTCTTTGCTGCTTTCTCAATCACTTCTAAGTTCTCTTTGATTATCTTTGAACTGTAGAGTAGATCAATATCATCTACATAACTTGGAGATCTCACTATTTTCATCTCTCTATTCTTGAATAGATATGCAGTGTATATTGCAAATAAAACAGGTGAGATTGAAGATTCTTATGATACTTCTATTTTTATCTCAGTTTTATCTTGTTTTCTTCCATCAAAGAATAGTTGTATAATTCTTTTAGACATGAAACAATTGACTCATTTTATTAGAGAAAGTGGCAGTTTTAACATCTTCAAAGTTTGAATCATCTTAGACTTTGACACATGATTAAATGCACCTTTTATATCAATAAAAACTGCAGTTGAGACCAGGTCTTCATGTTTTGTTACTTGAACATTATGAACAACTGAGAGAACAGTATCAATTGCAGAACATTGTTTTCTACCTCTCATTTGTTCATTAAATAGAAGAGAATCACTAATAGAGCTTATAAAAGATAATCTAGTAGCTATTATCTTTTCTAGAATTTTTCTCAAACAGTTCAACAGAGATATTACTCTATATGACTTAGGAATTGAAGCCTTTCTATTAGGTTTTGCAAGGATTACTTCAGTAGCTTCTCTCCAGCATTCAGAATGATAACCATTTTTTAAGAGATTGAAAAAGAGCTCAAAATATTCATTCTTCAAGTAGAAATATGTGTTTTGAATAATTGAGTGATTAATTGAATCAGGCCCTGCAGCAGTTTTAATTGAACTTGAGAATATTACTGACTCTAGTTCATCATATGTAAGCTCAGGCCATTCCCAGTTATTTTCATCAATATATTCATGAAATGACATATTCTCCTCTTCTAAATATGATGATGAGTTTTGAAAGAGAATTCTCATAAAAGCTTAACATTTTTCCTCAAAAGAATTTACTGTATATAATTCATTCTGAAATTCATATTCTAAGGTTGAAAGCTTTGCTACACTTCTTGTTTTAGTATAGTTGAAGGCTTTGAAAACTTCTTTTTCTTGTGCTTCTTCAAGAAATTTGTTCCAGCAATCTGTTTTGGCTTTTTTAATATCTGAAAAATATTCATTTCAAATAGCTTTGAACTCTTCATCAGATATTAAGTGATTCTTCCAATCTCTCTTAGCAGTGGCTAATTGCTTTCTTTTAGAAGTGATATTCTCATTTCATCAAGGTTTGAAATACTCAGAAGACTTTTTCTTTGAAATATTTTCTTCAATACTTGTTAGAAGAATAAATGTAATCAGCTTTGCTCTATTCTCAAGCATTTCATTTGATATATCTTGACTTTGATTTCAATAGAGCTCACTCTGTCTTTCAGATTTCAGCTGTTTTACTCTTTCTTCAACTGCTTTTCAATCAGCTTTTTCAAAGTTATACTGATTAGAAAGAAGAGGATTTTCACTTCTTTATTTTTCACTCAGTTCAATATCAAATTGAATGATCTCATGACCTGATTCTGAGGTTTCATTTGAATCAATAAATCAGTTTATAAGTCTTTTTTTAATTAGATGTTATGATATGAAAGTTAGATCTATAATAGATTTCTGTTTCATGCCTTTTCTAAAGAATGTTTGTTGATCAGACTTGTTAACTAAATCTATTGAATGCTCAAAAGTTCATTCAACCAGTTTATCTACTCTTACTGCTCTTGTGCACTCTGAGTTCTATCAGAGATGATGTGTATTGAAGTCTCCTGCAATTATAGAGTTTTTTAAGGGAGTTATATTCAAAAATCCTCTATCAATTGTTCAGGTATTGTTGTTTTCTTTCAATGATTTTTCATTATAGATATTTATAAGTTGAATAGTATCAAACTCATTATCTTTATCTATAATGTCACCCACTAGAATGTCAGAGTCAGATATGATATCAAATCTCAGATTAAATTGATATCTTGATCTTTTTCTTCCATAGATTGCTACTCTTGATTTTATCTCAGATTTTTCAGGAAGAAAGCAGTAATAGCTTGAATGAGAAATGATGTACTTTTGCTCAGTATCAAAATTTGGTTCTTGAAGAAGTACAAAGTCAACTTTTTGTTCAAATGCAATCTGAGAACAAGAATAAATGCAATTTGAGTTTCTATTCACATTATTTTGAATAAATGTGATTTTTGAAGAGTTTTTAAACTTTTTTTGTTGTTTTTGTTGTACATTCATACTAAAAGAGAGTGAAGATATAGTAGAATCTAATCACTATCATCAGATAGTAGATTATAACTATTTTGAAAAGCAGGAATCTCAACTGCTTGCATTCTATCTAGTTTATTATCAGAGTCATTTCTCAATTCTCTAATCTTAACAGGTGTTTGAGGATTCAAATTCTGTTTACATTTAGCTGAAGAATTGAAGTTTGAAGACCTAGATAGTTGAGAGTTTCTTCTTTTTAAGCTTGCAGTTGTGAATTTACTAGCTTGACTTTTCTCTTCAGTTTTAGATTTACTTTGAGCTTCATCTTTTCTCCAGTTCTTCTGAGTTCTTGGAGCAAATACACATTCTTTTGAGCTAGATGCATATTTTTCTTTGCAATTGAAGCACTTAAGCAGAGTATATTGACATATTTCACCTCTTTTTGAGCATGTTTCACATTTATACTCACTAGTTTTGTGATCTCTAGCACAGAATGCGCATTTTGAGTCTCTGAAACAAGAGATTGCAAAGTGTTCATATCTTTGACAGTTTGAACACTGTGTTTGAGCTTTGAGATTCATTCTTGAATCTTTGTATTCATGAACTCTCATTTTCAAACCTGCTACTCTTACTTCAGAGATTCTTAATTGTTCAAGTATCTTTGTATATACTAGAACAGAGGCATTTCTTCTGCTCTGTCTGAACTCAATTGAATTAAGTCATACAGGCTCTTTTCTCAGTTGAATAGAATTGTATTTTTCTAATTTATTTTTAAGAAGTAGCATTTCTTTCTCACAGTCAAAAATTTCAACTGAAATATCATGAAGAATGAATTTGTCTCACTTTTCATCTCTTTCAGATAGAATTGTTGTATTCAGTAGAGATTCTATTGCTGATTTCCAGATATTCTCATTCTGAATGAGGAATTCTGCACTGAATTCAGGCATTGTAGTCAAAATAATAGAGTTTTCAAAGAAAGATGACTTAATTGAAGCTATGACTGGTTTTTGAACTTCAATATCAGTCATTAACTGAGAAAAGAACTGCTGATTACTTTCATTTCTAATTCTGAAAATGAGATTTGAGTTTAGCTTGTTTTTTTGCAAGCTCTTCTGATTTGAGACTTTGAGAATAAGTCTTCTGTTTCTGAAGATTTGAAAGTTCTTCTCTTTTTGCATTTCTTTTTTTTCCTTTCTATGAACAGAGATCTGAGAAATATTCTTCTCAGTTTTCTCAGAATTTTGAGCAGATTTTGAACTAGCAGGTTTGAAGACAGCAGATTCTGCTACTTGAGCATATGTTTTCTTCTGATTTGAAGAAGAAGATGAAGAAGTAGAAGATGAAAAAGAGTCAGTGACTGTACTGAAAGATTTCAATGTTTTTTAAATTGTATTTGAAATTTCAAGTTTGAACTTGATCACTTCTTATAGTTGTCTAGCCTGAGTATGAAGAATTAACAGAACTTCTTCATTCTTCTCACTCAGACACTGTTTTTCAAGAATTTTGCTTGCTTTTTCCAGTTCCTGTATTTCAAGAACTTGTTGTTTCTCTATTTCTTCCTTCTTTCTTCTCTTTAGAATTTCAATCTCAGAAATGACATCTGGGAAAACATCTTTTTCCACATCAACTGAGTGTACTCTTGAACTCATTTTACTCACTGAATGAAAAGTTGGTCAGACTGTTTCAATTGAGAGATTTATCAGTATATTTTCAATTGAAAAGTTGATCAGACTGTTTCAATTGAGAGATTTATTAATCTATTTTCAAATGAAAAGTTGGTCAGACTGTTTCAGTTGAGAGATTTATTAGTCTTTTTTCAATTGAAAAGTTGATCAGACTGTTTCAAAAGAAGAATGAAAGACTTTTATGTATAAAACACCTGATTTTTTTCACACTAGTTCAGTAACTAGGTTAGATTTTTGAAGAGAATCTAATAAACTAAAAGTGATTTTTAAGATAAATCAATAAAATCTTTACAAACTCTTTCTTGGAATACAGTGAGGAAAAGTATGATATCAATTGATAATAAATCAGATAATATGACAGTTTTTGAGAGAAAAACTGATAAAAAATAAGTCAATTTTTTGCAGAGAAATTGATTAAAACTATTCAATTTTATTCTAAATTATTCAATTCTCCTCACACAACAAGTGTGCAACTCAAATCAGTCAATAAAGAGTGTAAAAGAGAATTAAGTATTAATGAAAGCTCTTCAGTCACTGAAAAAGTAATTCTTACTTAAAAGAATATGAAATTATGACAGAAAATAACTCTGTTTTTAATTCTTTGTAAGAATATTGTATAAAACCCAGAGAAAAACATCTTACTTTTTCAAGAGAAGTAAAAAACTATTTCTAAGATCTTTTTTTTTTTTTTGCATTAACTGCTGCAGAAGAATGAGATAGAAACTGCTAAGATATACACTACTGTATACTCTCTATCAAGACTTTCCCTCTTCAGAGTCTTGATATTATAGAGAATATAAGTCTGTTTCTATATGATAATGTAAATATTGTCAGCAGGATGTAGAGAAACTGGTTATTTATATCTTAAAATAGAAGACTTTGTCAATGATTATATCAATATAGAGTTAATTCTTAAATTCAATAGAAACCTAGTGTTGCTGTTCTCAATTCCTTGCAGAATCTATTGAATATTAAGATATTAAAACTAGATTTAATATATCTCACTGTGCAGGGATCAAAGGCTCAGTCAGATCTTGAGATATACTGATTTTATAGTTGTTGATGTGCTGTTGACTCATTATTCACTGATTATGTATTGAATGCTGTTGCCAAGGTATCTTTTTGTATCATTCTGCTGAGGATGGGCCAGATTGAGAGGGGTAGTACAAGGGTGAGACTTGGTGTTGAAGTCTAGATACACAGGCGACGGACCGTGGAGGTTGCACTTCAGAAGAGTCTGTTGATTATGTGCTTGATATCATCGCCGAGGTATCTTTTTGTATTTTTCTGCCGGGGATGGGCCAGATTGGGAAGGGCGGTACGAGGGTGAGACTTGGCGTTGGTGTTTTGGAACATCAAAGATGGACAGGGTTTTCGCGGAGGTCGCTCCTCGGATATCTCCACAACTACAGGTCGGGGATCTTCCAAAATCGAGAAGATTGGTGCATATGACTAGGTCACTTCACCTTACAATTTGTATGGCACTCTGGCCCGGGGTTGTGGTGTGGTAGGGGAGAACGGGGGATAATCCCACACAGGAGCTTCGAACAACGTCCGGTTCACGTTTGGCTGGATAACTCCACCACCACACAGGGTATGCGGTCGGTGATGGGGTCAGAATGCTCGTATGATCGAGGGCTTTTCGATGGATCTATCGGCGGGTTCTTATTCGAAAAATCGAGCGAGTTCGTGGTGGAGCGGTTTTTGAATATGAGATTGAATATAAACTCACAGACAGACAGTCAATGAAATTCTAACAAGTTTTAAAATCTGCTATATTTCTACATGAAAAAGCAAAGTCATTATAAATAACTGATGAAAAGATAAATCTCACAGATCTGAAGTGATATTCATTTTTATAAATATGAAATGAGTTTTTCAAATAAATCTTGTATAACTTTGAGAAAGTGAATATATAAGATAAGTGTTATAAACACTTCACTGAGTGTAGATAAGTAAGTAATCTTATATCATACTTTACACACTTCAGCTTACACTATCTTATGTTGAATGAAGAGCTTTTAACATCTTTCTATTTACAGATCTTCATTCATGATCTTATATCTGAGTTAAGAGTGAAATGAAAATACTTAATCTCACAGTCAGATATAGTGAAGAAAGCATATAATATTCTCATTGTATAAGAATAAGCAAGTCAATTGTAATAGAAAATACTGTAATTAAGTATATCTCAGCAGAGAATGAGTAATCAGACTTCTATGACACAAGTTATATACTTAGATATAATAAATCTAGATCTGAATATCATTGCTAAAGTACTGAATTCTCTGAAAAAGAGATTCTCTGAGTGAAAATCTTGATATTATGAGTATTGAGCTTGCTTCAACTGTAGATATTAAAATCATGATACAAAAGATTGCACTCAGTATGTGCAGTCAAGAGAAGTAAGAGAGTCAAAAAACTAGTAAAATCAGTGAGCTTGAAGATACTGATATTCTATAAAAAGTCTTCAAAGTGAAAGAGATGCCTGCATTAGATGACTCTCTGAATTCTGTGAATGTAAAGAGAAAGCAGGCTTCTGACTGAGATATGAGTAATAAAGTGAACACTCATCTCAATACCTTGAGATCTGAAATATTAATGTATAAGAGACACTTGAGTAAGAATCAAGAGATAGATGTAAAAATGTTAGCAGACATAGAAGCTTCTACATAATATATTAATGATTATATAATCTGAAGATTGAAAGAGGTTCACTGAGTGAAGAATCTCTGATATATAAGATTATCTGATAAGTAATATTTGATATCATCTGTAAGAGTAAGAGTTCCCTTGCACTTCAAAGAATGATCTTGTTATATTTGAGTATGAGAGCTACAGAATATGAAATATGATCTTATTCTTGAACTTAATTAATTTCAAAGGTTCAATTCACAGATTCAATGATGTATATATCATATACAGTTAACTGATAGAAAGAAAACAGTTCATATAATTCTATCAACTGATATGAGAAGGACATTTCACATCTCTGATATAGAAGAGTTAAATCTGCTTATACATTAACAAGTAAAGAGAATAATTTGCAAGACCTCATCTGAAAGTATTCTGTATTTCATACAGAATCTGAAAGCAGAGGAAATCAAGATAAAAGATATATAGAAGAGTAAGTGTATGAAGAAGCTTCTGAAGAAGTATGAAAAGATCTTCTAAACAGATCTTTCATCAGAATTGTCACCAGAACAAGGATTTATACATGAGATTGACATGAAGAACACAAAATCAGTCAATCAGAATGCATACTCTCTGTCATAAATACATCTCAAAGAACAGAAGTATCAGATCACAGACCTTCTAGAACATGATCTTATACAACTCTTATCAAGTGTGTGAGACTTTTCAGTTCTATTTATGAAAAAGACAGATGAGAAGTGATAAATGTGTATTGATTATTGAGCACTCAATAAGCTTATAATTAAGAATGAATATTCACTGTTACAGATTCAATAACAGTTGAATACAGTTGAAAATACCTGATATCTATCAAAGATTAATCTTCTCTCAGAATACTGATAGATCTGTATAGATGAACTGTCAGTCCTGCAAATCATATTTAATATATAATGAGAAAAGTTCAAATTTCTGATAATGTCATTCAGTCTGACAAATGCATCTGTCATCTTTCAAATGATGATGAATACAATTCTTTATAAACAGAATAAAATCTCATATCTTATATATATTAATAACATTCTAGTCTTTTCAAACTCATACAATGAATATCTGAAGTATCTTGATAAAATACTTACAACTCTGACAGAGTATAAGCTCTATATTAAATCAATCAAGTGTGTGTTTGAAATAAAAGAGTTAAAGTTTGTAGAATATGTAGTAAGTGATAACTGTATACATCTCATTCTGAAGAAATTGAATATCATAGCAAATTGATCACAGTCAAGAAATGTACATTATATACAACAGTTTCTTGAATTGATCTCATATTACTGCAGATTTATCAAGAATTTCATATGAATATCTGCATCACTCTCAGATCTCTTAAGAGAAATAGATACAAATCTGTGAAAGAAGAAGTTTTATTCAATTATCTGAAATGCTGTGTGTGAAGAGACTTTTCTCACACTGAGAAAATGTGTAATAACATTCTCAGTGCTTATTCAATCAGATTATGATAAATCTTTCTACATTGAGACAGATGCATTTAAATGAGCTATCAGAGACACTCTTCTACAGATAAGTAAGAACAGAAAGCTACACTCAGTGACATACAATGATAGAAAACTATCAGACATCAAGCTCAATTACTCAGTATATAAAAAGAAATTACTAGCAATCAAGCATATGCTGATATTATGAGATAGATATATCAATAATAAGCATACAATAACAGTGATTATAAATCATGAAAGTCTCATCTATTTATAATCAATAATAAAACCTTTCAAACAGTTAGTATATTGAATCTCAGAGTTTCAAGTGTATAATCTTCATATCAAATACTGAAAGAAATCAGACACTGTGATACCTGATATAATCAGTTACAGACTCAATTTCATGAGTAAGAATTCTGTGAATTAGATACAAGAGACATTTGTGTTAAACACACTAAGAGAATGTAAGAAATCAGAATGAGTGAACATCATAATCTCTTATTTAAAGAATGACAAGATATTAGATAATAAGCATCTTATAAAAGTAGTAGAAGAGATGCTTTTAAACTTCAAGCTGAGAAAATTGAAAAACAACATTGTGCTTTACTGTGATCTAGAATACACAGAAGCTCTCTATCTAGAATCTTCATTTCAACATAACTTAATAACTCACATGTACAAGGAATTCAGTCACTTAGAAAGCTCTGAACTCATGAGTATACTCAAATCAAGAGTATACTGATCAAGCATGACTGAGGATATTCAGATATACACTTATAAGTGTCTGAATTATCAGATCACAAAAGAATCTAAGAAAGAATTAGAATGTAAGAAAGTACAATATCAGATAAAGTATATAATATAACTGTTCAAATGATGAGAGATGAATCTCATAGATATATTACTGCAAATATCAAATGAAAACTGATGAATAATCACTGCTATTGATTACACTACTAACTGATCAGTCACAAAAGCAGTTTCAGAGATGATAGAGAAGATGATAATGAAGTTTCTATATAATGAGATCTATGTTAACTATGAAATACTGTGTGAGATTCTAACTGATAATAGTGTGAATCTCATAGAAGAAGCAGTAAGACATTTCATGAGTCAGTTACAGATAAGATATTATAGAACAATATCATATCATCTGTAAATAAACAGAAAGATGAAACACTTGAATGAAATCTTGAGCAATATACTGATAAAATATCTAGTGAGCAAGTCTACAAGATTATGAGATGAATATCTCAGTCAGGTGCTATTAGTCATGTGAATTTAGCAGTATGCAGTCTTCAAGCATTCATTATTCTATCTGTTGTATGAATTGCATCCGCGCATCTCAGAGAATGCTTCAGAAAAGATAGGAAAGAAAACAGTAGTTACAAATGCAGCAGTAGCAGTTATGAACACAACAGTCATGAACACAGAATCAAGATTGAAAGAGATCAGTCACACACATGTAAAAGCTAACAAGTTACTTCTGAATCAAGCAATTCAATCAAAAAGAATACAAGACTCACTAGTTAAGAAATCAAGTCTTAAAATGAGAATATAAGTTCTCATATACAATGAGAGTTCTGAGAAGTTTCAATCTAGGTGATTTGAGTCATATAAAATACTCAAATCACATTCTCTGAAAATGTACACATTGAAAGAATCAGAGAGATGAATCTTACACAACTTAATTAATAATTCATAACTTATAGAAGCAAAGATACAAGATCTGAGCAGAGTATAGTTATTTACAGCACTATCATCAGCATTGAAAAAGAAGAGACTTATAATTGAAAAGTCTTATAAAGTAAGAGAAATCATAGACACTTATAAATCAGATGATCTCACTTATTTTAATCTTTTCATGATTATAAGAAAAGAATGAGAAGTAATAGAGAAATCAGATAAATATCATACTTTAATAAGTAATAAGACTGTAGTCAGTCATATAATAACACATCACAAACAGCAGATATAATATAATAAAGAGCAGTTTCAAAGTAGCAGACTTACACATGAATCAGATTACAGAAGAAAAAGAAATTCAGAGTTAAATTCAACTATTTATATCAGTTTAATCACAGAGATCACAGAGAATGAACTATCTGAAACATTCACAGATATATAAGACTAAGTCATCTCAATCTCTGAGAACACTCAGAGGTTAGACAAGATTAGTTTTAATAAGCTGTTCACTGTAGTGATCTGAGCAGGTGAAGAGAGACAGTATAATATATAAGACAGAATTACAAAAGATGAAAGCTGCTGAATCTAGTCACTGAATGCTGTATTATGTAGAGATTATGTAAGAGTAGTGGCAACCTCCACGGTCCGCCGCCAGTGTATCTAGACTTCAACACCAAGTCTCACCCCTGTACTACCCCTCTCAATCTGGCCCATCCCCAGCAGAACGATATAAAAAGATACCTTGGCAACAGTATTCAATACATAACCAGTGGACAACGAGTCAACAGCACACCAACAACTATAAAATCAGTATACTTCAAGGTCTGACTGAGCCTTTGATCCCTGCACAGTGAGATATATTAAATCTAGTTTTAATATCTCAATATTCAATAGATTCTGCAAGGGATTGAGAACAGCAACACTAGGTTTCTATTGAATTTGAGAATTAACTCTATATTGATATAATCATTGACAAAGTCTTCTATTTTGAGATATAAATAACCAGTTCCTCTACATCCCGCTGACAATATTTATATTATCATATAGAAACAGACTTATATTCTCTATAATATCAAGACCCTGAAGAGGGAAAGTCTTGATAGAGAGTATACAGTAGTGCATATCTTAGCAGTTTCTATCTCATTCTTCTGCAGCAGTTAATGCAAAAAAAAAAAAAGATCTTAGAAATAGTTTTTTACTTCTCTTGAAAAAGTAAGGTGTTTTTCTCTGGGTTTTACACAATATTCTTACAAAGAATTAAAAACAGAGTTATTTTCTGTCATAATTTCATATTCTTTTAAGTAAGAATTACTTTTTCAGTGGCTGAAGAGCTTTCATTAATACTTAATTCTTTTTTACACTCTTTATTAACTGATTTGAGTTGCACACTTGTTGTGTGAGGAGAATTGGATGATTTAGAATAAAATTGAATAGTTTTAATCAATTTCTCTGCAAAAAATTGATTTATTTTTTGTCAGTTTTTCTCTCAAAAACTGTCATATCATCTGATTTATTATCAATTGATATCATACTTTTCCTCACTGTATCCTAAGAAAGAGATTGTAAAGATTTTATTGATTTATCTTAAAAATCAATTTTAGTTTATTAGATTCTCTTCAAAAATCTAACCTAGTTACTGAACTAGTGTGAAAAAAATCAGGTGTTTTATACACAAAAGTCTTTTATTCTTCTTTTGAAACAGTCTGACCAACTTTTCAATTGAAAACAGACTTAGAAATATCTCAATTGAAACAGTCTGACCAACTTTTCATTGAGTGAAAACAATGAGTTCAAAAATACACTCAGTTGATGTGGAAAAAGATGCTTTCTCAAATGCTATTCCTGAGATTGAAATTCTGAAGAGAAGAAAGAAAGAAGAAATAGAGAAACAACAAGTTCTTGAAATACAGGAACTTGAAAAAGCAAGCAAGATTCTTGGAAAGCAGTGTCTGAGTGAGATGAATGAAGAAGTTCTGTTAATTCTTCATGCTCAGGCCAGACAACTACAGGAGATGATCAAGTTCAAACTTGGAATTTCAAACACAGTTTAAAAAACCTTGAAAATTCCTAGTACAATCACTGACTCTTCATCTTACTCTTCTTCTTCCTTTCTTCCTACTTCTTCTTCTTCTTTGAATCAGAAGAAAACATATACTCAAGCAGCTGAATCTGCTGTCTCTAAACCTGCTGTCTCAAAACCTGCTCAAAATTCTGAGAAAACTGAGAAGAATACTGCTCATGCCTCTATTCATAGAAAAGTGAAAAAGAAAATGCAAAAAGAGAAAAACTTCCAAATCTCTAGAAATAGAAGACTCATTCTCAAAGTCTCAAACCAGGACATTCTGCAAAGAAACAAGCTAAACTCAAATCTCATTTTCAGAATCAGAAATGAAATTAATCAGCAGTTCTTTTCTCAGTTGATGACTGATATTGAAGTTCAAAAACCAGTTATAGCTTCAATTGAGTCATCATTCTTTGAAAACTCTATTATTCTGACTACAATGCCTGAATTCAGTGCTGAATTCCTTATTCAGAATGAGAATCTCTGGAAGTCAGCAGTAGAATCATTGCTAAACACAATAATTCTATCTGAAAGAGATGAAAAGTGGGACAAATTCATTCTTCATGATATTCCAGTTGAAATTTTTGACTGTGAAGAAGGAATGCTACTTCTCAAAAATGAATTGAAAGAATACAACTCCATTCAACTGAGAAAGGAGCCTGTATGACTAAATTCAATTGAGTTCAGACAAAGCAGAAGAAATGCCTTTGTTCTAGTATATACAAAAACACTTGAACAGTCAAAGATCTCTGAAGTAAGAGTATCAGATTTGAAAATGAGAGTTCATGAATACAAAGACTCAAGAATGAATCTCAAAGCTCAAACACAGTGTTCAAACTGTCAAAGATATGAACACTTTGCAATCTCATGTTTTAGAGACTCAAAATGTGCATTCTGTGCCAGAGATCATAAAACTAGTGAGCATAAATGTGAAACATGCTCAAAAAGAGGTGAAATTTGTCAATATACTCTGCTTAAGTGCTCTAATTGCAAAGAAAAACATGCATCTAGCTCAAAAGAATGTATGTTTGCTCCTAGAACTCAAAAGAACTGGAGAAAAGATGAAGCTCAAAGTTAATCTAGAACTGAAGAGAAGAGTCAAGCCAGTAAACTCACAACTGCAAGCTCAAAAAGAAGAAACTCTCAATTATCTAAGTCTTCAAACTTCAATTCTTCAGTAAAATGTAAACAGAATTTGAATCCTCAAACTTCTGTTAAGATTAGAGAATTGAGAAATGACTCTGATGATAAACTAGATATAATGTAAGCAGTTGAGATTCCTACTTTTCAGAACAGTTATAATCTACTATCTGATGATAGTGATTAGATTCTTCTCTACTCTCTTTTAGTATGAATATACAACAAAAACAACAAAAAAAGTTTAAAAACTCTTCAAAAATCACATTTATTCAAAATAATGTGAATAGAAACTCAAATTGCATTTATTCTTGTCTTCAAATTGCATTTGAATAAAAAGTTGATTTTGTACTGCTTCAGGAGCCGAATTTTGATGCTGAGCAAAAATATGTCATTTCTCATTCAAGCTACTACTGCTTTTTACCTCAAAAGTCTGAGATAAAGTCAAGAGTAGTGATCTATGGAAGAAAGAGATCAAGATATCAATTTAATCTAAGATTTGATATCATGTCTGACTCTGATATTCTGATGGGTGATATTATAGATAAAGAAAATGAGTTTGATACTATACAGCTCATAAATATCTATAATGAAAAGTCATTGAAGAAAAATAACAATATCTGAACAATTGATAGAGGATTTCTGAACATAACTCCATCAAGAAACTCTATAATTGCAGGAGATTTCAATGCACATCATCTCTGATAAAATTCAGAATGCAAGAGAGCAGTGAGAGCTGATAATCTGATTAAATGAACCTTTGAGTATTCAATAGATTTGGTTAATAAGTCTGATCAACAAACATTCTTTAGAAAAGGCATGAAACAGAAGTCTATTATAGATCTAACATTCATGTCACAAAATCTAATGGAAAGAAGACTTGTAAACTGGTTTATTGATTCAAATGAGACATCAGGATCAGGTCATGAGATTATTCAATTTGATATTGAACTGAGTGAAAAACAAATGAGTGAAAATCCTCTTCTCTCTAATCAGTATAACTTTGAAAAAGCTGATTGAAAAGCAGTTGAAGAAAGCATAAAACTGTTAAAATCTGAAAGACAGAATGAGCTATATTGGAATTCTGGTCAAGATATCTCAAATGAAATGCTTGAGAATAGAGTGAAGCTTATTACATCTATCATTCTAACAAGTGTTAGAGATAATATTTCAAAAAGAAAATCTTCTGAGTATTCAAAACCTTGATGAAATGAGAATATCTCATCTAAAAGAAAAGAATTAACTACTGCTTGAAGAGATTGAAAGAATGATGTAATATCTGATGAAGAGTTCAAAACTGTCAGAAATGAATATTTTTCAGATATTAAAAGAGCTAAAACAGACTGCTGGAATAAATTTCTTGAAGAAGCACAAGAGAAGGAAGTTTTTAAAGCTTTTAACTATACTAAAACAAGAAGTGTAGCAAAACTTCCAGCTCTAGAATATGAGTTTCAGAATGAATCATATACAGCAAACTCTTTTGAGGAAAAATGTCAAGCTTTCATGAGAATTCTCTTTCAGAACTCACCAGATTCAGATTCAGATTCAGAGGAAGAGAATATATCACTTCTCAACTACATTGATGAAAATGACTGGGAATGGCCTGATCTTACACAAGATGAATTAGAGTCAGCTATCTTCTCAAGTTCTGTTAAAACTGCTGCAGGTCCTGATTCAATTAATCACTTGATTATTCAAAATACATATTCCTACTTAAAGAATGAATATTTTGAGCTCTTTTTCAATCTCTTGAAAAATGGATATCATCTTGAATGCTGGAGAGAAGCCACTGAAGTGATTCTTGCAAAACCTAATAGAAAAACTTCAATTCCTAAGTCATATAGAGTAATATCTCTATTGAACTGTTTAGGAAAGGTTTTAGAAAAGATAATAGCTACTTGACTATCTTTTATAAGCTCTATAGATGATTCTCTTTTATTCAGTGAACAAATGAGAGATAGAAAACAGTGTTCTGCAATTGACACTGTTCTCTCAGTTGTTCATGATATTTAAATAGCAAAGCATGAGGGTCTGGTCTCAACTGCAGTTTTTATTGATATAAAAGAAGCATTTGATCATGTTTCAAAGTCAAAGTTAATTCAGACATTGAAGATATTAAAACTGCCACTTTCCCTAATAAAATGAGTTAACTGTTTTATATCTAAAAGAATTATACAACTCTTCTTTGATGGAATGAAACAAGACAAGACTGAGATAAAAATAGGAGTACCACAGAGGTCTCCAATCTCACCCATTTTATTTGCAATATACACTGCATATCTATTCAAAAATAGAAATATGAGAATAGTGCGATCTCTGAGTTATGTGGATGATATTGGTCTTGTCTACAGCTCAAAAACTATCAAAGAGAATTTGAAAGTAATTGAAGAAGCTGCAAAGGAAATCTTTGTTAGAGCAGATATCAATCAAATTCAATTTGATATGGATAAAACTGAGTTAATTCATTTCTTTCCTAGATTCAATGAGAAAGAACTATCTCTAACTCTTTTAAATAGAGAGATTAAACCCAGTGTAAATGTCAAATGATTAGGAGTATGGTTAAACTTCAAGTTGAATTTTAAATATCACATTCAACAAAGAACTGTCAAGGCAGAAAGACTATTGAACAACATAATCAGACTATCAAATACAGAGAGGGGTCTATCCTTCCAGGCTATGAGACAGTTATATATAGCCTGTATTACATCAGTAAATGATTATGAAGTTCAAGTTTGATGAAATAATCAAGAGAATTTCACTGAACTCTTTCAAAGTCTGTAAAACAGAGCCTTGAGAAGAATTCTGAGAGCATTTAAATCATCTTCTATTAAAGCAATGGAAATTGAAGCTTCAATTCCTCCTCCTACTATTAGATTTGAAAAGGCCTGTATGAACTATGCTCTGAGAGTTGTAAAGATGAGCTCAAATCATATAATCAGAGAAAGAGTCTCTTCTTCATTTCCATCAATTAACTCTGGAAATGAACTGGATTGGAATAGATTTCTTGATTGGAATGAAAATAATTCTTCAAAGAAAATGCCTTCTCAACTGTACAGACTATGCTCTCTGATTAAAAATCAATTTTCTTCTTTAAATGTTGAAAAAGTTGATCATGAGAAGTTATCTCCCTGGAGAAAAAAGCTTGAATCTCTTATAGACTTACAAATAAGTGAACTATCAAAAGAGAAAGAATATGAACAGCATTTGAAGAGAATTTCTACAATCAATATAAAAGACTCTATTCTGATTTATTCAGATGGCTCAAAAAATGAGAACTTGAATAGATTGAGTGCAGACATTGCTTATACTGAAGATAATATTAATTTTATCTCAGATTTCTGGAATCTAGGCTCTGAATGTGAAGTCTTTGATGCTGAACTATTTGCAATAGTGAAAGCTTTCAAACTCATTGAAATAAAATCTCATAAAAGAGGAAATTGTTTGAAAGAGGCATGGATATTCTCTGATAGTCAAGCTGCTTTAAAAAGACTTAGAAATAGTCAGATTCATAATGATCAAATGAATCTTGAACTGATCTTAAACTCTGTTTTAAAAATTCAAGAGAGAAGAACATCAAAGCTGAGAATTCATCTGCACTGGGTTCCTGCTTATATGAATATTCATGGCAATGAATTGGCTGATTCAGCTGCAAAAAAGAGTGCAGAATTAAGCAGATCTATTCAAAAAATTGTGTCCTGGTCTTTTATAAAGAGAAAAATAAAAGAATCTTGTTTAGACAAGTGGAATGAAAGCTGGCAGAAATAAAAGAAGAGTATACATTATTCAAGATTTGAAACAAAACCCAAGTGGAAATCTTGTTCAATTAAATGTAAAAAGAAAATATTCTCATCTATAATACAGCTGAAACTAGGACATGGCTATTTCAAATCTTATATACAAAGATTTGATGATAGATTTGACTCAATAGAATGCTCATTCTGCAATACAAATGAGAATCCTGAGTATATTATAATGCACTGTGCATTATACAATAGTCTCAGAGCCAGATTGAAAGAGAAGTATGATCTAAATCAATTAAATATGAGATTCTTATTCTCAACTGAGACAGGAATTAAATACTTAATAGACTTTCTATCAGAAACTCAAGCAGCTATAAGAAAATGGCTAAATTCAGAATTATCTGAATATGAAGAGGAGGAAATCAATCAGATATAGTCTGTTAAAACAGCTATACACTCTCTTTTAAGAATTTGTTTTGTTATAGTCTCTCTTTACTTTTTCTTTTTCTGTATCTTTTCCTTTCAATTTCTTTCTATCTATCTATTTAATGTGTCTATCTTTGAGACTGTGTTCTTTCTCTCTTTTCTTTTGTCATGATATTGTCAAATGATTTCAAAGTATCAAAAGATGTTAAAACACTGCAATTTGTAAACAGTTTTTGTATTCTGGGCTGGAATTTTCTGATTTTGCATATCTGAAATTGATGAATGTACAATAGTTAACTTTACAGACATAGAAAAAACCCTGAGAACTAAAGTTCTCAGGTAGATGTCATAGTCTCTGACTGCATACATCTATAATTGAAGAATAATAATAATAATAATAATGTAAGAGTAGTAACTAGCAGATAAAGAAAAAGTGTAAGAAAAGAAATAATGAATTGATCATCAACTGTAAGAGTCAGCTGTAAAAGATAAATATTATTATATACATCTCATTTATTTTCATACATTACATATTTAATCTATTTCCAATGCCACATCATCTGAAAAACATCAAAAACAAAGGAAATCTCAAAACTTGAGATCTGTAAGAAATTCAAGAGCTGTAAGTCACTCTTATAACAATGCTGTGTATATCTCTGATTTCTCTATCACTCTGCATACAACATTAATGTCATTTATCACAAGATTGACTGAAATGCCAATATAGAAATGCGCATGTGTATACATAGAGAAATTGAAGAAGAGTGCAGAATCTGCAGAATCAGATGTCAGAGTAGAAAAGACAGAGATAGAAGAAATAGAAGAAGAAGAAGATACAGAATCAGATAAATAATAGCAGAAGTTATCTGAGACTGAACATTTATAACTCAGTATGCATACAATCTTTCTTACAGAAGAGAGAGAGAAAGTGACAGAAGAAGCTTGAGAGTGAAAGAAGATAATCTCAGTGATATTATCATCTTCAATTAAAATGATCTCTGACACTGAAGTAACTAAGAACTATTATTAGTATACAAAACTGTAAAAGCAGAGATAATAATTACTAAATGAACACTCACTGATCTTAGAATTGTATATATAATTACAACATGCACAAGGCTTCTCAGAAAGAGAGAGAGAGACATGAGAAAATACAGAAAGTAGAACACAGTGTGTGAACAGCTCATTTTCATAATAACATCTCAGACAAGGCATATAAGTCTCATGTCTGTAAGTATAAAAGAGTACAATATTCATATTTTCATTTCTGAAAATATGAATATTCTTCATCTGTATCACAAAGTTGAACAATAAATATCAGAGAATAGACTGATACAGGTCAATCATTTCAAAGATATTCATTAGAGCAGATGTATTCATAATATTAAACTTAATAGTTATGAAAAGTTTCTTGATATCTGTGAACATTATAACTTTATACACAGTAAAATTCATAATAATTTTCTCTAAAAACAGAAAAATCAGCATCAGAAAGAAAAGATGAAAAAGAAAAAGACTTATAATCTTAATACTGTTAAGAGAAGAAGTGATTCTCTGAGATAAATAGATAATTATCTTATTATAAATATTTAAAATGAATATAATAATCAGTATTCATGATCAAGCTTCAGATAGTTATATTATACACTGTCTTTATACAATAGATTGTTCTAGAGATCAGTAAGAAGAGTGAGAGTGTACATACTGAGAAATGTGATTTATCAAGTCTATACAACATCTTCTTGAAACAGGAAGAGCTGATAATGAAAGCAGAGATGATAAAATCAGAAGTAATAGAAGTGAGAATCATAAGAACAGAAGTAGCAGGAGCAGGAGAATCAGACACAGAGATAGATGTAAGAGATTGAAAGAAAGCAGCAGAGAAAGAAACAGAGAAGGCAGAGAGAGACACAGAAGACTTAGTTATATATAATATAGATAATTTCTTCATTATTATATTCTTTAAGTTCTTGATCAATGATTCAATATTGAGTTCACTATTATTAGTGAATGTGAATCTGTTAACATGTGAAAATTCTATATAAATAAAAATAACATATCAGTATCTGCATTTATATAAAATCATGTCAGAAAACATGATCAGAAATTCACTGAGAAGAAAACAGTTGAGAGTATATAAGAAGATGAAGAAGATATGTCATTTATAGTAGTATATTCTAATGATTATTAGAAGATAAATAAGTTCTGATTATGTTTCATAACACATTACACTTACTGCTAATAAACTGCCTGATATGAGCACTATGATGATACTTGTTATGAGAACAGAGAGTCATCATCAGAAATGCATATAATATAATAGATAAACAGATGAAAAGAGTTGAATAGAAGAAGAAATACAAATCTTGAATAAAATAGTAATATTCAATAATGATAATAATGAAGAAGATGATTGAAGAATGAGAAAAGTTAGTGAATAAGTGATGTAATATAGTGAAGGTTTCTTTATAAGAGTGTACACAGAATGCTAGCTGAATCAGAGATAGATCACAAGATTGCAAATACTAGTGATATGCTAATCTGTATGAAGCTAGAATGAATGTCATGATCACATGAGCGTGACTGAATCTGGTGAGGAAGAATGTGATTCAGAAGAATATACAGCAGTTTGAAAGAATGTACAACTGTTGAATAATAACACAGCCACTTCTGAACTTGCTTATAAGTGTAAAGAGGTCATAGCGGCCGCTAATTAATTTAGTGTATGATATATAAGAAGCCGGTGTACGCCTGTAATCGTACGCTGGCTCAACCAACCTTTGAATCACATATTTATTGAGAGATATCTGAATGCATAACAATATATAAGAAATAGAGAAACAGTTAAACAGTTAAGCAGACACTGAGTTCTTAGATAGAAGCTTGCTTATCAGTTACTCTAACTCTATAACAAGATCTTACAAAGAGAGTAAGATTTTATAAGAGAATATTAGCAAAAGACCTGAGAGTTCTGATACTCAGATATATGAGAATATGATTATACATCTAACAATCAATATAATCATGTCTAATGATAATATGAAACTCACAAGTGTGAGCATAGAGATGATATCACAGTGACTCTGAGTAATGTTGAAATTACAATAGTAACAGATAGCAGATATGCACACAACTCAATAACTTCAATACAAAGAGATTCAATGATTAACTCATGTGATTTCAACATCTACAGAATTAAATATAAAAGCACTGAAAGAAAGAATACTTAGATACTTCTACATATTTTAATGCTTTCAATCTCACTCTCTACTCATCATGAAGAATGAAAATGCTTGCAAAACTGAGTATAGATGAAGATTTCATCAGTTTATTAATCAATCAAGATTAGTATATCAATGAACAATTGAAGAATTGTACAAAACAGAAGTTTCATTCATGAATGAAAGCATGTGAATCAGTGTTGAGAACATCTGATAATATTATGAAACATCTTGATATTCTGTTCTGAGACACTGCCATGCAACAGAACAGTGGCAGAAGATATTACATCTCAGTCACTCATACACCCGCACTGAAGAACAATGATGCAGAGGCTATAAACTGAATAGATTTAAATGCCTATGCATAAGCAAGAGTTTTCATCATTTAAACAGGCTTTTGAGTTCCTGAGATCACTTCCGAAGAAGTCACTGATTAACATCAACATGAAGTGTATATCAACTGCAACTGATCAGAACACATTGCTTTCAACTGCTGATCAATCTATATATCTTTATACTTAAGAGAAAGATCAGTGTCTTCTCATTCAAAGAATGAGTCAGCATCTGTTCATATCAATCATGTTACATTAGAAGAAGATTCAGAAGATAACTATGAGAATATCTCAGTGAAACAGGGAAAAGATTAGCTTCTGTTCAAATTTGTAAACAGAAGCTTGAAGAGATTGAATGATAATAATTTAAAGAGAAGATGATAATGAATATGATTCTTATATCTACTGTGATTGATAACATGTATAATATGAAAGCTACGATAGATAGCAGTCTATGTCACTATACAATGATAAAATCTTCAGTTGTAAGATATCATAATCTTCAGTATATCTTCTTATCAAAACCCTGACTTCTCACAGAATTTGATAATTCAAAAGACATTTGTACCTGTTACATGATAAAGCTAATCATAGATGTAAGAGAACATCAATATGAAGATGTCTATACATATGAAGTTGATAATCTTGATTATAGTCTTATATTAGAACTTGCCTGGCTATCTGAACAAGACATCTTATTAAACACTTGAAACAGAAGCTTGATATTTTCTAACAATGATAGAGTTTAAAAAGATGACATTCACAAGATCATGAATCTGACACAGATCTCTGTCAATATGTATGAAATGCTCTGAAAAAGAAGTCACTGATAGCAGAATTATGTGACAATCTATTTCATCAGTCTGATCAATATTAAAAAGACTCTAGAAAAGTTATCTCATATTACAATATCAGATTCTCATACAAAACTCTCTTAATAATATTATGAATATCTAGATGTCTTCTGATAAGATAATATTATAAATATACTCTTCTTATAAGATTTTGAAGTGAATCACAGTATCAAGTTAGAGAAGAAGAATGATAAGAACTCTGAATTATTATAAGACTCTCTTTATAACATGTTCTGAGATGAACTTCTTCTTCTTTAAAAGACACTTAATAATCTATTGAATAAAGAATTTATATGTGTTAGTAACTCTTTCACTGCAGTCTCTATTCTCTTTGTAGAGAAATCAGATAAAGAACTTCAATTCTGTGTGAACTACTGAGATCTGAATAGATTGATAAAGAAAGATTGATATCTCTTATCTCTTATCAATGAAACTCTAGTATGAATCAGATGAGCTCAATAATTTATAAAACTAAATATTATCACTGCATTTCATAAGATTCATATCACTGAAGAAGATGAATAACTTACAGTATTTTAAACATGTTATAATCTCTTTGAATGAATAGTCACACTCTTTGAACTGACTAACACTCTCAGTATATTTCCGAAGTATATTAACTGAGCACTCTGAGATTTTCTTAATAAGTTTGTATCTGCTTATCTAGATAACATTCTCATCTTCACTGATGAATTCAGAAAAGAATATTAAGAATATATGTGAAAGATATTATAACAGCTATAAGAAGCAGAACTATCAATAGATATTAATAAATATAATTTTAAAGTCAAGAGTATCAAGTATCTGAGTTTTATTATAGAAGCTGATAAGAGAATTTAAATAAATTCTGAGAAAGTCTTCATTATTCTTGAATGAAAAGCTCTGCATACTGTGATAGATATATAAAGCTTCATTGAATTTACTAACTTCTATCAGTAATTTATACAAAACTTCTCAGATATTATAAGATCACTTACAGATCTTACTAAGAAAGACTCAGTATTTCAATGATTAGCAGATACTGAAGCTGTATTTATACAGATAAAGAAGATATTCATTAATATTTCTCTACTGATAACATTTAATTCTGATTATAAAATAGTTATTGAAGCTGATTTCTCTAGCTATATAATAGAAGAAGTAATATTATAATATAATAATAAAGATATTTTATAACTATATATCTTTATATCTAAGAAACTGAGTCTCACTGAATACAATTATAAGATCTATGATAAGAAACTTCTCACAATTATATACTGTTTAAAAGAATGAGACTCTGAACTCTGAAGTATCTCTGAATTTGAGATAGTCATAGATTATAAGAATCTCAAATACTTTATAACTACTTATAAACTTATTAAATGATAGATATAATAATCTGAGTTCTTAAGCTGCTTTCATTTTACAATACATTACTATCTCAGCAGCTAGAACTTGATAACAGATACTCTTTTATAATGAGTGTAAGATATACCTTCTGATGTAACAGATATCTGTTGAATGAATCAAGAACATCAGCTTCTAGATCTGAAGATATTAGTTAATCAAGATAAAATAACTTATAATACTATACATACTTCTCTGATTAAAACACTCTCTCTTCAAATTATCATTAATACTGATATCTCAACTTCTTCTAAATCTACACTGAATAAATTATAGTATATAATAGTTCAAACTAATGAACTTCTTTAAGTACTTGTTAAAACAGTATATTAAGAAGCACTCTGATTTCTCTCAGAACTATATATAAGAACTGATATCTCAGAATATTTAATTAATAATAATAATACTCTATAATTCTGTGAATGATACTAAGTCTCTCACTCTGAACTCTTATACACTTAGATAATGCAAGAGATGCATGATTTATATATAATCAGTTATTCAGACTGTGAATAACTATATAAAATAATCTTCTAAGAGTTTTACTAGTTTGAGATATTAAACAGTATCAGATACTTTATCTGAAACTGCAATCACTATTCTTCTATTATCTTATAAAAGAACTGTAGAAAAAATCTATTAAAATCACTTAATATCTCTAATAGAATTTGATAAGATATAATAATTAACTTTGCTATTAATCTATTTAAAAGTAAGAGTTATAGAAACATTCTGATTATTATAAATTAATTAAGTAAAGATATAATATTGAAATCTTATAATAAGATAAATATTAAATAAGTCACTGAAGCTTTTCTACAGAGTCTGTTCTATTAAATGTATAAATTATTAAGATTCATAGTATTAGATTAAGACTGTCAATTTATAAGCACTCTCTGAATAAGAATCTATTAAGTTCTTAAGATTACACACTGTTTATTAACTATCTATCACTCTGAGACTAATGATGCATTAGAATAGACAATTTAAATTATAAAGAATTATCTTTATAAGTTCTATAATTACTTATAAGATGATTGATATAATCTTCTTCTATATACAGAGATTATTATTAACAGTTAAGATATTATTTTAATAGATATAAGTCTATTCTTTCTTATATATAGATATTATATAAAAGTATTGAATCTTCTAAAGACTATATAGTTTACACTGAATTCTTACAGTTTAATTCAGATTACTGATAATATAGTAATAAAGCTCTGAGATATCTATAACTAAGCAGAGATCTTCATAATAATTATAAAATAAGATTAAGAAGATTAAATTAATATCTGATAAGATTCTACAGAGCAGTATAAAATAGAAGATCTTATATAATTAAATCTTAAGAATATATAAATCATATATTCATCTTATACACTAGACTATCATCATATTAGATATAAAGTGATAGAAGTTCTAGATAGTCATAACTACTATCTTAACATATTATTAGAAATTTATAATATATTTTATATAAGCTTACTTTACTATATTATCACTGATTCATTCTCTTCTCAGCTGACTTCTGACTGACAGCTATTAGATATTATAGAAGAAGATAATAAGCTTGAGTAAGAGATTGAGAATATTCTTAATAAGAGATCTCACAGCTGTAGCTGATAATATCTTATAAAATGAGTCAGCTATAATCAATTAATCTGAACTCTGAGTTCTGTATTATCTGAAACAGTAGTTCTTGACTGATGAGAACTGCTTCTAAAAAGAAGAAATTAATATAGTAAGCTGCATCTGATCAATTATATAGACTATTTCATTACACTTCACAGATTTCAATCACTTCATTCTTAAATACATACACTCTGATTCTTAGTCATTCTTAATTACTGATACTCAGCTGCTATAAACATGTGTATATTCTTCTACTCTGAAGCTTCACTGCATACATCATTACATACATATATAAATATTCATCTCAATCATCAATTCTTATGCTTTCTCTTTCTTTCCTTCTCTAACATTTTTATCTTTGTTATATAAGACCTATCAATATAATACTGATCTATTCAGCGTAGGTCTCTTATAAGATCAAATAGAATCACTTTCTTATTTTTTTCAAGTCATGATTTCATTTTAAGATCTGATATATAGTCACTTTGCATGTTTTTTTAATGACTAGTCCCAGCGGGATTCACACCAAGAAATGTATGGGACAGACCAAATGGGACCAAATGTGAAATCATGGTCCCGGCGGCCAGTCTAGCTTCCTGCATGTGCTTCCCGTATGGTAGAGTGGTTGATCACGTGATCTAGGGAGATCGCCACAGGCAATATCCGCAACGGCCCGGATTCACGCCAAGAAATGTAGACCAAATGGAACCAAACGTGAAACTCATGGTCCCGCCGGCCAGTCTAAGTAAAAGTAATAAATAATAATAAATCAAACAAGCAAGGCTAAAATAGACACGGGGGCATCTATATCATGACATTTGTGAAATCTTTCCATTTCTCTCTCACACACACGAAAGGGAGTGAGAAAAAAGAAAAAAGGAAAAAGAGAAGCACAGAAACATCCCAGAAACTCGTATGTACAAAAAAAAAGGGGGGGGAAGTAAGAGGAAGAAAACAAGCCACATCAGATGCGATTGCGGAACGCCAAAGTTTTTAAGGAAGACAAAAATTAAGTGAGAAACGGCAGCGATACTCTCAGACGGAATGGAATAGAGGAGAGTAATATAGAGAATAAAGCATAAGGGGAATATAGGGGAAAGAAATATGGGAATCGGTCTAGGCCTGGGCCTGGGCAGAGGGAAACGGTAGTAATTTCAATGGCAAGCGATAGAGGTATAAAGTAGATATAACAGCGACAAAAAGAAACTAAACAGACACAAAGACGATCCGGTCTTCCCATCATTTTACGTATAGCCAAGCGTGGAGCGGTTGCTTTAATCGAGGGCTTTGTATCTTGTAGCGACAGAGAAACGCAAATTCATAGAAAACGAAAGAAAAAAACAAGGCCATAGTTCCTCGTCTTTGCTTTTCATGATCCTGCCTGCATCTTGAGGGCCTCCTTTTCTTCATCTATCGGAGTGCGCTTGCGCATAATAGCGTCCTGACTGGACATTCTCCGCCCTAGCGCACGCTCGACCTTCGCACCCAATGCGAGTTTGTTGAGGTTATCTGTTTTCTCCGGGGTTGGTACGAATCGCTGTTTGGTGAGAGGTTTGTTCTCAAGGCGTTCTAGGCCGGCACCTAGTTCTTTAATTTCGGCCAGACGGCTATCGCCAGTCATTGTGCTCGAGACGGTGTGGTCAGATAGGGCGAGGGAACCTGTCGCGCTGATTGTGGAGAAACGTTGAGAGTTTCGCTGTGAGGAGACCTGCTTTCGCCGCGGGGCGTTGGGTGACAACTCAGTATTGCTATTCTTGCTCTGGGAGGGCTTTAAATCGCGCGACGTCGAGGTAGCGGAGAAGAAGGAGATTTTAAAAGGTCTGAGGGAGTGGGTATTACGGAAAAGAGAGAATTGGAAAAACCATACAGAAGGAGCCATTATTGGCCTTTGAGAATCAAGAGACTGTTGTCGAGCCATGAGGAAACGAGGAGTCTCTAGAGGAGAGGAGTGAGGTCAGTCGGGAAAACCCTTGTTAATATAATAGGAAGGGTTCTTACGCGGACCCTAGAAAATCTATATGGATCTGTGAATAGGGTCGAGATAAAGAGTACAAGGACAAATCAATTTGCCTGTTTTTATTTTAGAGGACTTCTTTTTTTCAAGGTTGCGTTGCCCCGGATGATCGAGGTCAGGGTTGAGATCTGGTATCACAAAGTTAGCACAGTCGGATGGGCTTTTTCCACTCCAATCAGTGGAAGGCTGAAATATGGGATAGCCAGTTGAGAAGCTAAATAACAGAATATCCGGGAGAGAGGAAGCCTCCAGGTATGAGCCGTGAGCCATGAGATAAATGCCGGCCTAATGGGGATCAACCTTGCAGTTGTTGATCGGCGGGGAGAGAGAGCACATCAAGGCGCAAAGGCGTCATTTCTTATTGTAATTGTTTGAGAGCGAGAATGGGGGGAAGAGTTTGACTGACTTTACGGGGTTGACAATGGAAATCGACGATGGCTGGAGCACGAGGGAGATGATCTTCGCAACTCGCATAAAGGCTCCGTGTAGAATAGAACTTGTCAGATATTCCGGAAAGAGGAATATTGGCGTGAGCGGTGTGGGCGTGGATGCGGATGCGGATGCGGATGCGGATGTGGACGTGGACTTGGGATGAGTAGGTGAAGATGGTGGAGAGAAGAAGCCGAAGACGACGCTGGCTGGCAGGTTGGAAGCAGGTTGGGTTGGCAAACAGCAACAATGATGGGACAGAGCGTCGTATCGTTGTTTGCGTATGGCCGTGACGGAACAGCGGCGCCCATCTGGTAATTTTCTGGGCAGGAACTCATCAAGGAAGTCAATTGCCCTCATGATAACTCCGTAATCATCAGCTAGAAGGCGCCTAACTACCAGAATAGAAATACAACTCTAAACCCTTCAGTGACTATGCCCATCCGCATTCTCAAAGTTGCTGCTCATGAACCCACCAGTATTTCTCTGAGTACTTAGGTACGGTAGTTACTTATTAGTAGTACAATGTATGTACAGTACATCCGTACCCGAGCACTGAATGGGGTTGTTGACAAGAACCACCCATCGTGTTACGCAATGCCATTCCATGCTATTTTCTTCTTCCACGGTCGTTTCCATGCTCTGGGGTTCTCGTCCCCGCTCCCACCCTGCCCCGTGGCCGTGGCCGTGGTCGTGGTCGTGGTACATGTACAATCGGCTACAACAAGATGAGAAGTTCTTCGGTAACTAGGGGATCATATGCAAGGGGCCTGGGATGTCACATTTTGTGGCAAGTTCTGCATGCCTAGACGTGTTTCTTTCCTTTCCCACATGATTATTCATTTCGACCAGCTGACTATTCATGGGAATAAATCTGTAGGCTACTGGAGCAAAAGAGCTCAGTCACCACCAGCGCACTGCTGGTAGAATTTGCCGTATTATAGTTGTATTTAAGGCATTTGAAAATGGCCCGCACACAGCACCCCTGAGCCTTGGGCCGAAAGGTTTCGTCAATTATTAGATTTGTCGCGTTAAAAAATATCTCAGCCATGGTAGAAGATCCCTCAGACCCTCCATTTATTCTACACTACAGGTCTTGAGTGGGAAAGCCGTGTAGTTCGTGCTGAATATTATTCTTCTTGTGATGCTTCAAACCTTCCTTCCAATGTTCTTCCAACGAAAACCTTTTCCCCTTGTTTTTTATTCTTGCCTAGGTACGACCCGACCCGCCCGTCAACCAAGCAGCAGCAGCAGTGGCTGCCCTGCTCTCGCCTAGCCCAGTCCTGCCACGTGTGTGATTAGCCCCCAGGGTGGGCGATTAGTAAGTTGCCTAGGTAATAATGCCCAGTCATTTACCGACCCCAGAAGGGGTCAAAAGAGAGATAGACAGCCTGAGCAGGAATCAAAACGGCTTCTTCTTCCTCACCCCTTGACGAAAACGAATAAGGGGGAGGTAACAACCGGCAGAGAGGAAAGGGTCGAGGGAGAGACATTGGATAAAACTAAAGATATCTCGATTTCTTTCATCTTTCGCTTCCCTTCCATGTTCCACCCCCCTTCCCTCCTATGACCAAATACATCTGTCGAGGTGCGGTTACAATTGTTTCAATTGCAGGAAAGGTAACCCTGTCTCCTCTGCCGCGTCCACCACGCAGCTGCTGACATTTGCTATGATATCATAATATCAACAGAATGACCGCATAATGCATAAATCACTCCAACTCTTTCACTCCTGCGTTCGACTGAATTTAGATATTACTCCAGGCTATGGTGTGTTGCACATTGATGACGGTGTAATGTGTCAAATCATATTTACTATCACACAGCTGTGTCTTCCTTCCATTCAGCTTCTCTGCGTCTGCAACCAGCAGCATGAACAATATAGTAAATTGACGGTTAGGATAAATGTTAACCAGCACTTAACTATGAGATAGTTACTTAGATTGAATGGTCTTGTCTTCTCCCTCCTCGTTATTTTCTTCTATACGTGGGAGCAGCTCAACCCAATGTGGATAATGGTTGAAATTTTGAATAGATCCGAGTGTAATAAGCCATCTTTATCCGGTGTAATTTCTATACATAATTCTTGGACTATGTTATTTGTAGTTTCTATTGATTTGATGCGTTGAAAGGGCCTTGTTTTGTGATCGCGAACGTGTTAGAGCATACCATGTTTCGGAGTGCAGCAAAACAAACTAAAGCATCAACTAATTATCTGATTTTGTATTTGAAATTCAATTGTTTTTTTTTTTTTTTTCCATCCTCCCCAAATTTCTCAGATCTTGATCAAAACATCGAAGTGAAGATCTGCAAGTCAGAATGGAAATTGACCTGTAGGTTGATTCAAATTGAAAGAATCTACTGCTTTAAAACGTAAGACAATGGTTCTTAATGCTCGCCTTAGTAACGATTATATTCATACATATATGGGTATAAAGGTGGACCATGGCTATGTGGTGAGGGAAGCTACTCCATTAACTACTAGTGGAATTGAAGTGGAAGAAAAGTGGAAAAAATTAATAGATGAAGCCAGGGCTACATATAGCTAAGCCTATAGTAATTTTTTGTAAGTTGTTATGGTTGGATGAATCAAGGACTGACAGTAGAGTAGAGTAGGCCATCTCCAACCCAGATCAAATCTTATCGATCTTATCACCCTTCATTCTCAACAAACCTTCCCTATTCCAGTTAGTTGCCTTTTGCTCTCCTCCGCCACCCGTCATCTTCCAAGCTTCCCATTTTCAACCCCACCATTTCCTCAGGTCCGCTGCCTGGGAAACAATCAAATGCTTTTGGGATATTTAGTCTGGATTTAACTTCTACATACATATATATTTATCTGCATCATTTACCCATCCCACGGCCTATCTTATTAACCCCAGCGATCAATTGAACGAATCCATCTGAGCCCGATATCTGCCCCGCCTGCCGCGAACAACCTCCGCCCGCACAATGCCAAAACCGAAAACACTACTAAAGGAAGCGAAGACGAAAAGGAAAACAAGGAATACTGTTCGTATAATATTAAGAACATTCATCTACGCACCCATTTTGCAAATTTCCATTTTGAGTTTATTCCTCTATTTGCTCTCGCACTTGTTTGAAATGTCCAGTTCCGCATACGTTCCCCCTTCATATTTTAGATATAAATCCCAGTTAAATCCCAATACATTCACGGCAACAAGATCAACATTCCCCCACCCCAGTTGGAATCCCCCTTGTCGCTATTCCTTTTACCTCTACTCCCCTACTCTTCTCCCCATTTCGATGTCGGTTCCGATGAATTAAAATTCCCTCTCACTCACCACCCCACGCTCAATTCCCAGGAGCCTGAAAGCGCAGACGAATACCTTGCTAGTAAGTTATACTTCCATTGATTGCCATTGCCATTGCCATTAGCACTTACTATCCTCCGGCACGGGGCGGGCAACAAGATGTATCCAGCATCGAAATAAAGCAACTAACAAAATAACCTGTCCCAGCTGGCGTCGAACTAGAAGAAGCCGGGGAAAAATGGCGAGCCGGAGATGCCGTCAAGTCCATGCGGTTTTTCATGCGTGCCATTGAAATGTACGATACGGGTCTGAGGAGGTTTCCGAATTCGTTTGATTTGGCATACAATAAGTACGTAGTATAAACCCCATCTTTTCCGCGATTGAAGGGACAGATGAAAGATTGGTGTTCTTTTCGGTATATTTGATTGATTAGATCTGTTTCCTAACTCTCCTGCACGGCTTATTCTAAATATAGGGCACGGATACAATACGAAATAACCCAGCATCCAAAACTAGCAACCCAACTCCCCGCCCCAGCTGTCGAAATCCTCCACATCGCGCTCAAGTCCCACAGACACGCCCTAACCCTCCAACAAGACAATGCGGAAATCCTCTTCAACACCGCGCAGGTATTGACGAGCTTAGCAGAGGCGATTATAGATGGGAGACGGGCCACCGAGAACCATACGCAGGAAGCCTCGAGATATTTGCAGGAGGCGTTGGATCTTTTCCAGCGATGTCTAGGTGTACAGGAGCTGCGGTTTACGGAAGGACAGCATCAGCATGCTATGGCGAAGTCCAGAGCCTTTGATCGCGATGAGCAGCAAGCAAATTTGGAAACAGACCGGGCGATGGAGGGCGCTGAAGCTGGAACTGGAACTGGAATAGGAGCTACGGAACCCACACAGTCGGAACAGTGGGCTACAGTCATCGAACCGGTAACCAAGGATACGCTTGTTGACACCGCTGTGGCGCAGTTGGAAACATTGGCCACGTTTTGCGGGTTACTTACGTTTGATCCTGGCAGTACTCTTGCGTGGGTCGAGGAGTATTCTGCGGTGCTGCTAAAGGAGAAAATCGCGGCGTACGTTGAGGGAACAGACAGGCAGAACGAGGTAGCGCTCGCGCGCGCCAAGTTCATTTCAACGTTGGCGGAAGTCTCGTTCCGGAGTGGGAGGATTGATTTTGACACGTACAAGAACGAAGTGAGCGCGGCGTTTGGAGATGTGAAGGATTTGCCGGGAAATCCGGGGGCGCTTTGCAGCCAAGCAGAGTCGCTGGTGGCGTTCAACTCTACCATGGCAGATTGCGACCAGCCGGACAACGAGGAAGCGTTGAATAGGCTGTTGACGCTACGATGGCAAGCGCTATCGTCCGCTCTAGATTCCCTTACCGCAGCAACAAAGCTTCCCGAGGCCCAAAATTTGCCCAAGATCCACCTTGCGCGAGGAGACGTTGAGATGTATCGGTGGCGCTTGGGTGGGCAGCCTTGGAGCTATAAGATATCGCATGAGAATGCCTCGACACTCCTGAAGAATGCGCAGACATATTATCGCGGAGCAGCTGCTCTTGCCGGGAGGGATGGATTAACAGAACAGTGTCAAGAAGGGACAGCGAAAGAAGCATTTGCCTTTGCTCTCGCGGGCGACATGCAGAAAATGGAAGAATTGATAGCCAGCTCGGAAAAGGAATTGAGGCAGATAGCGGAGGATATGGTTGACGATGGGCTGGTCTCGGCGGAGGATATGGATGGACTTTTCCGGAAAGTTGACCCGGACGAGATCGTGTTCTGAGATCTGTACATACGTACAAGCCCGGCGCTATGCCCTGTAATTTTAAGATCCCGAGTTGGTAACCCCACACATGACATACACTCGCTATCGAACCACACAAGTTCCCGTTGTAAATACAAAAACATAATCATGGCCGTTGAGCGGCCTTAATTTCATCGTCCATTTCCTGCGCCTCTTTACGCAGGGTATGGTTTGCGTCAAACTCCGTCGTAGCGGCCGCTGCGCCTTCCACGTCGCTAATGACAGCTTCAAGGCCAGATAATAATTGCTCAATCTCCCGTCTCTGAGATGCGACTTTCTCGGAAAGCTGGGCATTCTCCTTCTGCACGGTTTCCAATTTCGTATTTAGCGAAGCCTGGGCTTCTGACAGATACGGCGCAAGGTGCGCTTGGTAAAGCTCGTTCGCGCCTAGAGTGTGAGGCCTATAACAAAAAGAAACACAAAAGAAGGTTTTTAGTATACCCAATGCAGAACCAATTTACATCTTCCCAGGGGCAAAAAGAATACAAAAAGAAAGGGTTGGAGAAAGGGGGGGGGGGGGAGGAGGGGGGACAAAGACTCACGGCACACTCGCCTCCCCTTCTCCATTCTCCCTCCGCAACCTCGCCTCCCCAACCAACCGATCCAACTCATTCAACCCCTTAACCACCTCCCTCTCCCTCAATACATCCTCAAACTCCGCGCGCGCGCTCTCTTCTAGCTTCGCATTCAGCTGTCTCCAGACAGACTCGAGGCTATGCGGGACACGTTTAGCCGGCGTGGGGAAGCAGGCGGCGAAGTTCGCGTAGGAATTAGCGCGTATGGTGCGTAGGAGGGCTTGGGAGAAGACTTGTTGGAGGCGCACGGCGCGGGGCCCGGGTGTCAGAGGGACTGGAGCTGGAGGCGGTGGGGAGGGGGAGGCGGGGGTTTGCTGCTGTTGCTGTTCTTGTTGTTGTTGGGTGTGGCCATTTGGCGCGGGAGGGGTTGGTTGGGGTGTCATTTTCCCATCTGAAGGGTGTTAAGGGCTACTCTACTGCGGGTAGAGAGCAATTGGATAGATAGGGCGGAGAAGGTGTTTAGATCGAGGTGACCGGGATGGCTTGCTCACGGGCTTGGGGGTCGCGCCTTGGCCCAGACGCGAGATCACATGATGTCAATCTGGATCAGCGCTAAACTTCTTAGCTTTTTAAAAGGGTAACTTAGATTAGAGAGCGGTTGAAACTCTATCTATCTGAAATATATTCGATTCCACAACTTTGTACTCCGTACGGAGTACTGAGCACAGCAGTCCTAATTCGCCAGTTTCAACTCTAGCCAGACAGGAAACTATCAATCCCTATTGACCTCAGACCAAAGTATCGAAAATCAAAAGATTAACATAAAACGAAAATTCATTCCATAACCCATTATTTGGAAAATTCATTCGACAACATAACCTAGTTTTTAAATACCTAGGAAAAGCAAAGATGTAGCGCCATCCAACGTCAAAAACGCCGCGCTGCCAAGTTCGTCTTCCCATTACCGAGCATATCAATCAAGCAATTAATTCAATAGTTTAATCCCATTATTTAAATAAAAAGAGAGATTTAAAACCCATCCCTCAATATCCACCTTGCGAACCAAGCCCCGGAGCCACGTATCCACTAGCCGACATCTGCTGTTGCTGTTGTCGTTGCTGTTGTTGTTGCTGTGCAGCAGCTTGTTGAGCCTGCAACTGATTCAAATCCTGAAACCAGGGATGGCGCAACGCATCAGCAGCGCTAATGCGCATTTCAGGACGAAGTTGCAACATGCGATTCAACAAATCCAATCCTAACTGGTCGATCTGTGGTAGGATCAGACGGAGATCCTGCGTCGCATACACTTGGAAGTTGGGTTTGTATTCGGGGAACTGGGAGATACCGGGCCAGGAGCGTTCGGATGGAGTGCCCATTAGCCGGAAGATCTTTTGAAGCTGGTCCTCATTTGTCGTGCCGGGGAACAGAGGGCGCCCTGTATACATCTCTGCCATGATGCAGCCAGCAGACCAGATGTCGATGCTGGTGTTGTAGGTCCTGCTGCCCAGGAGGACGTCCGGGGCGCGGTACCAGAGGGTGACGACTTCGTTGGAGAAGGTGTTTACGGGTATTCCGAAGGCGCGGGCGAGGCCAAAATCGCCCAACTTTAGCTGGCCCTTGGTGTTGATGAGGAGGTTCTGCGGTTTGAGATCGCGGTGGAGGACTCTGTTTTCATGGCAGAAGGCGATGCCGCGCAGCAGCTGCTGCATGAAGGATTTGATGGTGACGTAGTCGAGTTGGCCGCGGTCGCCGCGCGAGTCCATGTAGCGCTTGAGATCCTTGTCCATGAACTCGAAGACGAGCATGAGTTTGTTCTCGGTGTGGATAACGTCGTAGAGGGAGACGATGTTCTCATGCTTTAGTTCCTTCATGAGTGATATTTCTCGGATGGCGGTGGATGGAGTGCCTTCTTCGGAGTCTAGGTGGATTTCCTTCAGCGCGACCAACTCACCGGTCTGGCGGTTGCGCCCTTTGAAGACCTGTTCGCGAGTATCATATTTAGCAAGGGTCGTGATTGGAGAGGTAGGAACCTAGTTAAGGGATATATAGGAAACGATCGCGTCACGTACGGTAGCATAAGTTCCTTCGCCAAGCTAGATGAGAAATGTTAGTTAGAGAAAATAAAAACGAAAGTCTTCGAATACAACTTCAAAATCAGTATGCTACATACTTTCTCAAGCTGCTGAAAGGAGTTGGGTGGTTGTCGTTTGTCCATTGTACCGGGTGCTGCTCGCGCTGGTGAAGGCCTGTAGGTTGGATGTGGCACGGGTCGCTGGTTTGCGAGATACGTGCCGGGGGATACGAGCGAGGAAGCAATATTTAAGTAAGAGGCCGTCGTCGCAGCTGTAACAGCGGCAGCGGTAGTATTGGCCGCAGCAGCGGGGGCGGCGGCGGCAGCGGTTGTAGAAGAATGGTGAGCAGGTTGGGGGTGTGTGGGGCTGGGGCGGTCCATATCAAGATAAACGCGGGTTGGTTTGCGCTCTGAGATTGTTGGAGGAGTCCCCTGTAAACTAACCAGGTTACGAGCCCCCAATGTGTTATTCTTCACAAATAGTAGACAACGGACGATTGGGAGTCACCATTTAAGTAGCAGGGCCTTGATTTTGCGTCGAGGCCCCGCGGTTGATGCTGACGCTAAGGTTTCTGCGGCGAGAGTTGCCCCTCAGCGCAGATATGGATAGGCTGAAAGTTACCCAGAGTTGGTGCTGTGGCTCAAGACTGCATCCAAGGTCAATCGGTCTTACGATACTCTATGACCTTTCATCTATTCTACCTCTAGGTAAATAATGGCGAAGGTAGTCGAAATTGCCGCCCATTCTTTATCGAGACGTTTCAGGAGCTCTTGAAGGCGCCCATAACAGAGGCAAATATGCGCCGCTCTATAAATAGTTAATGTGACTTCCAGCAGAACAGAGGTCTATTTCAAACAATGCCCTGTACATTATCATCTTAAAAGAAAACATGAAGAAGAAGTATAACCCCCCTGTAGTTTCAAGACGCCCCCGCCCCTAGCCAAAATCAAACAATGAAAGGTTCATCATCTCCGCCAAACGGGAGAGGCTGCATTGAGCTGAGCAGCAACTAGCGGTAAAACAAACTCCGCCTGCTCACTACATCTCACACGCATCATCGGGTCGGTAAACCCACACCCATTCGCTGCCTGGAACACTCTAGCTTCATTGCGGACGCCCCCAACATTCAGGATTCCAATCGACATTCCCCGCGCGATGGCGCGCTCCACAAGCCTCCATGCTGAGAATGTCGCCAGGCTACTCCCCAGCACAAGTAGTTTCCCTGCCTCATCAACCGCCTCTTCCGCTCGTTCCTTGACACGTTCATCAACCGACTCCCCAAACATGATCACAGCTGGCTTCAGTATGCCAGCATTGGAACTAGCAGAAAGCGCTCCATCGTGCTCCACCTCTACCCTCCCTTGCGTGCCATTGCGGAGAAGGGGCGGATTCTCGAGGCAGTGGGGGCACGGGGGGTAGCGGAATTTCGAGTACGGGGCGTTGGGGAGATCAACATCACCGTCTGGATTCATCCGCAGTCCCTTCTTCTGTTGTTCCTCCCTGTTATCCGTGTCCAACGCGCCCGCCTTAACTATCTGGTCCAGAAACTCAGACCAGGCCGGATTAAGCTCTAGCAGCGCCGCCTGGAAGTCGTTCCGGGACATTGACCGGCGGCAATTGACGCATACAAGCGAACGTAGGTAGCCATGCAGCTCGACGACGGGGATATGCGGGTGGGCCTTGGAGTGGAAAGAGTCGACATTCTGGGTAATGACGGAGGATATGTAGCCCTTCCTACCCAGCTCTGCAATAGCTAGATGTGTATCATTGGGGCTGGAGTTGACGAGCGTGGGCCATCCCACAAAGCTGCGGGCCCAGTATCGTTTCCGCGCCTCGTGCTGGGAAATGAATTCGTGGTAGAAGATGGGACGGTAGGTTAGGTTTCGTCGGTAGGTGCCATTTTCGCCACGGTAGTCTGCGAGGCCTGAGGCGACGGAGATGCCGGCACCGGTGAGTAGGACCGTTAATTCGTTCCGGCCAACATCAGTGCCTCTGAGGAGGGGGGGGGGAGGGGCGGAGAGGAAGGATGAGATGGCGTCGACTGCGCCGGAGATGGAGTTGGCGGAGCGGGGATATATAATTGGTGGAGGGAGAGGACCCGTGAAGGGGATTCTGATCAGGGGCTTCGTCATGAGCAGTAAGACATGGCGGAATTGTGTCGCTGGGAGAACCGGGGAAGTCTGATGGTGACGGATAGATAGTAACTAGTAGCTTTAGTACATGTAGTTACGGTAAATATGATGGAATTTACTGTAGCTAGATGATCCCATCCCCATGAACCTAGAACCAACTACTATTGCAAATAAAGAGTCCAGCTGTTAACCAGCTAAGGGTAAGGCTGTCATTACTAATCCTGACTTTGTTTTTTTTTTTTTTTTTTGTCACAATATTAGTTAATAGTTAACTTATTTAACAGTTGATGCGATTTGGCGTTGAGCTAGGAAGAATCGTAATCGTGCTCAAAATGTCTGATTCTGTTGGACAATGGCGCAACTGTGGTTCGACCCAAGGGCTGCGGCATCCGGAACTTCTTAGCGTTCTACGGATATGATATGTTGATAAACAATACAATACATATTTATACTCAAGAGGTAGGTCTCTATCATTGATACTGTTTTAAAGGAAGTTCAATTCTCTCTTCCAGTCAGTGCCCGCAGCCAATTCACACCTTACCTCCAGAAGATGTAGTATCGCACCTTCGACAAAAATCCTGTTCTCTCTGCCTCTCCGGCAGCAGCCTGGGAAAAGTATATTTTATTTACCTGTTGCTGCGGGCTTAAATATCTTGGCTGGGTTGGGCTGGTAAAGGTTTTCTTTTTTTTTTTTTCGCCGCAGTTGAATAATTATTTCCCGGAGCTGCCCATCGGGGTTTTTTTTGGCGATTTTTTTTATATATTTTTCTTAATTGAACCATTCATCCAACTACCCAGTCTTATGCTAGGCCCAGTGTCATGATCTTCCCGCAGCCCCGGGGCTGCAGGAGCCGAGTCCGACTGGCCCATTTGCGCCCCGTGGTGTCTTCTCCTATGGCGCTGCATCGGCAACCTCCACGGCGCATGCAGGTGGCCCAGATCTCTCCTCCGCCGTCTGCTACACCAAGACATCTCGTAAGATCGTTAACGCAACGTGTCTTTCATTACCCCAACCCCACCGCACAACCCCTGTCCCCTGCCCACTACTGTCACCACGGCCGCAAGACGGGAACCGTTACGAGTTTACCCCCGACCCGCCGTTCCACCCCTCCCCGTCCCCCTACCAGTCCCCTCCTCCCTCAATCCTCCTCGTGTCTCCTCGCACCAATGACGGCTTCGCAGACCAGATCTCACAGCGGGCACAGTCATGGCCACCACCATCACCACGACAATACATACTTGGTATCCAAGAATAAAAATGACCCAGGCGTGCGGATCACGCGAATCGGCCTCCTTTCCAACTTGGCCATGGCAATTGGAAAGGGGTTTGGGGGATACGTCTTCAACTCCTCTGCGTTAATAGCAGATGCCTACCATGCCGCTACAGACCTGGTCTCGGACTTCATGACTCTTGCCACAGTGTCACTGTCACTTAAGCCGCCATCATCACGGTTTCCGTTTGGTTACGGGAAGGTGGAGAGTCTTGGTGCTTTGGGCGTGAGCGGTTTACTTTTATGCGGAGGATTTTTGATGGGCTTAAACGCGATGGAGGTTCTGCTTACGCAGTTTTTTCCTGCCGTTGCGGATTGCTTCGCACACCTGGGGTTACTGGGCCACGGACATTCTCACGGTCACAGCCATGATCATGAGTTACTGGGTCCGAATATAAACGCGGCCTGGCTTGCGGCGGGCTCCATTTTGGTAAAGGAATCGTTGTATCATGCAAGTAAGCTTGTCACAACCGTACCCCGTTGCACCTAAAAAGATCTTTCCACTAACGCACACAACGCCCCTAAACAGCGATGAAAGTAGCACGCCAGCGAAAATCGTCCGTCCTAGCATCAAATGCCATTCACCATCGCGTCGATTCGCTAACAAGCTTCGTCGCCCTCCTCACAATCGGCGGTGCCCATATCCTCCCCGACGCCTCTTGGCTCGATCCAGTGGGCGGCCTTATTATTTCTCTCATGGTCATTCGAGCCGGGTGGGTAAATACCAAGATCTCCTTACTGGAGTTGGCGGACGTCAGCGTCGACTCTGAAATTAGCGCGTCTGTCGAGAAATCGGTTAGGAAGGCCATTTCCGCGCTGCCAGATGGTACTGGGAGCGAGATACAGATCCGCGAAGTGCAAGGAATCAAATCGGGTCAGAATAATCTGATGGAGGTCGAGCTGGCCGTGCCCAGCTCGTGGTCTGTTGGTCAGACACGAGTAGTTGAAGAGGCTATTCGGCAGCGGGTTGCTTCGCGGGTTCGAGGGGTGAAACGGTTAAAGGTTCGGTTCACGCCTAATACTGAGCGGGATGCGAGCTTCTTGGAGGAGTTTATTGCGCGGGATGTTAGCCCGCGCAGCAGTCCGGAACCGGAAGTAGAAGAAGCCAATGGGACTGCTCATCATGATAAATTTGCGGCTGTGAGTTCGGGATCACAAGCTGAGAATGAAGGGACCGTGAATAAGAGACGCTAGACCCATTCTATATGCATATTTTCGCGAAACACAACACCTACTTGTCGCTGTTTTTTCGTTCTTGGTTGTCTCTGGACGTTGATGTGAAGCTGTTTGAAACGAGGAAAAAGCCGTGTCAAGTTCAGGCCAGGACGGGGTTGCATGCTTATACAGAGCGCCCAATCCGGCTTCTACTTTGACAAAATTTCACTTCTCGCTTGTCCCGCTGGGCTGGTTCTAGTGGAAAGGCTACATAACAGTTTTCGAAACTATCTATACACAATATTTGGAGCGGTGTCGAGCGATTTCTTTGACAGCGGCTACCAAAAACAGGAAGACACCAGTAAGACGAAGACGAAGACGAAGAAGAAGGGAAGAAGTTCAACATGATCTACTGGCGTTGGAAGACGGTGGTCATATTTTTTTTAGGTCTTTTCTCCATAGTATTTACTCTGCGGATAGTTTATCTTGGGCTGCTTTGGTGCCTGTTTCCCCCTTTCTGTCTCAGTTGTTGTTCTCCGTGATCGATTTATTTTCACACCTCCCGGGCTCGATAGACATTTAAAACCCCATGTACCACCTATTATTTTAAGAGAATTTAATTTCGGAATTTGGGTTTTGGCCCCTGGGTTTGCAATGGGGCAATGTGAGAGTGCATTGTAACTAGACGAGGCCACCTAGATTATATCTATGTATCTACGACTTGTAGACGGTACAAATTAACAGAGCTTGACTTTCCGCTTGCTAGATCTAGTCCTAGGACACATATCTAGCCGTGTCTTTTCTGCATAGCTAACCAAACCACAAAGTAGAATTGGGTGTATACGTACTCTGTAGTACTAGTAATACTAGCATTCATCGTCGCGGAATTTAGGGGAGGCAGTTAATAATGGTTCACATCGATGCAACACAACAGACTAGAGATTAGTGCTCATGGCGAATTTACGTTCAGCGCGACCAAAACGGATCTACACTGTATATTGACATCAGGAGGCCACTGTACGGAGGAGTACAGAGTACACCCTGCGAAATAGTCTCTTGTATAGGGCACAGTAAATGAATCACCCAAATCATAACACGAAACAAGCTTCTGACTTCTAAGTAATCGCTTGCTTCAGTTATAATATTTCTATTCTTTATCCACTCCAGTACCCCATATTTGTTTTCACCCGGACTGCCAGCAGCCTGCTTCATCCCAACTGTCCCCTCATCATCCACGTATTTTTTCCCCATCTTATGACGTAGCTAGGCCTTCCCCACACAGACCTCTCTCCAATTCGCAGAACCAGAGCGTAAAACCAAGAGGGTCAATCGAAAGCCAACAAAAGAAGCAGCATCAAGAAACGAAATACAACACCCCATATACCCGAAAAGTCAATTCCAAACATAAACACAACAAATGAAAACCCACAACCAAGGGGGCCCCCTCTACATCGGCTTCGACCTCTCCACCCAACAACTAAAAGGCCTGGTCGTCACCTCCTCGCTAAAAGTCATCCATGTAGCCAAATTCGACTTCGACGCCGACTCGCACGGCTTCCCCGTCGAAAACGGCGTGCAGACCAACGAGGTTGAGCATGAAGTCTTCGCACCCGTCGCCATGTGGCTGCAAGCGCTGGATGGCGTGCTGCTCCGGCTTAAGGAGCAAGGGCTGGATTTCGGGCGTGTACGCGCCATCAGCGGTGCGGGCCAGCAGCATGGCAGTGTCTATTGGAATGCGGATGCCGGGCGGATTTTGGCTGAGTTGGATGCGGGGAGGGGGCTGGAGGAGCAGGTTGCGGCGGCGCTATCGCATCCGCATAGTCCGAATTGGCAGGATGCGAGTACACAACGGGAGTGTGACCAATTTGATGAGTTTCTGGGGGGACAGGGCAAGTTGGCGGAGGTGACGGGAAGTAAGGCGCATCATGTAAGGTGGTCTGGTCTCTCGGTTTTTACTTCTTTTTTCGGTTATATTCTACTTCTTAACGATTGTGCTAATTTGGGACAGAGATTTACGGGACCGCAAATACTACGGTTCCAGCGCAAGTACCCGCATGCATATAAGAAGACTGCGAGGATCTCACTCGTCTCGTCCTTCCTGGCGTCCTTATTCTTAGGCAAGATTGCCCCCTTTGATATCTCAGATGTATGCGGGATGAATCTATGGGATATTCAAAAGGGCCGGTGGAATGAGCGGTTGCTCGAGCTATGCGCTAGACCGTATGGAGTAGCCGATTTAAAACAAAAACTAGGCGACGTGCCAGACGATGGTGGAATAGAACTGGGGAAAATTAACCGCTACTTTATAGAGCGGTACTCGTTCAATCCTGAATGTGTTGTAATTCCGTCCACGGGAGATAATCCAGCTACAATCCTCGCTCTACCTTTGCGACCAGGGGACGCAATGGTATCCCTAGGAACTTCAACTACCTTCCTCATGTCAACGCCAGAATACAAGACTGACCCCTCGACACACTTCTTCAACCACCCAACAACACCGGGGCTCTATATGTTCATGCTCTGCTATAAGAACGGCGGATTGGCGCGCGAACACATCCGTGACGCCATTAATGATAAAATTAGCAAAGACTCATCTGGCACCACTTCTTCCGATCCCTGGAGTAACTTTGACAAAGCCCTCCTGCAACGACCAGCAGCCGGCCAAAGAACAGACGCTGATCTCATGAAAATGGGCCTCTTCTTCCCCAGGCCCGAAATCGTACCTAACCTCCGCAACGGCGAATGGCACTTCAACTACGACCCCCGCAAAAAGACCCTCGAGGAATCCGAGCAGAGCTGGGACAGGCCACTGGACGACGCGCGTGCCATCGTCGAGAGCCAGATGCTCTCGCTACGTCTGCGCTCTCGCGATCTCGTGCACAGCCCGTCCAAAGACACCCCGCCGCAGCCCCACCGCGTATACCTTGTTGGTGGTGGGTCGCGCAATAAAGCCATTGCCAAAGTGGCCGGGGAAGTCCTCGGCGGGGTTGAAGGGGTTTACAAGCTAGATGTTGGTGAGAATGCTTGTGCGCTTGGGGCAGCCTATAAGGCCGTCTGGGCGCAGGAGAGGGCGCCGAACCAGACGTTTGAGGATTTGATTGGGAAGAGGTGGAAGGAGGAGGAGTTTGCGGAGAAGATTGATGAAGGGTATCAGCCTGGGTTGTTTGAGAGGTTTGGGAAGGCGGTGGAAGGGTTTGAGATGATGGAGAAGCGGATTTTAAGGCAGGAGGCGGAAGGAAGGAGTGCGGGTTGAGTTTAAATCGTTTTGCTTCTCTACTGTTCCTCGTCTCATTTTCACTTTTTCTGGGGCTTTTTTTTTTTTTTTTTTTTTTTTTTTTTTCTTTTCTGGTCGCATGCGTGGAGTATAGAGATTCCTCCTATCTTCGTTTTTAAACGGTTGTTTGTTTGGCATTGCTGCTTCACACATCCACTCGTCTAAATCGCCTTCCCATGTAGTCCCTCCATTCCTTTAAATTCTCTAGAAAATGTAAGGAAAGATTTTACATGGAAAGTTAGGAAACTCATATTCAAACTGCTGGAAACCATCCTAGAATGAAGTCGTTTATCTAAATAAGCTAAATAGTTAGTAACTACCGGTCAGCCAGTGCACTTATTATTAACTTATTATGAGCCTTGCCCTGCGTCATTCTGCTCTCTGAAAGGCTCTTCCTGCCTTACCAGCTTCGTTCTTGGTTTCTTCTACCCGAAGATCTATGCGATAATAGGGAATGATATACAGAGCACGTCTGTACTGCTAGTCAAATTGCAAGTTCCCATTGAAGAAAGGGAGCTCTCCCCTTGCCATAAACTAGCAAACTGCATTTGCTCATCATGCATACGAATGACGTTTCGATTGCTCACTCTCCGCTTCCATACCATTAATCCTCAGGAGCCCCCTTTCTTGGCCTTACCTGACTTTTCCTGTCTCCCTCTTCCTTCATGAGCTGGTATTGTTTAGAGAATTAATACTGCAATGCTCATCCTTCAGCATGTCCCATATCCCAACATCCCGGACGAGGATCTGCTGGTCTGGGCGCTGTGGCTCTGACATTGCCGTCATAGCCTGCTTGTCTTCCAGAGAAGGCTGGTAGACACCTGTTTCTTTGCCCAGCCTGGATGGCATCGTTAACTATCCATCTGAATTCAACTTTTGTTTCGTTATGAACTCTACGCTAAGCAGGCTCTAGGGGTTAGAATCAGTAAAACGTGTTTATCTACATCGACGTTAGTGTAAGAGGCAAGATACATAAAACCACGAATCTGGAAGTGCGAGAAATACCCATCTGCAGAAGTGAAGATACAATAAATGTTTAGAAGACCGAAATCCAGGAACGCATTCTTCAGTTGGGGATGTTACCACGTGAGCCCAGCCAAAGGACCATTCTTTGCCGGTCCACCAGTGCATTGAGTATATGTATACTCCGTAGAAAGAGTAAAATCCATATTATTTTCAGCCGATCCGTTTCCCAAAAAAAAAAAAAAAAAAACATTTATTTCCCCCCGATAGCCCCAGAACAAAATTTGAGTCTTCATTCCGAGTGGAGTCGTTGCACACAACTTTGTGCGGTGTAGGGGTTCAATGACTGTGGCGGCCTTGGTTGCTGCGGCGCGCGAGTCTTATCAGTAAAAATAGGCCGTCTTCCATCCCAAAAAACAACTCTCAGCACACCCCGGCAACACCCCGCCAGGACTCCCAATCTGCCCTACGACTCCGTTAACCCAACAGAACTTAGATCCACATCCGCAAGTTTCCTCGCAATTGCAATAGCGTATTGTTGTTCCGCAATTCCAGCTCCAAACCTGCTACTTCGAGTTTTATTACCAGAGCCCCTTACTATTCGTTACCCGACTCCCAGAAGCCTAGCCATGGCTTAAGGAGCGTGATATGACACCACACCACAACGCTCAACCTCAAACAGAATTCTCCTGCACAAAGCAGGAAAGCTTCTCGCAGGCAGACTCCGTCTAGAATAACAGACCTTGTGTGAGCTGAGTGGCCTGGAGAACTTACTGGCCAAACGATGGAGGACCAGGTAGATACACAATTTTTTTTTTTTTTTAGCCTCATATCCGTCTTTTCTCCGTTAATTGCCCCTCGATCGAACTTTACTCGACGCAGTGCAACTAGACACCATGCAAAGCTCTGACTTGTTTTTGATAACTAGGTAGCGAACGCCATTGAAATTGCCTGGAACCCCTCCTCCGACCAAGCGCTCAAGGCACAGGCATTTGAATACCTCAACCAGCTCCGATCGGACCCTTCAGGATGGCACGTGTGCCTATCCATCTTCACCAAATCGCCCCGTCGCTCGGAGGTTGTGCGCCATTCTGCTCTAGAGATTGTCAATAGTGCGACACAGACCGGTCTAGTGGACATGCAGGGTCTTGGGTATATCAAGGATACAATGATGGAATATCTGGGCCAGGTATATGGCCTCGGGCCCGCCGCTCAGATCGACCCAGCCAGCATTCAGAATAAGGTGGCCCAAACGTTGACATACCTTTTCTCCGCCCTCTATGGCAACGGATGGGAGACCTTTTTTGACGATATTATCCGTTTAACGTACAAAGGTCCCCAGAGCTCATCCAAGGATAACTCCCTCGGGATCATATTTTACCTCCGGGTCATTAACTCTATCCACGGCGAGATAGGAGATGTGCTGCTCTCGAGGTCACGGGTCGAACAGGACAAGGCAAATCTGCTGAAGGACCTTATACGCCAACGGGACGTGCAGAAAATTGTTAGCTCCTGGCAGGAAATTCTGTCACAGTGGCAGAATGGAAGCGACCCGATAGCGGAGATTTGCCTAAGAGCCATTGGCAGTTGGGTCAGTTGGATCGATATCTCGCTAATCGTCAACCAGTCTATGCTTGATCTGCTCTTCCAGCAGCTTGCCAGAGCCAAGGATGTTAATCTCCCTGAGGGTGGGGAGAAGGTTCGGGATGCAGCAATTGACGTATTTACTGAGATTGTGGGCAAGAAAATGAAGCCTTCGGATAAGATCGATATGATCGTGTTCCTCAATTTAGAGAGTATTGTGGCTCAACTTACTGCAAGCCCTCCGTTGCACGACCATCGCTTCACCTCTAAATACGACACTGATCTGGCAGAAACGGTGGCTAAACTGGTGAACATGACGACGATTGATATCGTCCGAGTTTTAGATAATGAGACTATCGACTCCGCCACTAAGGAAAAGGCTGAGACTCTTCTACAATCGTTTCTACCACATATTCTCCGATATTTCGCAGATGAGTACGATGAGATATGTTCCACCGTTATCCCTTCAATGAACGATCTCCTGTCCTACATCCGCAAAAGCGCCAAAAAGAATCCAGCTCTTGTCCCTCAGCAAACCAGTATGCTGATGCCAATTCTAAAGGCTATCATTGCTAAAATGAGATACGATGAAACTTCGACATGGGGCGACGAGGATGAGCAAACAGACGAAGCTGAGTTTCAGGAACTCAGGAAACGACTAAACGTACTTCAGCAAATCGTTGCATCCTCAAACGAACAGCTTTACATGGATGTTGTGAGTGAGGTGGTTGGGACTACTTTTGAAAACCTGAGACGGCCTGGCTCCCAAGTTGACTGGAGGGATCTAGATCTTGCCTTACATGAGATGTTCCTCTTTGGGGACCTAGCTGTGAAATCGGGCGGCTTGTACGTCAAAAATAAATTGAATAATGCTGCAGCAGAAAGGCTGGTGGAGATGATGCGAAGCATGGTTGAAGCTGGTAAGTTGTTTTCGCTCCCACCAGTTAGTCTCCACGTTGTTTGCTAACTGAGTTTGCCCTTTAACAGATATCAGATCATTTACCCATCCGGCAACCCAGCTCCAATTCATGGAAATCTGTGTGCGGTACAGCTCCTTTTTCGATCATCATGTCCATCTCATCCCGGGTGTCTTAGAAAGTTTCCTACAATTAGTTCATCATCCAGTCAAGAAAGTCAGTACTAGATCTTGGTATCTCTTTCATCGACTCGTTAAGCATCTTCGGAACCGCGTTGGGAATGTTGCGGAAACCGTCATCAAAGCTCTCGGTGATCTCCTTGTCATCCGAGCAGAAGTGCCTCAAGAAGGGTCTGACGCGGATGACATGTCATCAGAAGACCACCAAGGCTCCGCAGACGCTGTCTTCAATAGCCAGCTATATCTCTTCGAAGCCATTGGCCTTATTTGTTCTACGACTGCAGTCCCTGTTGACCAACAAGTCATTTATGCTCAATCTGTCATGAATCCTATATTCATGGACATGGAGCGACACCTGGGGGCTGCCAAGGAAAACGACGAAAGATCCATCTTACAAATTCACCATGATATAATGGCGTTGGGAACACTCGCTCGAGGGTTCTCGGACTGGACTCCAGGGACTACAACACCTACGTCGCCCCCGGCACCGGAAATATCCGATGCGTTCAGCCAAGTATCCGAGGCCACCTTGGTGGCTCTTGAGTCTCTGAAATCATCATTTAATATTAGAACAGCGTCCAGGTTTGCATTCTCCAGACTTGTTGGCGTTCGCGGTTCGCAGAATTTACCACAACTCCCACGGTGGATTGATGGATTAATGACGGAAACATCCTCCAAAGATGAAATGGCTTTGTTTTTACGCTTACTAGATCAGATTATTTTTGGCTTCAAAACCGAGATTTATGGTATGCTGGACACCCTCTTAACGCCCTTCCTCCAGCGGGTATTTGCGGGAATTTCTGACCCAACGACGGGCACCGACGATGAGATTCAACTTGCGGAACTGAAACGGGAGTATCTCCACTTCTTGCTAATTCTCCTGAATCATAACCTCGGACCGGTCATAATTAGTAGTAGTATGTTTTTAAACCCTCATATTAAATATAGCTTCTAAAACACTCAATGCTGACAAACTTTTCTCTCAAAATTAGCCAATCAGCCTATCTTCGAAACCGTCATTACCACCATTGAACATTTTGCAAGGGATGTCGACGATTTCCCCACGGCTAAGATGGCATTCTCAGTCCTGTCCCGTATGTCCAGCCTATGGGGCGGGCCAGATATCAACGAACCCGCAGATACCTCCAATGGCGATATCGCTACCCAGGCCGCCCTGCCGGGTTTTGCTCAGTTCATGATCACCCGCTTCTCCCCTCTCTGCTGGTCACTTCCCATGACTCCCACCTTCAATCCGAAGGATGCGCAAGCCAAACAAGTCCTGGGCGAGGCGGCTAGCTTACAAAAGGTCATATACTTAAAGACAGGACAGGAGTATATTGAATGGCTTAGAGGAAGAGAATTGCCTGGGTTGGGAATGGGGGGGGATCTCATTGATGAGTATGTCGGATCTTTGGAGCAGCTGGATGTAAAGGGATTCCGGCAATTTTTTCAGGTATGTTTAACCTCTTTTATTTTCAAATCCCGTGCACTTGCTTCAGCTACAGTTCTCCCCTATCCTGAAAAATCCAGAGAAAAAATTTACTAGAAATATAATATCTAACCTAGCTTCGTTATTGCAGTCGTTTATCCAACGATTAAGCGCATGATACCACAGAGCTCTCGCTGTCACCGTCTTACCCTCTACGACTATCTATACAACAAATATATATATATATATATTTTTTATCTATATACCAACCTCTTTAACCCTAACGGCCTTCCCATCAACCCCACGCCTTCTTCCACTCTATTTTCAATCATGGAAAAGAAGAGGACTTCTAAAAACTCAAATTATGCATTTGACCTTAAACTCATGATCTACAATTCCAAAAATCTGCATGATAATTACTTTTCACAACTATACTTCGATTCATCTCTCCCTTCCTTCCCTCCCCCTTCCCTTGTCCTCTTTTAAAATTTTGTTGTTTGCCAAGACACACAAGGGCGACAGATGCATGTGCATTCTAGGCGTTGATCCCCCCTATTTGATCATATCATTTTGTTGAACAAAAAAACCAATTGCGTTGCCCTTCGCCACCCCTTCTTCGCGTTTCTTCAGTTATTCTATTTTATTTTTATATGGCATACGGCATGAATTTTTCTGCATTTATGCCCATTTTATGAAGCACTGAACAAAATAGTAGTGGAGAGGAGATACCTGTTCGCTTTTTTTTTCCCGCATTTGCTAAGTTTTTGAGTTTGCCGTTGTGTTTGGGCTGTTTGGGCTGCGGGATATTGTTTTGAGTCCCTTTTATTTATGAAGGAGGTTGTTTACTTATCACTAGGACGGCGAAGATAATTGTTGAGGGGGCGATTGATGCTAGGGTAAGGAATTGGTGCTGGGCCTTAGTACCTGATACCATTGATAAGCACCTGGGAAGCGTAACGGGGCAAATGGTTGGGAGGGAGAGCAGAGGGATGGTGGGGTGGTAGTAAGGGTGAAGGGAAGGGGGGCAAGTACAATGTTGAATAGATAGCTATGCTTTTGGCAAATGTTATAGCAAAGCGTATTTAGTTGGCCGATGGGCCGCGATGGATGATGACAATGAATATAAAAGGATCTAGATTTAAAATTATTATATGTATCCAACATATGATAAGCGCAGAGATAGTTGGATTTTATCATTTCAACTTTCTCAGCCTTCGGCAAAATAAACAGTACTCCGTACACAATATATCAAAACAAAGTATACTAATTTCCGCAGCTAGTTATAACTTCAGAGCCAGAAGTTAGAACATCCGCGATTTCAAGCGGGAGATAATCCCATTTCCCTTTTTCCTGGAAGAACTCAGTTAATCTAAGTTAATCTAAATAAACGTACTATGCGAATAGATATTTAGCTGCATGCTCAATATGGTCATCCGAAAACGTCGCCATGGTATAGTAGCTGTGGTCATAATCCTCCTGGTATCGGATATTTACGCCCTCCACACCCGCTTCCTTGGCCGCCTGGGCAAAGTTTTCGGGTAGGAGCTGGCCCTGTTTATAAAAGTTGTCGCCGGTTCCCTGCACGTGAACAAGAACAGGCCAATCAGTAAAAAAGCACTGAAGCCCCAAAGGGCTTAAAATTATACGGAAAGGAGAGAGGGGGAAGAGGGGGGTGGGTGAAGTAGTGGAAAACGCAGATGATGCTACGGCACCACATACCACATCAATAAGTGCATTAAGAGGACCTTTCCACTTCTTAACAAGCTCCGTGGCGTCAAATTCTTTCCATTTCTGAATGTCGTCGCCAAGGTATCCCTTGAACGCCTTTTGGCCCCAGGGGCAGTTGATGGGGTTGGCAATGGGCGCAAAGGCGGAAACAGACTTGTATTTTCCAGGGTTTTTCAAGAACTAGGTAAGCGTTGAAAAAACATAAATTAGCCGTTACGTCTCCCTTTAGATTTCGAGATGTCTCATATGTAATCAGCGGCTTGGGTAAATAAGGGAGGGGAGAGGGTTTGTCGGGGCACTGGACTTCTTGTATTGAAAAATGGCCACCTACCAAAGTCAACGCGCCGTGTCCGCCCATGCTGTGGCCCATAATGCTGACCCGGGACGAATCCAATTGCTCAAATGCAGAAAATACTGTCCTTGGCAGTTCTTCTGTGACGTAACTGTACATGTTATATCCTTTATCATAAGGAACTTTCGTGGCATTAACGTAAAAGCCGGCCCCGGTGCCAAAGTCCCAGGAGTCATTCTCGCCCTCGATGTTTAGGCCTCCTGTGGTTTTTTCATAAATCGATTCGATAGATTAGCCAGCTTATCATATTGTCGATTAGATCGCACTGCATCAAATAAGAAAACAAAACGGAAAAAGGTAGCACGAGCATATAGAAGGGCTTGGGCATATATCAAACGTACGAGGACTGGTATCGGGATACAGAATCGCAATCCCTTTCTTGCTGGCGCCATGCTGGAAAAAGCCCTTCTCGGAGCAGTTGTCTGCCGTGCAGGTGAGGCCGGAAAGGTATATCAGGACGGGAACTTTCTGTTTTGGGTTCTGGATAGCTTGTGGAGGCAGGTAGAGGTTGAACGCCATCTCGCAGTTGGTAGTGGCAGCATTGTGAGTAAGTTTGAGGAGCTTCCCGCCGAAGGAAGCGATGTTTGCTTTAGTTACGACGGACATGTTGGGTTTTGGTTTGGCTATGACAGTTGTGTAGGGAATTGTCAATGGTTGATGGTTGTCCAAATTGTAGTTGAGAAGTTGAATTGAGATTCAATTTGGTGAGTTTGTTGGCCATGTATTTGCGGAGAGGGATGACGTCATGCGGGGAGGAGGGGAACAATATTTTGATTTCATACTACGGAGTACAAAACTAAAAAAGAAACGAAAAAGGAAAAAGGAAAAATCGCCGGTAGCAACAAAAAAAATGGAGTAACTGTTCACAAGAGCTACACAGGAATAGAAATATATAAGAAGAAGGACCCAAATTTAACAATAACTTGTACGAAAAAGAATAATCTATCTTAAATCCAATAAAACAAAAACACTCGCTATGCTCCAGTGCCCTACCCAAGCCGCACCCGGTCTATCAATAAGTTTGCAGTAAATATATAGGCAATAAAGGTTAAGTTGAAAATAAGAAAAAAAGAAGAGAACGAAAATGCGATAACTCCATGAACAACAAGAAAAACCAAATCAAACTCCTTTACTTCAAAAACACCGGAACACCGTACACCACTGGCGCTGCTCCATTTAAGTATTTCAGAATGCAAGCACTTCGGGACTTAGCAACTGCAGTATCAAGCCCTACCGCGCCACCCCCTTGGTGCTGTTTTATTGGACTGGGTAGATGGGGTTTCATAGTTGTTGGCCCTTTAGTTCTGCCTGATTGGTTGCTCTCAACTGGTGCCTCGTCCATAAGACCCCATTGCCCGAATGTGGAATGTGCAAAGCGGTCAATGTCCTTATCGGTCACATCCCAAAGCGTGGCTACAAGAGCGGGTGTTCCCGCATGCATGTAATTGATCGGTGTCCCATATGGCTCGAATTCGCCTGCTTCGGTCAGTGAACCACTGCTGCATCCCATTAGGAAGGTTACGGCACAGCGATTTAGGCGCTTAATGGTCCTTCCCCGAATATATTGGGCCCCGCTCCCATGACCAAAGTAGAGTAGTAGATCTTTGCTTTCTAGGTATTGCTTGAATTCATCTTCAGTTGGTTCTCGGTTGGCGATACCGCTCCATCCGTCCAAGCTTAACAACGAATGTTCAAACATAATTTGTGTCGATTTAAGGTCCCCTCCGGGGTTGAGAATATATGAGCCAAGTTTTCGATCAATGTGGAATCCATCGAATCGTTCTCCAAGATCATTGTTGGCTTGGAGTTTTAACAGTGTCTCTTTCAAGTAATACAAAGACGGCATCCGAGAGACAGAGGACTCACGTAAACAGTCGAGAGATTCCCATGGGAACGAGTGAAGCTCTTTGTCAAGGATGAGTATTGTATGGCCTGGTTGAGTGGATACCAGCTCCCTTTTCTCAAGCTCCTTGTATCTGCGTATCGCATCGAGTGTGTCAATGACCATCATATCGAAATCGATTTCGTCATATGCATTTCTTTCCCCCTGGAACTGGAGTATGTCGACAACAAAATACAAAAGGTCCATAACTAGGTCTTCCGGGTTTGACCTCTCGTCAATACTCCCAATGTTGACGAACAATTCCATAACATCCCAATGGAAATTTGGTTTAGACGCTCGGCCTCTTCCGCGTTGTCTTCTTGACGGAAGATGCTTGTCGAGGATTTTGCCAAAATTTTCGATGAACTGCGAGAGAAGAGGCGTATTCCGTGGACACTGTGAGAATATGCCACGAAAACCGCCAAACCAAACAGTTTCAATATTACCAAGGAGGTCTTTAAGGCGATTATCTAGCGATTGGCGAGTAGCCCACCATTCCTTCTTTGCAATCTTACCGACACGAGCTCGGGCGTCGTGCGCACTCTCGTTGGCCAGCCGAATGATTTCCAGTAGCTCCCTTTTCCCCTCTCCAAAGTCGAATTCATCCTCGTCCATGTCCTCCGAGTTTCCTCTCTTCAATGGAAGACGTAGTAAAAAGGGTGGTTTTCCAGACCGTAACTTGGATATGATGAACTCGTTATGATCGTCGCTTACGGTTAAAGAAAGGACATTCCAGGTATCTGGTAAAATATCGACATAATCTAGCATAAAATCGGTGCATTTGAGTTCATTCGATTTCGCGAAATTGCTGGGTACATCTGGCCATTTCAAAGGTTCAACTGGGCCACACAACTCTTTGTCAATTGTGATGCAAGAATTCTCTCTTAGGAAGGCCAAGTTTCGTCCGTTTTCTACTCATCATTATTAGCTTAGATACGGGACATTAATTTGCAGATCCTGGTACGTACCTATGGTAACTGCTGCCTGTAACGGGTCGGAAAATCCTTCCAGTTTGGAGCATGTCGCATTTGATACCATACATATTTGGCCTGAAATGGATGAAACGTTGTGGTTATCGCGGGTTGAACCGTAAATAGGCGCGGAAGAAGACATAGCAGGCAGTAAGCTACTTGCTATAGATGCCATGTCAGCAAAGTCTTTCGGGCAAGCCCGAGAATGGCTTTTCGTAGTCGAAGTCGCAGCTCTTGTTCTGGTTGCCTGAGCCTGCCTTTTTGTGCTGCGAGAACCTGTGGAAGGTGGCTTGTCTTCCTTGACCTTCTCTGCTAGATATATTGATGGCAGGGAAATTGTAGACTCTGGTAGAACACAGTAAACAGAATGGGAACTGAGCCGTTGAATCCAATTGGAGAGGAGGTGCTGCGCCTTGGTTATCAGGTAAGATGTCTCGCGAGTTTTGCATTTCGGAAGCTGCTCTGCTTGGTCAAGAAGAGTGGAGGCTTCTGGAAAATCCTGGGTCGATAATAAATCCACTACCTGCTGATGTAGCAGGTCAACTTGGAACCGTAAAAACGATCGTGGTGAAAGTGAGGTTCCGGTGGTCGAACTAGTTGGAACTTTGGGGAGAGGAAGCGTGTTGCCGGCCGTTTTCGCTCGTCTCGCCCTTGTTTGACGAAGGGTGGGGCCCTTTCTACTCTGCGCTTTGGCTTTGATGGTCAACTGGCTCAGTTTTACTTCAAGATCAGGCTCCGAGATTAGAGTATCTGTTGGTTCAACCAGAGGATGTGCCGAAATGTCTAGGAGAGTTCGATGAGCGAGCTGAAGCGATTTAGTCCTCTCCTCCGGGTTTCCTTGGAGTCGATAAAGAAGGGAAAAAGTCATATGAAGCGACACAATATCTAGACTCCGATCGAGCGAATTGGATATTCTCGAGACGATCTCCAGCAGCTCCTGGCCTTTCTCAATGTGACCGCCGCGGAGCCAGGCATTCCCCAGTTCCGCCTGGATCGACGAAGCCGAGGACGTTGCACCGATGGCTTTACAGATTTTTAGTGCTTGCTCCCCGAAATATACACAGTCCTGGAAAAGACCATTGTGCGCGGAAAGCTTGGATAGGTTGACAAGGCCAATATAATGCGAGGTGAAAAGCGGCCAATACAAAGAGCCTTCTCGATAGCCATCCCGTACGCAGTCGTTCTCTGATGATAAACTGATCGCTTTGACCTTATTGGAGAGGACATCGATGTCCGAGTCGGAAATTTCAAAAGCTTTGCATCGCTTCATATCTGACACTCTGTCTAATTTTGCCCATATTCTATTGTTTAGTTTAACAACACATTTGGAAAAAAACATAGCATGGTTGAGAGATCCAAGTTCGAAATATATTCGAGAAGAAACATAAGCAGCTTCAGCTACTAGTCTTTCCCAAGTCAGCCTAGACTGGAAGCTCGAATTCAACGCATGGCCGGTGTTTTGTTCAAATATCACCTTAGCACAGGATAAAGTCTCAATTCTAGTTATGTCAGTCCAGTGGGCAAAGCAAATGATGGTAGGACAAACGCAGGGGAGATGGAGGGCCAGGTAAACTCACGCCTGATCAATGCTTCCTATATCGGTCAGATATTCCGCGAGACTAATATTCCAAGAAACTAACACCATAGGCGAGACATTGTTTCGGAGTAGGTCCTCTCCGCGCCCAAACATAGACCCTGCCATGTCAAGATATCCAAGGCGACTATACTGAAGGCCAAGGTGGGATAAGCAAGATACTATCTCTGAAAAATCCTTTGGTTCCTGGATCTCTAGAAGATGTCGAAGTGTCGATAGGGCCAATATCCTAAGTTTCCACGATCCAAGCACTTCCGCATAGTTGATCAGCACCTTTAATTGTGCGATCAAAGCTTCCGGGTCATGGACTTTTACAAGCACGGACTCCCATGTCGGGCAACTTCGTGCAATTGCGGAAAAGGAGTAAATTATTTCCCGTAGGCTTTCGGTAGGCAAGGGTCCCTTCAAGAATCCCAGGGTTAGGCGGAGAGAGGCCAGCATGGATTCTTTAAACTGGACAAGGCCGGAATCTTTCCCCATGTCGAGTTCACGAGATAAAAATAAGTTTGCCTCTACTAAGATTTTCTCAAGAAGTTCGGAACCCAAGTGATTAGGAACATGTAGACAGAGGCGGATAGCGTGAAGGATTACTCGTAATCTCCGTATTGGATAGATTTTTTGTGGATATTGTTCAAGTAAAGCTGAAACTAGGAAGGATAACAGCGATATCTTCGAATCTAGTTCCCCGCTGGAAGATGTCTCTAACAAAGCCATAGCTTGACATTCAAGTAAGATTCCTCTCTCTTCGGGCTCGAGATTCTCGTCGTCAAAAACTGCTTCGCTAGGATCATAGCCGTGTTTCCAGTAAAATCGAGCGTAGCTGGCCAAAACGCGGCCTAAGGGAAATGAAGGGTCTTTAATGATGTAAGATGGCGGCTGAGTCGCAGCATTCTGAGTTGCACATTTTAAAATGCCACCATCTATATGAGCCTGGATAGCAAACCGGTAGGCCCCTTGAGACTTTTGAAATTGGGAAACATCCGAGTATAGGGTCGCTAGGCGTTCGTATTTTATAGCCACGAATCCAGCTGTGTTTTCCGGTGGACATGTCCGCAGAAGGCTCGTTGAGCGCTCCAGTAGTGGGATGAGATCAGATGACGATACCCCAAGTTCCTTTTGTTTGACATAGCGGGACCAGTACAGGTTTGATAGCTTAACGAAACTAGCTGATATTGAACCAGTCGATTTTGTTTCGTTCTCGATACTCTCCACAGAACTTAAATGTTTCAGCAGAGTGAAACAATCAGAGAGAAGAGGCTGGATATCTGCCCATGCCGGTCGCTTGGCAACAACTGATATTTTTCCAACGGCAACAACAGAATCGACGGCTGCAAGTACAATATTTTTGCATTTTAGAAGCCGTTGATGAAACAGACCATTAAGATTGTCATCGGAATTGACGTTGGTTGGAGCTGCTTGTCCAAGGTAGCGAGTCAAGAACCTCACAAAGTTGTTGAGATAGTCAATAATGTAAAGCGCTAGAGGCCCGTACTCCGAGGGTCCTTCATTTTCGTCTAGGACCGCGTCGCCCAGTGTATTCAGAAAAGCCATCGCTGCTTTCTTGAGTTTAGCTGATTCTATCACTAACTCCTCGAGATCGGATTGATTTCCCCTCAGCGGAGCTGCTAAACATTTCAACGCTTCCGATACCGCTGAGGCAGTTTTAGATGCGCGGCCAATCTTTGGAATTCGCAGTGTCTCCAACCGTAAAAGAGAGATTTTGCAATGGCAAATACCAAGGAGGAGTGGTTGGTCAGGAGACAGACACGAAATACAGTCATCGAAAAATTTCAGCGCATCGAGTTTGCAGTCAGCACTCTGTGCTAATTGGCCGAGTACCTTCATAACCATTGATACAGAACCAACCTGGTCGGTAGAAGGCAAAAAAGTAAATCCTTGTGCCATTACCGTTGACTCTAGGCGCCGGAAAGCCTGCTTCACTGACTCAAAATCGCCCTTAGTTATGACCGTGCATCGTCTGGCGAATGTCGTGAGATAACGAGCTAACGGGTGCCAGAATTCTTTCTCCATATTGCACTTGTGTCCACAGATCTTCCACCATATACACCGTATTTCCAATGCTAGTAATTGGAGATTCAAGGTAACGATATATTTGGGGTGAGATTTTGCTGAGGAACTTTTTCCATCTTCAGCATTTGGCGACGGGGAAGCAAGGGAAAGAATAGTGTACGAAAGCAACTGTAACAGTTGAGCCGCCTTGTTGTCAGCTAGAACACCTTTGTTCCGCGCTATAAGAATTATGCTAGCCGGGCTTGTTGGGTTTGACAACAAAAGCAGGTCTGAGAGCTTATTCACGATGAGAACTTTTTTTTCGGTTGTAATGGCCTTTAGAGCATGGGCCTGAAAAGAGATGACTAGGTTTAAGAGTTGGTCATCAGCAGGGACCTTATCGATTTGGATGAGGTCTGCTAGAGTTTCCTTTGATGGTTCGTCCCGCTGGCGGGCATTGGCGGGCTTCTTCAGGCGCTCGAAGTTCCGTTCTGGTGTTTCGTTTAGTATATATCCCTTTAATCTCCTCTTCAGCTTTCTCAGTTCGTTTATTGCAGGTTCGTTCAAACCAACAGCAAGCAGCTTCCCGATCAGAACACAAAACCCTTGCTCTAGCTGGCTATTGAATTGCTGCGTCTCCGCTACGGGAGGAGACTTCAGGTCTCGAAGACATGACAACGCTAATCTGGCACAGTCTGCAACTTCCACAACCCCGCAACTTGGTATATTCTTTTTCGGACTACTCATGTCCATGCCTTTCGTCTTTACGGGCGAGCATGCGGTCGAATTCGGCGAGACCGATTGCAGGGGCCGTCTAGGAGCCAGCATCTTTTGCGGAGTGTCAAGTCTACTTTTCACAGACTCCCTAGAGGCTTGCTTGTTTGAGGAGAGTTTCATATAATCGGAGAGTGCCTTTGACGCGGAATTAAACACATCCGTGGCTAATACAAGCTTCTCTCTCTGCGAGAGCAATCCACTGTCTGTTCCATCGAATGTTTGGGATGGAGCATATTTTGCAGCAGTTTTTAACTGATATGGCTTGGAAACCTTGCGCACTGTTGAGCCTTTTGGCCGCCTGGTTGACTTGACATTCTTGGGTTGTTCATCGTGGTAATGGGTGCTTGGAGCGGAGTTTGGGGAGAGGAGCTTTTTGAGCAGCGAGGTGGTGTCGCTAGTGCAGGTAGAGGTCGACTTGACAGCTTGTTTCACGGACGCCTCCAGAGCGCGTATGGAACGCGCCGTTTCCTCCATTTCTGTCATCTAAAGTCGATAATGTCGTAACTGTCAATGAAGCCGACCATATTCCAGGCTCTATCGTAGCGACGTCCGAGCTGTTTCGGGATGGTCACTAGCTGCTGGTTGCCGAGGCAACCATATTGATTACATAATCGTCCCTGCTCCAGAAATTCCCCTCAGGGTTTAGCGCCAATTCTTTTCTCTCTCTGGTCTCCAACCTGTAACATTTTTTAGTATCGCGTTGCAGTCCAGTCCAACATTGAGTAGGCAATATTCATTTTTGCATACCGGAGGAATATTATAGTTAATCATGTCTTCTCGACCCGTGATTTTGAGGCATTGCCACCTCTCAATCCCATCCAATCCCATCCTCTCCCGGTCCCGCCTGCCACAGTCAAAACTACCTCCAACCGAGCCTCATTCCCAGCGCCGATGTCTTGCAGCGGGGCGGGCAGTCCCCAAAATCTTAGAACCTTCGATGTGGACGTCTATGGTTCCCAAATTCCTTCGGAGCGGGAATCGGCGTGGGACAGATTCCGCACCCCGAAAGTCCAGAGCGCCTAATCCAGCTACATTTTATGCCATCATGTTCACTCTTATCGGCTCCCAGGCTATCCGGATGATTATGCTTCGAAATGAGTACGCGAACGATACCCGGAGCGCAGATGCGAAAACCCGGCTGCTAAAAGAGGTTATCGAACGGATTCAGAAAGGGGAAGATGTGGATGTCAAAAGGCTATTGGGTACGGGGGACGAGGCAAAAGAAAGAGAGTGGGAAGAAGGTGATTATAACTCTTTTAATAGGTGGATGGAAACAAATACTAATTGATTGGAACATCTAGTCTTGAAAGAAATTGAGCAGGAAGAATCCCTATGGCATTCCAGGGCTAAGCGGACACATCGCGGGAACGTGCCAAAGTCCGATAGTGACGGTGGAAATGATTCGCAACAGTCGACTACTCCGCAGCAGAGTGAACCGGAGATAACGACAAAATATCAACGAGTCACTTCTAATGAGGGACCTACTACGGAAACAAGCAAACCCCAACGGCCGTCCAGTTTCTTCTAAACAATCTATCCCATGTTGCCATCTAAGCCATAACAATTTGACATCGGACTTACTACAAATTTTAAATATATCCCTGCTTCCCCAACGTTTTCGAACACAAAGAGATATCTCACTCCTGTTTAGAACACATGTTCTTGACTATCTATGGGATAACTTTTGCGGATCTCATCCGCTCAAGTGCCCTAATCCAGGTTTCCGCGTTGCTCTCCTCGTCCGTGTAGCCAGTTGCTATTGTCTTCCGCAAATCAACTTGACGGTCAAAATTTAGCTTAGTCAACCCCCAATTTTCCGAGCCATCCATGGACGGAGACGCTACTTTCCATCCTTTCAACCCATATTCCTTTACCATCCTTTTGTACTCTTCTTCATGATTACGGATATACTCGTCAGGCCCGGGTGTCTCTGTCTCACTCCTCTCGCGATCAACGGGCGGTATGCCTTCAAGTCCAAACCAAGTGCATATAACCGGCCATTTCATCTCCCAGCTCCATGGGGTCGATGAGGAAGCAACGTTGAATCCCTCTCCGTTGGCCAACAGATTAGAGGATAGTGAAAGGTGGATTGCAGATTTAGCGATCATATCTGCACCCGCGTCGTTGGAGAGCGCTTTCCAGACGCCGAAACTACCGGGAAACGGGCATTGGGCGCCCTTGCCGTTGATGTAGGCGTACAGCGAAAGAAACATGGCGATGGGATATGCAACATTATATCCATTAGGGCGAGGGAGGAATCCTGGCTTGGGGTACATAGGTGCTTAGTGATCTTTGTGCCATAAAGCGGCATTAATATGAAAGAGAAGAAAAAAAATTATGCCTAACCAATAATGTCGTCTGGCCTTGTCTCGCACCACTTCCACGGTTTCCCGCGTGAGAACTCATCCATCCATCTCGAAAGGTTGAAATATGGGAGGCGATCAGCCCACGGTTTGCGGAGGGGAGGCAACCCCTCTGAGAGTGGCACTGGCATATAGAAGTCCTCGGCGAAACAAGTCCCATATATGAAAGTTCCATACTGGAGGTGGATGAATTCAAGCTTTGGTGCGAGATCGTCGATCACGGTCACGGCTTTGCGGAGGCTGTCTAATGCCTTGGAATCGGGCACGCTCACTATTGTTTTGGCATTAGGTATAAAGCGTGTAAACAAACTCATCGCTAATTACTCGTTCCTCTCTAAGTATCATATTTCTTCAAATCTTTTTTAAGGAAGAATATATGCCCGAAACTTTACATATATATCTTCAGGCATCCATATTCCACCGTCATATATCCGTACCTAAGTAAAAAACATGCGTAAAACTCCCCACACCCACAAGCCGCGAACCCAGCTTCCCCTTCAATACTTCCTCCGTGTCCCCGACGAAATTAACGCCCGAAACTAGCTGTAGTCGTTTATCCTCTGGCCAATATGACACTTCCTCCTCATTCAAGGGTCGCATTGTAACCCCCGTCACCCGGTCCCAAATACCCGGCCGCGGATAATCATGAAGGAGCTGGTTGATAAATGCCCATCCTGAAATTCCCGAGGCGCCAAGAACCAGCGCATGGCAGGGGTTAGTCGATTCAGGCGCCATTTGTTTTTGTTGTAACGTAGTTTGCCGGTTGGCTAGGATAAGGTAGGGGATGTGAAGTGAAATGAGTTTATGTTGGGCTTGATATGGTATAGTAGGTAGGAGGCCTTTAACCATTATCGAATCTCGAAGTAAAACAACGCGGTAAGGATTGTTAGTGATGGTACTTCATCATGGGAGTATTCCTCTAATGGACGAAATTTTCGGCGACAATGCGAGAGTGATGTCATGCATCCCATCATCTTGAACACTCACTGCATAAACGTTAGCGTGCACCCATCGTAGGGTAACCAAGCAGGGGGCTATCTATATTATGTGTCACCTCCCGCTAGGGTACTTGACAGAAATAGGGTGAGTAATTATATTCAACGCGATTCTGCGAATATGCAATGGCATTAAGAAGAAGCAATAAAATAAATGGACTAATGTCAAGCCAGAGCTGAAACTGAGCATTGAGCATCCTGTCACAGGTGGGTAAAGTTTGGAAACTTTTGATCTCCAGCAGATACATCGGACACGGGGAGGACCGCAAGCCGACAAACTACAAGTTGACTTACCTAGTGAGTACTAAAATAAATAAAACACAGAAATATTCTCTAATTATTCAAAGGATCTAATCTAGTCTATTATTTCTAGATACATATACATAGAAATAATAGGACTTTGAGAGGGAGAGAATGACGTTTGGTGGTACGGTTAGTGGTTAACCGGTTCAGAGGTTGTCCATTTCTCTCCCTCACACACTCTCTCTATGATTCTATCGACACTTTTGGGGGGGTATTTTGGCTTGTTCTTTCTTTTCTTGCGAAAATCCAGATGTGGAAAATAAGGTCACAAGAACAAGGGGGCGCGGGGTGAACTTGAAAGAAGAAATGAAAATATGGAAGAAATCAAAAAAGAAAAAGAAAGAAAAAAAGAAAAAAAGAAAAAGAAAAAGAAAATCAAAAGAGGTAGATGCGAGGTATAAGATAATATTAAATCAAAAATGAAAAAGAAAAGGAAAAAGGAATCTTTCGCGGGAGATAAAAGATCGCCTAGAATAAATGTAAGCAAGCAATCTTTCGTTAAATGGTGTGTATGCGTTTTCGCTGGGAGGATGATGGATGGTAGACAAGCCGGACTGAGGAAATGTCGAGGAGAGAGTAGGAATAGGAACTAAATAGGATTTTCTGTAAGTAGCGTCACATACCGGCGGAGGGGAGGGGGTTAGAAAAGCGAGCTCGATTAGGAAATTTAAAATGGAAAACAATAAAAATAATGAAAATAACAACAAAAATCTATGGCGTTAAGATGGAAAGGGAATTTTTAACAAGCAAGCAAGCGGAGGGCGAGATGAGGTTGATAGGGCGTGGTGGCGAGAGGAGGACGGGATCACCGGTTGGTAATAGATTCCGGTCATCATGCTATGATCGATATATGACCAGAGTATATGACACGGCAATCGAACCAAACCAGGGAGGCGGAGATAAAAGTACACACACAAAGTACGCTTGCTACCCAAGGGGCAAAAAATGGACGGGTCTAGATATTCAAACACAGATATGAACCGCAGACGGAGAATTTTACACCTGCTGCATCATTTTTCACGCAGCACCAGCGGGCAAACTAGCACTCCTGGGCATCTTAATCCGGCCAAAGTCCTCATTCAAATCAAGAATGAGCTTCAACGCATTCCGCGACCGGATATACGGCAGAGGCCCCGTCGCCCGCTGGCCCAACCCGGGCTCGATATGGCCGATCGGCGTAACGTCTTCAGGCTGGCTGCCGGGCAGCGGCAGCCAATTCTGCAGAACCTCGTAGGCAGCAAGCGTGAAGCCGAACTGTGGCGATGAGCGCAAGATACGTGCCGGGCCGCCCTTGAAGAACGCGCGGAACCCTTCTTCTCTCATTATCGTCGTCGCGCAGTGGCGGACGGATGTATATCTCGTCTCGCCCTTGCGGGCTTCGACTTGCAACCTTGTCTTGATGACGTCGCATGGTGTTGTGAGGTAGGCGGCCGGCATGCCGGCGATGGCACCGGCGGTTAAGAGTTGGATAATGGTTAGTTTCTTGGTGGGCGATTCGCCGAAGAAGTCGGATTTCAAGTGTGCGTAGGTGGGGAAGTAGATGGCCGAAAATGGGACTGGGTGGGGTCATATAAGTTAGATAGCTGCATTGACAAAGAATTAGTTTGAAGATATTTTACTCACCATCGCGAAGCAAGCAGGCGCTAGCTCCCTTGTACAATCCCATCAACCCCAAGTTCTTGATGATCCACATGGCCGATCGACGTGGCGCACCCTCGACGCTCTTGGCGATCTCTCCTTGAACTTGCAGACGGATCTTCACGATCTCTAGGGGGTTTGTGAAAACCTGTGTGTGAAATTAGTATCAATTAGGAAAAAGAAGAAGCAAAAAGAAGCTGAGTGAACAAACAATAAACATACCACTTGACATCCACCAGCCATACCACCTGCAAAAAGTTCCCACCCCAACCCAATCTTCCCCGTCTGCTTATCCGCAAAAGTCCGACGAACCAGGTCATTTACGGTGAGCTTAATGGCCTTTTCAGGGGCAACACCAATCAATTGCGGTATGACGCCCGAATACAAGCCAAGAACACCTTCATTCCGAATAACCTTCCTCGCACAATCGATTGAATTGCTATACAACCTCTCCCCCACACGCGCGCTCCTCTGATTCTGCATTCTCGTCTTGACAAGATCAATAGGGTACACCATAAAGGCGCCAAAGGCACCTGCGATACTGCCCAGACCGAAATGATGCACCGACTCCAAGATGTTCTGGAGGACCTGTTTCGATTTTGTAGTTGCCTTTTCCGTGGTTTGAGTGACGCTTTCCATTGCAGCGTTACCGACCGCAGAAGCTGCGGAATGCCATGAAGCGTCTATAACTTTTGCAAAGTCGTTTAGCGAGAGCTTTCCTGAAGGCGCATCGAGACCGGCAAAGTGAAAGAGGATATCGGCTTCCATGGGGGTGAAGAGGGACGAGCGCGCGACGCGAGAGGCTTCGTTTAGGAAATCGGTGCGGGTGATTGTGCCATCGTGACTCTTGTTTACGGCGCTGCGGACGATATAGTCGATCATGTCCATCTCTCGTATTATATTCTGAAAGGCGCGGACGTTGGCGTACGAAATCTTACTTCCGGCGCTGATGGTGCATAGGGAGGGTAGGTTTTCTAGAAGATGATCTGACAGCTTGTGCCTAGCGGTGTTCAAGATGATACGCTGGAAATCCTCCGGCTCGATGTAGCCATCCCCATCCTTATCGAGAAGGTGGAACGCCTGACGTATTCTCTCGCCCTGGAGGCCACGAAGCATTTGTGCGAATTGCGGGTAGGTCATGTCATGTCGTCTCTTCTTCGTTCCTGTATACAACGATACCCATTCTGAATTCCAGTCAAAGGGAATACTATCCTTCCCCGTATTCTGGGTATATAGTTTTTGAAACGTCTCATATTTAATCGCTCCGGTCCCTTCCACATCAAACAAACGGAACGCAATCTCATATTCCGCATCGGGTTTGGCAATTAGATTCTCGAACGCGGTCCAATCGTGTAGATTTACTTTACCAGTCTTCCGTCGATCGGCAACTCGGAATAGGATACCGTATTGTTCGCGTTTGATTTTGTGCTACAGATGGAAGAAAAATGGAGGCATCAGCAAATGGTCAATCCCCTGTTCCTTTTGATGGGTCTGGAAGGTAGAGCTGAACTTACATAGTTTTCATGTACGGGAGCAATGGCATTGATGAAATCCTCCTTGTTCATATACCGCTCTCCCGTTTCGTTATCAGTCCTGGCATGTTGATAGAAATGCGCTCTGATCCGAGAAGTAACCGGGAGGTCAGGATCGGGCAGAATTGATCCCATGATGGATCCTTTTATACTCATACTCTCCTTAACCGCAGCCATGATTGAAAGATTGGTGAGGTGGGTGGAGGTTAACTAGAACCCGGTGATTTCACACACACACACACGCACGGCTTCGCAAAGCTATCCCCAAGTAAAAGTTGCTGACTTCGGGCTTAGAAAAGAGGGAGAAGGGGCAAAAAGCAAAGGCCTGGAATTTTCGACAAGGTCAAGAGCCGCGATTCCGAGGAATGCAGCTAAAAGAGGGTTTGGCAATAACGAAACTAGCCAGGTTGCTAGTGGTGAGTGAACGGGGGGTGTGGAAAAAGGTCGATACGCAACCAAATTAAAAACGAAAAGAAGGAAAAAAAAGAAAGATGAAAGATGAAAGGTCACCGGCAAATTATTCATAAGAATAATAATAATATGCACAAAGTGAATGTGTGTGCGAGTGCACAGTGCAGTGGTGTGTGTAAAAAAAATTACACAGGAGAGCGATAGGAGATGTATAAATGACCGGTGAGGGATGGATGTTGATGAATCAATGCGGCAAAAAAATTTTCCTGGATCCTTGACCTTCCGTAGCCAATGGTTTGCCGCAGCGCGCGGGAGTTTGGCGGATGACTCAGCCGATCTGGCTTGGGCATGACAGAACATCGGCAGTGTGGCGAGCGCCAGCCTATTAATAAAATGCTCAAGGCATTTTTGCCCTTCAGGTCTATCATGCCTACGAGGGATTAACTGGATTATTACTCGGTCGATTTTACATGGGCTTATGTATTATTATTCACCTCTTTAACTCATCTGCGCTGAGACGTTGATTTCTTGTACGGAGAGCTCCGCCCAGGCACGGTACACTCACTGGTTTGAGAAAGACCTCGGCTTGGTCGTTAGATAGGCACGAAAGCTTAACTGAAGATCTGAGGGATACAATCACCCTGGGCTTTTCCTCGACGCTAGGAACCATCACACTCTGTGTACAGGCTCTACAGCACACAGTCCTGAGTCATAAAATTCCCTCTGATGCTGGCAGGCATGGGATAGCTAGCTATGTTGAGCCGTTATCGGGATGACCTCTGCCGCTACTCTTTCACGACCCGCTCTCCCCGCATCGGCCAATTCTGCTATCCCACACCAAGAAAACTGCCAGTGGGCCCGGATATCCATATTTCTCTTGTGAGAATCAGGCGGAGGGAAAGAGAAAAAAGAAATAAAAAGAGAGGGAAAGAGAAAAAAGAAATAAAAAGAAAGGGAAAAGAAAAGGGAAAGGTTAAAGGAGTCCGCGCACTGGCTTTCGAACAGCCTACAGGTGAGTGCTGAACCGGGTTTCCTTTTGACTGGGTTTTGGCATGGATATCGTATTGAAAATATATACAGAAATCCGCCGACTTCTATAATATCTAGGGAAGTTGAAGTGCTCCGCAGAACCACCCTTTTAGCATGAGCCTAGCAAGGACGTAAATGACAAGCCTACTCTGACGTCCAAGAAGATGAAAGCCCCCGAAACCGGGAGCGCTGACCACCAACATGCTGGTTCGTGTGTTTGAAAAGTTACAGGATTATCGAAATATCCTCATGTTCCATATCTTGTTCAACCCGCGGATCTCGAGCTCTTGGAACTATTCCAGATCATTTTGTTATAAAAAATGAAGGTGTCGGACCGATCGGCCTAGTTAGTGCTTAAAAAAATAAAAATAAAAATAAAAATAAAAATAAAAAAAATAACACATGATCAGAACGAAAAGGCCCCGAACATTGATATATTCGTTTATTATTTTGACACGGCGACACCTTTTGCGTTGACAGCCGAGGAAGCCTGCTATTTTGTATCCGCCCCCTCGCTTCCGTAGGCGGAAGGATCCGTGAGTTTGGATACGGCCACAGGTGCCAGAGCCAGATTTCGGTTTCATGTTTTTTTGTTTCTTGGTGCAAATAAGAAGTATGTTATCTTTGTGATCAGTGAGTGTAAGTTACTATATAGAGTAAAAAGATGAGAAGAGATGAAAGGAAACCTCTACTCTTGGATAACTTTGTCTCTGACTTTCAATAAGAAATTCTAGTTTTGTTGCGTTCGTAAGAAATAGTTTCAAATTGGGGAGAATGAATGATGAACGTAAGAACCGGTTTGCCGCGAGCCCTATTCCATAACGTTTCCCTCCCTCCCTCTACCTCTGCCTAATACAAATCAGAACATCTCCAGATGAGAACTTGACACTGCAATTGCTATATCTATTCATATGCTATGGAGCAGAGACAAACGAAAAACTTCAATTGTCGACGGCCCAACCAACCATCACAAAAATGCGGTGCTCCGCAGTGAAGTTGATCATGTACGGCTGCTGCAATGATCACAATTAGTGCGCATTAAGGAAAATTTTTTCCATGAGATCATTGATCCCGTTATCACTATCCACAGCACTGTACCAGTATCTAATTATAGCAACACACCCAACAAGGTGAGGTGTTTCCCCCTCCTTTTCCATCATGCCTTTTAGCTCAAGAGCCTGGATATGCAGTGATCGACCCCCTGGAAACATATGTATGTTCGGGATCCCGCTCCTCGTTGAGGTGGGCAAGTCTGCTCTTATCGTGATGATATGACAGTCGTATGAGATGATTGACCAACGCAAGTGTGGTATCATCGTAATGTTAATGCGGGGGAGCGGAAACTTAAAACTCCATCTTATCTAAGGACGAATGACGTTGAAGACTTATATAGGAAACGCCCAAGCGGTGGTGGGAGAGATCAGAATTCCGAACTGTCCTCCTGTAGCGTGTGATTTCAGCGCTGGTTGGTTTGTTGCTGGCTGCTTGAACTCAGGTTGTCACAACTAGCTTGAAGCTTACCGCGAGATCTCAAGGGATGTTGTAAGGAGGGGTTAAAATTGTTTCCTGATAGGTACGCACAGCGTAGACCCGACAGAGCAGATGGCAAAGATGGGATATATTCATGCTGAGACTTTTGACACAGTACGGAGTAGTAGAGAATACATCAGTCTCTACACTCAAGATTCGACACATCAATTGCAAGAAGTGAAGCTGGGATGTTTGAATGCAAACTTCACATTGGCGCCCAAGCCCGTTCTTCACACGGATCATGCAGGGATGGGTGATTCTGATTCTTGAGGTCCTGTAACTCGGCAGGGGTTGAGAACGTGTTTGCCCATCACCGATCCTACTGGCACACTGCCCTCAATATGGAATATTTTAGCATGAGAGAAAGTGAGAGAGAAGCCATCTACGGAGTAGATGGAACGACGAGAAGATGGGCGAGTTTGTAGTTGTTTTATTTCAGCAACCACACGGCACACCGAGGGGCTGGTTTCTTACCAGGCCGATTTCTGCGCATCATCTTTTTTATGCGAAACCCCGCAAGTTGATGTCATTCCAGAGAGGAGCAGAGTAAGGCTATTCCATAAGAAGGCTGGATCGGACAAAAATCCATCGTCACCATCACTTTTGTTCACCCCAGCAGCCACCGTCGCACCGTTCGGCCACTGTTAGGGCTTGTTGCCATGCAGGAGGTTGTGTAACCGTGCGCAAGGGAGCGCAGACGAGAATCGGTGAGGTTGGCCTCTGATAGACTGGACCAAGAGCCGACGAGTGACCAAAATGCGCGATGTGTGTGATCTGGATGTGCCGTCTTGCATTGGTTGGGCGCTTCAAGCAGCGTTTGCTGCACATAGAGCGCGCGATTGGCTGAGGCAGGCAAGGTTGGGCTGGTTGCTGGCTTGATTCTTCCAAGGATACAAGCATCCTTTGCCAGCATCGGCCAGCCACCGCGATTTGGTCTGTTTGCCCCGTTGGCCCCAACCCCCTGCCTGAGCGACTGGGCCGCCGGGGGCCTATATAGCCGCTGTGGCCCCCCTTCCTTGTCTGCGCTGTTGTTGCTATTATTTCCTACTTTTCTTTGCTGCAGTCTGTGTTTCGAATTTCGAACCTTCTTCCCCTTTATTCTTTTCTCTTCCCTTTTTATTTTCCTCTAATATTTTTTTATTCCAATTTGCACTGGTTGGCTGGCCCAATCATATAATATTCTATTTTTATCCTCTGTCTATGCGCTTCCTTCATTGCGTCATCGTCTCTATCTAGTTATTTTCAGTAACAACATAATTTTATATCTATCCGCTCTCAGGTGTCTCGTGGCCGCGCCAGAGTCGTCGACTAATTTTTCGCCCCCTACCGACGACGACGCTGAAAAAGGAGCATATTATATTATTAACTATCCTCTATTCAAAGCAACCGCTGCCATCCATCTATCTATTAAATATCCTTTTCCCCAAAACTTTTGATCATCAACTTTTTACCTCTCAACACCACAAGCAAACCAACCACAAATATACAAAAACATAATGTACGCTGCACGCGCCACTAAACCCAAGCTCTCTCTGAGCATCGCTGCCGCCTCGACCAGCAGCACATCCCGCCCTGTTCTATCCCTTAAATCCCCCGTTGCCATGTCTATGGCCATGTCTCCTCGGACACCGCTATCCCCATCTCCTCTAAGTCCAACTACTCGCAACACAAAGCTCAACCAGCGTGGCTTCTCTACCATGCCTCAACAAGCTACCTTCGCATATGTCAACCCTACCTCCTCGAAAAGTATCCTCAAGAAGAACGGCGTCAGCTCCAGCTCCAGCTCCAGCTCCAGCTCTAGCTTCCCGAGCAGCGGTGTTTCTTCTAAGAAAATCCAGTTCAACTGCGAGCCTATCATCCACTGTGTCACTCCCATTGAGAACACAGATGACTACTACGGTGGCTACAGGAAGATGTCCAGAGACGAGCGACGATGGCTGCTCCGCTCTTAAATGAAGACTCAAGAGGAAGAAAAAAGCCCACATGCAGAAAAAATGAAAATGAAAAATAAAAAATAAAAATAAAAAAATTACCGCATTGGGAAAATTTGAACGACGCGACATTTCTATCTACGATTCATCCACCGAGTCATCTTCCATTTCTGGCTCCCTCTTTTCTTGCCCTCTCCCTTTGGGAAAGAGAGAAAGGGGGGTTTAACATTTGTCCACTGTTTTCTCCCTCTTTCTGAGTGTAGTCGACATGCGACTATGCCATGCAGCTGGAGAAAATGTATGCTCAGATTTTGGCAATCCCCTCTCACGCGCCAGGGGTCACTCGTTCGAGTTATACCCATGCACCTATCCATCCACCATAGGGACTCGAGGCTTCACCAACAGCGACCAGCTGCTGAAAGAGAATACCACAAGATTCGCTCTCGGGGAGGATGAGGAGGAGGAGAGGGGAGCATTTGGCTGCGATTCAGGACTCTGGTTAGTCCTGGGGAATGTGGTGAGCGGGGAAGTTGTTGTAACTACATTGCTTTGTAATGTATAGAGAAGTGAAAACGAGAGCAGCAGCCGTGCACTTTTCGGATATATATTATGGATTTATGCCCTTTTTTTTCTTTAACGATTTTATGAATGAAGTATTTTGTTTTTTGCCGTATTCAGTTTCGGTTAAACTATATTTTTTTATTTTTTTTATTACTTATTTAGTTACTCTTTCTCCTCTGAATATATATATTTTTTTTAAGGCAAGAGTAAACATTCCACGGATGTATCCTCTGGGGTAGTTAGCTTAGTCGTTTACTTCCCTTGTGTAGCTCAGATGTAACTTAGCTTTTGGGGACGAATACCCTGGAAAGCACTGTACCACCTGTAAGTTACCTGGAGGCTTTGCAAGGGTGAAGTCGCATGGGAATAGGGGCTCTAGCACACAAAAGAAAAAAGAAAGAAAAGGCCCCTTTAACGATACTGGATCCGCTCTGCTCCCTGTCCGGTGCCTGTCCGGCCTGTTTAAATCTTTGAATGTAACATAAAAAAAGATCTTTCTGGAGCTAAGAATCAGTCGTGCCACCACCCCCAGGTGTGATATCGTGCATCCCAAATCATTCACGTGATTGTAATTTTGGGATTTGACCTGAATCCAATTTGAAATAAAGAATTGGGAAACTCTCTAAATTAGAATATATCGTATAATAAAATACTTTTCAAGTAAACAGTCACGTTTACGCGGAACTAGATATTTAATTCCCAACTGGATAATGTGAGATCTGGTGGGTTAAATATTGCTGCAAGAAACCGTTCCACCTGTGATTGGTTCCCTCCCGCCATGCTTGCTTGAATGAATTTCTTCCCAGGACTCGAGAACCAAAGCTTGCCTGCTGTACCTCCTGCCCACCGCTGTTCATGCCCAACGCTCTTTACACTCCTTTATTTTCGCAACACAGTCAATGTTTTCTCTTCGACAGTCACTGCGGGGACTGTGCTATCAAAAATTATTATCTCGCCATCCTAGCTCTGGGCGGAGATATCTGTTAACTCTCGCCATCGAATCATCATGGTAGGTGTTCATAGCTTACATGCGATATCTGCTCCTTTTTGAACTATGTTGGCTACAAAGGAAAACATCTTTGCTAACATGCTTGATGCCTTGCCCGTGGATTGAAAATTCTCCAGCGATGATACTTCTGTGGCCATTGTTGAGAAGCATGACGGCTTGTCATCGTCATCCTCCTCTCCATCCCGCTCTTCCCTCCATTTCCTGGAAAACATAACGGCAGACTCGAGGAAATACAACGGGATCCACCCAATCGTGGCACTTGATTCCCACCAGGAGCATGCAGCAAAGCTGATAAATAAGGCTTTGGCATATCTCCCCGCGGCCGAGCTTACGGACCCAAAGGATGTGGGACGGATAATCACCCTCTCTCCTCACGCCACTTGGGGGATCGCGCCGCTCTTACGGAGGAAGCCGGATTTTATCTCAGTCACAAGGGGTCCAGGAATGCGATCAAACCTATCTGTTGGATTGGATACGGCCAAGGGACTCTCTGTGGCCTGGCAGGTTCCCATTGTTGGCGTACATCATATGCAAGCGCACCTGCTTACACCCAGGTTTGCAACTTCTCTCCAGCAACAACGGGATGCCAAGGCAGATACAGAGTTCATTAGCAGTCCAAATTTCCCGTTTATGTCCATTCTTGTATCTGGTGGGCACACATTGCTTGTACATTCGAAGTCGATAGTGGATCATGAGGTTCTCGCTTCCACGTTGGACATTGCTATTGGAGATGCTCTCGATAAGCTTGCCAGGTCTCTTTTACCCCAGTCATTTCTGGAACAGTCAAATACCACGATGTACGGTAAGATGCTAGAAGCATTTGCATTTCCTAATGGCCATCGTGATTTCGTCGACTATCAACCTCCAGCAACACGAGCGGAGGAAGCCATGAAAGTGAAGGATAATCGGTGGGGATGGTCCATACCCCTGCCTTTTGCTCAAAGCAGAAAGTTGGAATTTACCTTTGCGGGTATTGCGTCGCGGGCTCAATCCATTATCTCCAACAAAAAGGATCGGTGGGAGGCGGCTGGGAATACGGGGGAAGGGTTCATGTCAAATGACGAGAGAATAGATGTTGCCCGGGCCTTCATGACCGTGTGCTTTGAACATCTTGCGTCTCGGACAGTGATTGCTTTGCAAAACATTCGCCAACGACAACAGCAAGAACAAAGGAACCAACGGCAAGACCCGACATACGGATATCAGACTTTTGAGGATGTAAAGCACCTTGTCATTAGCGGAGGGGTTGGTGCAAATCTGTTCCTGAGGAAGCTGTTCCGCTCTTTTCTCGACATTCGTGGATTTCAACATCTAGAGGTTATTGCCCCACCGCCTTATCTTTGCACTGATAATGCCGCGATGATTGGATGGGCAGGGATTGAAATGTTCAAAGCTGGATGGCACTCGGATCTTCGATGTCGGCCATTACGGAAGTGGTCACTTGATCCTCGCGCTGAGGATGGTGGAATCCTGGGGCCAGACGATTGGATAAAAACCGATTCAATCTAACCCTCTCGAGGAAAATAGGAAATCATGACTTGGAATGAATTCAAAGCCGAATGTCTTTCGTTTTCAACTCTTCTTTTCATTTTCTTGCAATGTAGGTTTTGGATGAAAGAAGAGTCTTTAGCGACAACATACATTAAGGACCTAGAACAAGTGGAAAGCTGGTAATAAAGAGGAAAGAAATCGCATTAAAGAACTGGAAACGGAAACATGCGGATCAAAACCAATGAAAGTCGTCTAAACATGCAACAAAGGAAACGGGACGATATTAAGAGGAAGGCATCACTGCGTTGACAAAATCTCACATACTCCTTTCCAATGACCCTCTTCATATGTTGTAATCTTGGGCAACAGCTCAAAGATTACCACATATGTATGCATCATGACTCGAAATATTAATAACCCAAAGAAAAGGAACCTGTTTAAAGGCAAATGGCAGACCCGATGCAAGTTGACTCAGATGTGTGAAAGGAGAATTGCCATGAACACGAAGGCCCGCAAACCACAAATTTACCAACCGCCACAAACCCGCCCTGCGGCGTTATCCAACCTAATACCGTTGGGAATGCACCATCCGACGTAACTCTCATCCTAGGAGGCTCTTTATTCTAAGCTTCTCTTCATCATGGCTATCGTGACTCCCCCGACTTTCATTATCAGAGCTTGCCCTCCTAAAGGAGCTTGGGGTCGTCATAGGCAAAAGATTCCTCTGGCCGCGTTCCAAACACTGTTTGACGTCCGAAATACTTGTTAACCCCATTCATTTCCTTCATTTGCTAGCAGTGGTCTGGAAAAACCCCAGGATGCGAAACTTCATACTCATGAAATTGGAATGAACTTACAAGCTTTTCGACATCCTCCCAATTTTCTCCCGTGGCCGCTGCCAGTGGGCGCCATATTTCAGGCCTCAGCTGATTGTAGTGTCTTGTTACCTTTTGGACTCTCTCCTCTACCCACTCAGAGCCCTTGCGTTTGGCGGCGAGCCGTTCATGCCTCTTCCGACACGCGTTCGAGCTCTTGGAAGGGAAGTTTTCTTCCTGAATTCGGGTCCAGCCATAGCCTTGCGCACGAGCAGAGATGAGGATCTCATCATCTTGCTGCGACCACTGTCCCGATTGACTGCTAGGCGTGGCGGGTGTGGCGGGAGATGGAGGCACGGCACGCTCTGGCCGTTCGGGAATGGTCCGACGATCTAACGTGGAAATACGCGGTGGTGGCATGGTACGAGGGGAGCTTTTATCCTCCCATGGTGGAGTTGGGCGACGTGCGGTTGCCCCTGCGGCGGCGGCAGGTGTTCGTGTTTGACGCATGGTGGCTGTCAACATCGTTGTTCTCGATTTTGGGTCAGGGTACGGCCTGGATCGTCTAGATCCGCGGGGGGTTGTCTGTTTCGGCATTTTAGTTCGTGTCAGGTCACAGCGAGAAGAGTCACAGGAACGATCGTGGCTTCAACTTCGAGCACGACGAGTGAGGGAGCTGTCAGGGTATGCGCTCTGTATGAACGCGGAGGCCAGCCAAGTCGTGGAACAGTGATCGACAAAATATTTATACATGAAGAAATAGAACAAATCGCCTCACTCCTCCACCCAGGCCTGCGTCATGTATATTCCTCCTTCTATCGACTAGAAGGGAGAGGGGCAGTTGGGGCTAGGAAAGGGCGGAAGAAAAAGGTGCTTCTGTTAAATTAATCGGCCGATGGTACAAGATATATGTGCGGCGAGGACGACCGTGCGATAAACTGTTTTGTTCGGGGGAGGGGAGAAAGAAGAAAAGAAGAGGAAGGGAAAACAAACAAGAAACCAGGCGGACGAACAGAATAACCACGTGAGAAAAGGCCTGTAAGGGGAACTCTCAGCCTTCAGCAGTGGCTAGCAGAAGCCTGGCTTGACCTGGCACTTGTCTGCTTTTCTTCCCTTCTGTCTTCTTGGTGTTTCTTCTTCTCTTGCTTGATTTCTTGGGTGATGGGTTGGTTGGATTTGTGCGTCCGTGCGAGAGGGTTTTAAAGAAATACTCATGGGCTCCCAGCAAGGCTGTATGTCATAGGCATCCACCTGCACCACACCAAAATGCTTCCAAGAGAAAAACAAATAAGAAAAAAAAGGAAAGGAAGCAAAGGTTGAAACATGAAACGAAGTGACAACTATTTCCTGATTAAAAGCAAGAAAAGAAAAGAAAAGAAAAGAAAAGTTATAACAACCTTTTGAGAAAGCTGAAGAATACCCAAGGTCCCTTGGGATATCTAAGCGCCTTTTTTCGGTCTACCCTTGCTCCTTTCTATTTTGCTTGGTCCTCAGGTTCCGTTTCGTTTCAGGAGGGGGCCGCGCTTTTTTGATGTTTCAGTGAACAAGAGGACAACCGCCTGCAAGGAAGGAAGGGAGGGTTAGAGCGGATGGGGTGCGTTATTGCGATATGCGATATTCGATATGCGGTATGGGTGAACAATATGCAGCGGCGGGTGTAAGCTGGGAAGGACGGGAGGGCGCGAGCAGAAAACCCCTTGGGATGGGAAGGCGAGACGAACCGAACGAACCCGGTTCGATTAGATAAATAAGTATACAATATATATATATATATAAATGATAGGCAAGTAGCTGCTCCAAGTAATATGTATATATGTTTCAGCGAAAGTAGCTGCGGGAGGAGAGAAGGGGGGGAGGGAGGGGGGAAGAAATAAAGCTAGCAGAGTAGAAGGGAAAATGTCAAGGAAAGAGAGAGGAGGGAGGAAGACTTGTTAGGGGACGAACGAGGTTGAGCGGAGTGGAAGGGAGCGAGTGAGGGAGGGAGTGGGGAGAAAAGCGATAATATAATCCCAGATGGGTGGGTGACAAAGCTACAACTTGGAGAAGGGGGTGCAATGGCTTCGGTTCTTATATGAAACTGCATCTGCGGGCGGGATCAAATCAGGCCTGTCCGCTCTTCTACTAGTCGGGATATTTTGATATTTTGGCTCTTTTTTTTTCAAGATTTATATATTTAACTATATATTTTCAAACATTGCGTTGATGCAAATCCTTTTCTTTTCTTCTTTTCTTCTTCTCCTTGCCTTGTCCGTTTTGGGATAGAGGAGCTGGACTCCACGGGTAGATGAAAGGTTCCTGTTTTTTCAACCTAGACATGGTGGCCCAGCCATTCCTAATTGTCTTTTTTTTTTTTTTTTTTTTTTTATTTTTACTTTCTTCTACTAGCTCTGCCGTTCTAAGCACTCCATCCACCCCCAACTTGAGGTTTATGCGCTAGATGTATATGCGTCTGTAGCAGTGAGCGCTTCGGGGGAGAGAGCGGGACGCATGATTGCACAAAACAAAACAAAAATGGCTTAACTGCGCGGTACCGCCGTATATCTTTTTACCTTTAGGAGAAGGGGGGTGGGGGGTTTGGCTAACGGACCGGTCCGTCGATGGGCGGGTACGAACCAGGGTGAGGCTGGATGGGGGGCTGGATGGGAGGGTTGGGGGGAGGGTTGGGAGGGGAGTCATCGTCCACCTGAGGAGTGAACCCAGCCAGTGCTTTCTTTGAGCCTAGAGGGGGGGAGCGGGGTTTGGGTTGAAGTAGGTAGACGACAAGGTTGAAGTGGAAGCACGCAGGGGGGGGGAGTGATTCTAGTGGGTGGTGGGTGGTGGATTCAAGCGCTGGGAGCGCTGAGGTAAGGGCGGGAGAAAGGGGCCAAGGGGACTCAAGGGAAGGGAGGTAGGTGGTGGCAGTGGTGGGCAACCGCTGTGAAGCGCTGGCCCCCTACCCTACGTGGTCTTCCGCATCGATGGTCCTGGCCTGGCATGGCCTGGTCCCCACTATCCCTGAACGATGAGAAAGAACCCATTGGATCTCAGGGAGGTGCGGATGGAGGGTTCCCCCTGCTGGAGGCTGCAGAATGGCGGTCCTGTTTCAAGCAACGCGGGGGGTCGGATTGGGTGGGGTCTTGGAAGGGAGCGCTTAATTTATTTTTGAAAAGGTTTGCGAAGGGTGGCCCCGGGTGGATGAGTAAGTTAAAATATTTCCTTTTCCTTTTCCCTTTCCTCTTATTTTTATTTATTTTTATTTTTTATTTTTATTTTATTTATTTTTTTGCTGTAGTTACATGTACTTGTTTATCACAAATATTAATCCAGTTTACCCCCGTTCAAAATCATAGAGCCGATCTGTCTGCGTCCGGCGAAGGGGTATCGGGCAGCGAAAGGGGGTCAAAGTGTCGAAGCTAGCCAAGGATCTCCACTCTGCGTGTAGTTTAGCGTCCCAAGAAGAAATGTCCTTCGGCGTTTAGCTGTAATCTGCACGCAACATATTCCCTACTTCTAAATATACTCCGTACTGACTGAAGGGACAATGCGCGTCCCAGCAGGGAGGAAATAGGCCGATGATCTTTTCCGTTAGTTTCACATGCCGTAAGTGAGATAGTGAGGTATTCCTACCCTCATATCCTTGCCGGAAGCTATGCCAGTTTTAGAGGCCCTAGCTAGATCTCTGGCATAGGATAGGGCTAAATCAGAGGGAATCTGGGGAGGGAGGGGGTTGGTGGGTGTGGGCCGCGTTTGCAGCGCCGGTCTCCTTTTTCATTACTCCTGTTATTTTTTTTTTTATTTTTTTTTTATTCTTGCCAAAGGGCCGGGTCGCCCGGGAATGATTCGTTAGGATTGATTTTCAACAAATGCGGGATTCTTCCTCGTATATTTTTGTTGCACAGGAGCGTGCATTATTTTAATTTCTGCCTGTGGCCTTCGGGTCAGGGTTTCAGGATCCTAGATTGACTTTGATGTCTCTTTGTTGTCTTTTTTGGGGGTTTGGTTTGGACTTTCTATCTGTTCGTTCTCCATCAACCTCAGTGAGGTCAAACGCGGGACCGCTTGCTGTCTGGTAGTTAACTAACTACGTACCTAACTTGCCCCTGTTAGAGATTTAAGTTGCCGCACGGCCCGCTGGGCGCTCTCATCTCTGCCCAATAGAGAGCGAGTTTAGCCGCTGCGCCCGGCTGGTTGTTGTGGGGGGTTTGGTTTCGCTGCTGACCGTCGCTCAGTCTGAGCACATGAACGCCTAAAGATATACCTAGGTATCGTATGTATATCCAATAATAGACAGATTGGCAAACTGAGGAGTATTTTGGTTGGTCAGTATCTGTGTTCGCTGGAGACCTCTTGACCGCTATGAAAGTACTGTACCCATTCAACCAGGCGCTAAGGTCATCGACTATGATCGTCGCACTGAAGAGACCCCTATTTTGGAGATTGAATCAAGTTATGATCAAAGCGGTATAAAGTATTCCCACATTGGTGTGATTGTCGAGTGAAGAGGGGAGAGCATGATGGTGTCATTCATCATAAATATATCTGCACTATATCACAACACAAACGGAGTAGTGTATTGTGGGTTCATTTTGGCTAGGCAATGGAAGACTTGGGCATTTTACTGTAGTCGTTGAAGCAACTCTGAAATTGTGAGCAGGTACAGATTATACATCATCGGTTACCTACATGCAGTGCATGATTTGAATACAGAACTCGTTTATCGGCAAAAATAGAAATTGTGGCAATTCTAGAGCTGCTTGGGTGAGTATGAATGCATAGTTTTAATGTTTATGTGCTCAAGAAGGCTGGGCTGGCAGTTAGTGTTTCAGCAGGTTCCATATGTAATACAGTGCCTGATAACGCGACACCAAGGAGTTTGAAGGGGAAAATGCAATATGCGATAAAGCATCCGTACCGTACCACCGCCTGGAAACGAAATGAAAAAATGAGGAATGTAATAGACTGTAAAAATAATTTGTCTGCGTGGAAAGATCTTTTTAATAGCTCAGCAAACATAACAAGCCATCTTCATCCTGAGTAAAGTGCGACTACCCCGGAGTCAGGTCTTGTTCGGAGTGAAGAAAATAGGCGCAGTGTGTCCACCTTAAAGTCTTTGGTGCATCATCTCTAATGCAAATGAAAAGCAACGAATTTTTGCTCAACTAATATGACTGGGTATATCATGACTAACCGCTATCCGTGAAGTGTAAAAAAGAAATACGACCGCTCATAATAAAATGCACAAAACACATCTGCCCACGGGGTCAAAAATCTTTTGACTTGATGGCTAGCATTAGCCGCCCACAGGGTTATTGCCGCTTTGCCGTAAAGCAGACACTTGCTTTCGGAGCTCCAGGAAAAAGTCCTTTCCATTGACCATACAATTTGCTGCTGTCTCTCAGTAACTGTCACTATCTGGCTCTCCGGGAGGGATGAAACGTACGTCTTGAACCCCACGGACCACTGGCTGCCCGTGAATTATTCACTTCCTTGTCAGTTGGTTTATAGACGAGCGGAACTGGTTTATGACAATTTAATGAGCTTTGGTATTATATATGAGGAGGGAGTACTGTAAACAGGAGCTTGATGTTTTGTTTGTAACTCACCACGCGAGCCGACATTCTGATATCCTATACCGATCTCAGCAATCTAAAATCTATAAAATGCCCTCAGGTTTCGTGTTTAGACATGAGAATGAATACCTTGCTTGAGCGCGCCTTTCGACTCCGCAGCGTTGAAGGATTTCACGGGAATATGCTGTTCCTGGGGAGGTCCCCCATGCAGAGGGCCCCAGGAATTGGTCGCATTCGCGTTGTTTCCATAACCCCGGTGTGGGTGCCGATCTTGCTGATGTCCTCCTAGCGATCGGTCGCGCAGGTTTCCGCCTTGGTGTCGCTGCCCATGCTGGCGATTCTGGTCTAAGCCACGCCCACCGCGCCACCTGGGAGGAAAGCTTTTTTGTTAGCAAGCCCAGATTTCAGTGAATTTGTAGGAGGCAAGTTGATACACACACATACCGATCGTCACCTGCGCCGCTCATTGTGGCACTTAGAGCTCGTTGAGAGAATGGCTTGTCAGCGCTGGGATGCGCAGAAGTCGGAGATGAGCATCTGATGCTCACAGCGTCAGGTGGTCGCGCTAGCCCTCGCAACCACTGGCGCTATCCTTAATACAGTTAGTTGGGCTTTCATGATCAAGAAACCTCTCGTCTTCGGGCCAAACCGCGTCTAAAACGACAGAGAGACAGACAGAGCTATCAAAGCTGCCAAACCCGTCGCATCTGGCGCGGATATCTTTCCTATGCGTGGCTGCACCGCTTTGGTAACGGCTTGGCGTTCATATGTCGCGCTACGAGCATTCCAACGTTTACATTCATTCGCCCCTTTGCAAACCAAACTACCACGAACCCCAACCACTATTGAAGGCTCGTGACCCCACTGCCTAAGCTGCGATTTACGATTATGGCGCCGCTGGCTTCCTCAAAGAGAACACTTAACCCTCGAACTCCTCGACCGCAACCGAAGGTCCTCAGAACTAGCCAGACTGAAGACCCAGCCGTCAACAGTGAACCACCTCCAAAGAGGCGGAGGTATGTTCCTGGGGGGCCAGGCGGTGGAGGAAGATATGTTGACGTTGATGGGAATGAAACGCCTGCGAGATTAATAAGGGAAATGCCTTCTTCGAATTATACGACTCCTCGAGTTCGACCTGTGCGCGAGCCTTCCAGCAACAATGTCGTGAGGCGAACCCAGCCCACCACCCCTCCTGCCTCTAGTCGACCCAGGCGCGAAAAAAATCAAACGCGAAGGTACAGTTCTGCTGCTGCCGCGGCCCTTGCTGTTGCGCAAGGTGATGGTTACAAGCCTAGGGAAGAGAGGGGTTGGGAGGAATTTCATCCGGACCTTGATATCGATGTAAAAATCGCCGTTTTCAGCTCCGATGAAGTCGACGGAATCAAACCAAGCTCTACGCTCCCAAATGGCCACTCAGGCAGAGGAACCGATGAAAGCGGAGATAGCGCCGTGGAATTATTACCAAATGCCTCTACTCCCGTAAAGCGACGACCAGGGCGTCCACGATTAAGTGAGACCTACACAAATGGGATTGGGACGCCCAACGGACCGAAAATTGTACCCCCTCCTGGACCTAATCCCCGCGAGAAACTTACCTTGCCTAAGCCATCCTTTGTCCTTAAAGACCCGTTTCTTCCCTTCGAACAGAAGGGTGTTGGACAGCAGAATTATGTTGACCGCACCATGGCAAGCGTTGGTTACCAAGAGAGTGATATTTTTCTTCGTCATGAACGGCGATTAATTCGTATGGCCGAAGGTGCGGCCGAGGAAGATCTGGATCTAAGCCCATCGACGCCCGTTGACGGTGAGGCCAACACTACTATTGGAAATATTGGAGTTGGAAGGGTGGAATATGATATGGATGAACAAGATGCCAAATGGCTGGAGACGTATAATGCGCAAAGGAGGGAGGAACAGTTTGAGCCTATCAAACCTGCTGTTTTTGAGATTACCATGACCAAAATTGAAAAGGAATGGCATGCCTTGGAGAAGCGTATACCGAAACCAAATCCTAAACCACCACAAACACAACGGCCACGCTCAAGCTCTGCTGCTGCTGTTAACGGCGAACATGCTGGCCCTGGGGAAGAGCAGGATAGCAAATGTGCAATATGTGACGATGGTGATTGTGAGAATGCAAATGCAATTGTCTTCTGTGATGGGTGCGACCTCGCGGTTCATCAGGAATGTTATGGCGTCCCTTATATCCCCGAAGGCCAGTGGTTGTGTAGAAAGTGTCAACTGATTGGCCGTGGATCCCCATCGTGCATCTTCTGCCCTAACACCGAGGGAGCCTTCAAGCAAACGAACACCTCGAAGTGGTCACATCTACTTTGCGCAGTGTGGATACCTGAAGTCTCCATTGGGAACCCATCGTTAATGGAACCGGTAAATGAGGTCGAGAAAGTTCCCAGAAATCGTTGGAAACTTACATGCTACATCTGCCGACAAAAAATGGGAGCGTGCATTCAATGCAGCAACAAAAATTGTTTTGTTGCTTTTCATGTTACTTGCGCAAGGCGGGCTCGCCTATATTTAAAGATGAAATTAATACCGGGAGCTCCGGCAGTCATGGAATCGAGCAGCTTAAAAGCATTTTGCGACAAGCATGTTCCACCGGACTGGAGAAGAGAACACAATACCGATGCTGCCACTGCAGAGGCCTTGGAATATTATCGCAACACGATGCAAGGCCGAAGGTGGGGCGATAGTCAGGCTGCGGCTTTGGCTTTGGGCACAGATTCACAAGACGGGATTGACCCTGCCGGGGAGGACAATCGAGCGATTACACCTCGGATTACACTTACAGTGGGCGGAAACAAACGCAAGCGCACTCTTCCAAAAACCATTTGGAAATTACCTTCCGGAGCGCCAGTTATTCCTCAAGTCGTGTTGAACAGTGTCATCGCGTCTCTACAGCGGTTTACGGTGCGACAACGGAAGCAGTATGCTGAAGACGCCTGCAAGTATTGGACCCTGAAACGAGAATCTCGTCGGGGTGCAGCGTTGCTTAAACGGTTGCAGCTCCAACTTGAAACTTTTTCATCCATGGAAATGACAAGACGTAATTTTGCGGGAATGGGAGTGGCCGGAACTGTTCGGCTCCAGCGTAGGATCGCATTTGCGGATAAACTCTACTTGGATCTTGACAGGGTTAGGATGCTGTGCGACGAAGTGAAGAAGCGGGAGCGAGAAAAGCTCAAAGACGCGGAGATACTGCGCAGCATAGTTGATTTGGTTTATTTTCCCATCCCTCCGATGCTCTGGCCAATGCTTGAGAAGGCATTTGCGTACGTATACTATATCCCTGCGAATATGTGTCTTTCTTGATCGCTAACATTGCTTATAGGCTCGACGGGAAAGGTGCGTTCCGTCTCGGGCTACTATCCATTCGGTCAAAATTAGAGCAACGAGCATATACCTCGGTTTCATCATTTTCTCGTGATCTTGCCAACGTCTTCACCTCCGAAATTGGGGTTGATTCTGTGGGTGATACAGCTGAATTGCAAATGCAGATCATGGGACGGGCCCCAGAACTTAGCTTAGAGCAAAGGGAAAAACGAAAACTTGCAAAACGGATCATCAAGGCGATACAGCCAGCTTTGGAAGATTCTCTGAGGAAGGAAAGCGAGTTGAACGGGAAGCCTTTTGAAAAGGAACTAAGAGATTTGGATGCCTTGTTGGAAGATAGCGTCCTCTCGCAGAGGGGTTCATTTGTTGCTACGCCCAGGGAGACGACAAATGACGTTAAGACTACGGAGCGAGATCCGCTGGTTAACGGGATAAAGACCAATGCTGAAGTCGATCAGGCGGATGCACAAGAACCCGCCGCAGAACCTACAGAACCTCTGCATGCTGAGCCTGAGAAGCAGGCTGCGCCTGGGGATAAAGATGTTACAATGGTCGATGTGAACGGGGCAACGAAAAGTGGTCTCGACAAGGAGGTTTTGGGTTCGAAAACGAATGGGGTTGTCGTAGCAACTTCTACTAAATTATCTCCCGTACCTCAGCCTACAGATACTTCTTCTTCTCGTGATATACAAATGGTCTCTCCCGCCTCCCCGGCTTCGCCTGTTAATTCTCTGGCTGGCAAAGAACTACCTCCTTTATCTCAAGGTGGTATACAGTGGTATATGCAGCCGTTCGATCCTATCGGGACTACCGTTCATGAGGAGAGATGGACTGGTCGGGAAGTGCTCAGAGGGATGAGTGAGGAGCTAAGCGAGATCGGCGAGGACGAGCTTCGGAATCTTGTCGGGGACGAGGCTCCCGAATACGTTTCAGATTTTCCAATCGCGGGTCCTGAAGTAGGACCTAGCGGCGACGTCGCTAAGGATACTGCCGCTGCTGGTGCCTTGAAACCGAAAACTCACAAGACCCGAAGGCGATGGAAAGGTTTTAAAAGATAAATATACTGGACTGGACGGAGTGATATTAGGGGTTCTAAGTTTCTAGGCGTTGATTTATAGTTCATCTGATTTCATTTTTATTTTTGTGTTTATTATTTTGGTTTTCCCGCTTTTGTTTTTACATACCCACATGTTTACTAGGATTTATGGTATGTGTGCAGGGTTAGGATCTTATGATAATTATGGTCTCAGATTTATTCAACTAAAGGGGTTTTCGGGTGCCCGGTAACTGTTTTGTAGAGATTGTGACTGTAAGTTATTTCAATCATTCCATCAAGCTCTAGCTGGTTTTTTTGCCTTTTCTTTAGACGCCAGAGCCGCACGGCTGAATTGGGGTCTCGCTCACGTCGAGATGACGCTAGTCTTTATCAGGCCACCACTTGAGCCGCCAACGCGCTAATGGTCGTTCCTTCTTCCCAGCTCCAGATTTGCTGTGACCGTCGCTCTTATTTTCTTTTCACCTCACCTCGCTCTATCAACAAACCCCCAACAGCGTGGACTAGTTTTATTCTTGTTCCTTTTGTGTATCTCATTTTTGCTTCTGTCTTCTTCTGAAGAGGTTTGCTTTGTCGACTTCCGGTTTCTTCCCTCGTCTTTTAGCTCTGCCACTTGTGAAATCCGACTCTCAACACCTTCGCCACTCTTCATACCCCGTCCATTTTTTTTAACATATCTCCTCTGATCTCCATACAAACCGATGGCTACTATGGAGTACGAAGCGGAGAATGGTCGTTTTGATGGTATGAGCGAATACATGCAAAGAGCTTGCGTGATCCCGAACTAATTCCTGATCTTTTCAGACGAGCCCCGATTCGATCGCGATCGTAGCGCCTCTCCAAGAGGCAACGGGAGAGGTGGAGCTCGGAACCGAAGCATGTCTCCAATCGGCCGCGGTGATCATCTCCGGTAAGCTCAGTATGGGCTTTTATTTTACTTAAAACAGCGGGAGTTTCGTGGGCTAATATATCGTCCTAGCGTACCCCAAAATGATCGGGCTATGAAAGGAAACGACGACGATGAAGGAAGCGTCAATACTGGCTCTAATCTTTTCGTTACCGGTATCCACCCACGACTTACTGAATCAGACGTATCTCGCCTCTTCGAGAAATATGGCGATGTTGAGAACTGCTCGATTATGGTTGACCCGCACACAAAGGAATCGCGCGGTTTCGGTTTCGTGAAGATGGTGACTTCAGAGCAAGCGGACGCGGCAAAGGAAGGCCTTCAAGGTGAAGTCATCGAAGGGAGAACTCTTAGCATTGAGAAGGCTCGTCGTGGCCGCCCCCGAACGCCAACCCCTGGGAAATACTTTGGTCCGCCAAAACGTGGAACAGCCTGTATGTGTTTGAAAAATCTCAAATGTAACGTTTATCAACAACCGCATGGCTAACTTATAATGCAGTCGGTCGTGGCCCGCCCCGTGGCGGCCGTTACGACCGTTATGATGACCGTCGGGGAGGATATGGCGCCAGTGGTGGCCGTCGACCAGATGATAGCTACCGCTACGGCCGTTATGATTCGTACAATGAACGTAGTCGGGATTACGGTCGCCGTGACTTCCGCGACGAGCCATCCTACCGTGGTATCGATCGTTATGCGACATCAGGGGGACGCGAAGGAGGCCGTGAAGGAGGTCGTGAAGACAGGTACGAGCGTCGTGGTGGCGGTGATGACCGCCGTGGAGATGATCGTCGCGCTTACTACGATCGCGACGATGCTCGTTCACACCATTCTGCCCCATTTGCGGATGCCCCACCACCTCCCCGTGAGTCCCGTGATCCATACGGAGGCCGTGGCTACGAAGGCCGTGGTGGAGATGACAGGTATGGCGCCAGATAGGTAGGTATGAAGGATCAAGAAAGCTTCAAATTGTGGCCCGGCAATGACCATTGGCCACTTTTTGGACTGCTTTCTTTCTTCTCCACTTTCTTATTTTTCTCTTGTTTCTATTATTTTATTTCTGTTCCTGTATTCCACGAATGGTTTAATGTCACTACCCTCAATTGAGGGTCAAGATCGACGGTTACGGCGGCGCTTCTCTATTTTGTCTCCCAGAAAAGTCAACTTTTCGCGCATACATGGTTTGTCGGCGAATACGGAAAACATTCTTCCAACCTCGTACGATATGATCAGCCCCAGGCTAACTTGGTGTTGAGATCCCGTCTATATGGTTTTTTTCCTTCTTTCTTCTCGCACGGATATCGCAAATTGGCGGCGGATTGAACAAAACAAAAACAAAAAACAATATGTCTACCTGTAATACCCTCGGTTTTTCTTGTGGTCAGCACTATTCTTCAGTTTCAGCTATGGTCGTTATCGCTATTCAACTTTATTCGCCGTATCACCTCTCATCAGCCCCAGGTAACGACTGTCCCAAGAGTTCGCCCAAGAGGAGCAGAGATGTCAGCTCAAAGTACCACAGAAAAACTTTCCGCCTCGCGTCTCAAAAAAGCCAAGGTTTCATGGAGTCCAGCACAAATCAGTCATCATGACGCCATGTTCGTTACTTGTAGCCGCCATTCCTTTTCGGTTTCTTTGATAATATTCACCTGTGATCACCCGTTCAAGACCGCCGTAAAGATTGTCTGTGTACCGCGGTAACTGGCCAAGCCTCTGTCTTCTTACGTGCCCACCTTCCGCTTTTTTGCCAACCTGTTCGACTTCGTACAAGCCACATTATAGGAATTCGTCATATAATTAAAACTGCAGTGCATCCCAGTCAAAACATTTTATGCTTCATTGTTTTCAGCAGAAATAGCAACGAACTTCCAACCCAAACAAAATGGTAAGTTGCAAATTTGACATGTCGTGCTAACTTTTTTTCACTTCAGCTTTTTGGCCGGCGAGCCCTGTCAGCCTCGCTAGCTTCGATGATAGTATCAAGTTTTACAATACCCGATAAGGATGTTGATTACTAACGCTATTCTAAAGCCTGAATTCGTTGTAACTCCTTCCTGTATCTCTTTAGAATGGGAGGCATGAATGATAATCGCCGCTCGAGTATAATGCAAAACACACTCCTGGTGACTTCCTTTCGCGGCAGATCCACCTTAAAAAGATTGAGTCAAGGAATGAGCCAAGTCAATGTGGAAGACAAACCCTTTCGCCAGACAGACAGGAATTTATACAGATATGGACCAGTTTGACTAAATCCTCGACCTGTCTCCGTTACTTGCGGATTGTGAGGCGTCTGTTTTGTTTTCTGAGACCAGGACGTCAGATGCGAAGCAAAACTGAACTGAACCCCGCCTCTCTTAAACTTTGCTACTGTTTGCAGGCTTGCATCTAATCTGACTTGCTTTTTCCCCCTTATTGAAAGCTACAAATATCCCACCTAATTTCATGATCCATCTACTAAAGTCAACAGAGATCATCTCACTTCCCGGATCATGATCAAAGAATGAGTCCTATCAAATGATCTCCATAACTAATAGAGTACAGAGATAAACTTAAATAGAAGAAAAAATGAGTATTCAAGTTCCCTAAGAAACCATAAATCAATACATGGTCAAAATTTCACACAGCGCCGATTCGCCGCGGACCTGAAATTTCCCGTTTGTATGTTTTTCATATATCGTCCTAATTATGGTTGCCGTCGCAAACAGAAGTCAAGCGAAATGAGTAATTATCGCTAGCTCTTCTTTCCCATTACTTCATTACTTTGAGCCCATTATATGTAGTCCATTTGCGAAAGCCGTCCCATTTCGGTTTGTTACGAAATCGCATTGTAAAGTTGCATATGGCACGGAGTCAGGAATCCAGGGCCCTGCTATTCCCCAGCGCGCATTTAGAGTACAATTTGCAATTTGAGATATACCTGCATCGAGCACGAATATCCGCCTATTCATTCCTCAATTTCATTGCTCTTTTGTATGAGATATTCGCCTAGGACGCGTAGGGGATTCGAGGGTCTGTGTTAATTTCGCACCAATTGTTAGTTTCTCCAGTGCACATAATTGACAAACACAGAAAAGGCGGGAAAAGAAACATTTTATATATATATAAAAATATATTTATTTATAGACTCGAAGTCAGAAGGGGGAAGGAACCGAGAGAGGAGAAGGAATAGAGCAGAGGGAAATGGCACTCACTGCTCTTTCGCGAGAGTTTTCATTCCTTCTAATAAATACGGCACGATCTTTTCGTTCATGTATACACGCGCTGGTGCGCCGCCTGGACGTACTTGGGGTATCGGGGTGGTGGATGCATTGTTGCTATTGTTTAAGGTGGAGGTATTGGCCAAGGGAGCTGTAGCGGTAGAGGACGTAGTAGGCACGGAAGGTTGGGATTGGGGTTGTAGCTGGTCATTGCTCATCCCGCCTCCGGACATGGCGATGTCGCGCTTTTCCTCTTGGTTTGATTGCTTAACAGACTGGGAGTGGGTGCTATTGAGATCGGTTGGTGCGGGTGGGTGTTGCGGCGGAGGAGGAGAGGGCAGACGAGCAGTTTCTTCAGGAAGCTGTTGCGCGGGCTACGTTCAAATATTTAAATTTATGGTGGGGAATTCTGTTAGCTTTGTTGCTTGTTGCAAGCTTCCTGCACTGTTTGAAGCCTGCGCATTTCGAATGGCAGGAGGATGAGATGTGCAGAATAATGGGAGAAGTTGACAATTGATACACTATGGGTACGTCTCTCAAAGTCTGCTTCCCAAATGCATATGATATTTAGTTTTACGTACAGAATCTATGTTCCTCATGGTCGCGGTAGTACTGGTAGACAGAGGTGACAGTGATAGCTGCGATTCCGCGCCAAGCTGTGGAGTTGAGTGGGACGACCGAGACTCGTTGGCCGGCGGGGGAGGAAGAGGTGAAGAGGAATAGGGCTCAGACTGTGTAGCTATCGGAGATTGGTCTTTTGGTGCCTCAGCCATGCCGGAGTAAACAGGTTTATGCCATTATCGTTCCACTTGTCGCATCCCTTGCCGCTTCATCTTGATGCTGGTTGCATGAAGGTTTGAACCTCGCTGCAAACAATACAAACAACCATTTCCAAGGTTTGTGGTTAAGGGGTCATGTGATAACGTGTCGTCGTTTTCAGGCGTCGCGTTTGCCTATTAAATCGAGGCCAATCAATTCTCCACTTTCCTTCATCCGGACACCATTTTTAACTGGTGAGGCCTTTTCTTGTTTAACCGCTCGGCGAGGACATCATGTTTTGAATACTCATCTTGAATTGCCTCTGGTGCTACTCCGATGCTGGCATTGTTCATAGTTTTTCCACTCGAGCTACAGGAACTCTTCCAAGGTTCACCCTTGAGCTCAACATGCTCGAGGATATAAATCCACCTTCGAAAAGGTTGAAGAGAACAGGAAGTCCTGGTAGCTCCTCTTCAAATACGGAATCCGGATCAGATGCTTTGCCCCTTGAAATCCGTATACCTCCATCAGAAACGGAGGTTGGATATAATGATGATTATGGGATCGACAATAATAGTAGCGCAGAAGATTATCTGCCTAGCACCCAAACAGATTTAGAGACCGCTCTTCTCCCTATAAAAACAGACAATGAAGCGATCGCGAACTATGAGATTTCAAAGGCCCAAGAAATAAAGATCGAAAAAGGTGCAACGAGCCTTCAGCGCTACGAGGAACGACATTGGGTGAAAGGCAAAAGCTCCATATATGTGGATGCGTTCAATCTCGCATTAGAGAACGTTTTGGAAGATGAAGCCCATTTGTTTGACGAAACAGAAATGGCTGTATTTAATCATTGGAGAGGATTACCCTATGAATCACAATATTTGTACGTCCGTTTCTAATATTAGGGTACAGTGTAAGCAATTCGAGACGTAGTGGTGTTTATTAATATTGAAAATAGATACGTGCGACTCTTTCTACGCAAAACGTCAGCGTGGCATCGGGTCAACCGCCTCGGTTACTATCAAGATATCGCGGATATGCCTGCCACGGTCGAGGATTTGAGGCAAAGCAGGAAGCTCCCAATCTCATTTCCTCCACCTCAGTCCTCAATTCTTACCGCACTGAAATCTCCTGACGAAGTCGTTCTTGGTGAAATGTTTCAATTCGCTGAAGGATTGGAACAAATAAATACGCTCGAAGAAGCATCTTCCTTGCTACTTCTAGACGAATTGAAATCTTTGTCGAAGGAAGCCAAAGTTCAGGGCAAAAATAAGAAGGAGCTGTTGAAAGGATTGCGTGAGTCCAGTACGACGCAATCAGGACTGGGCTGGCCCCTGCGATACAAGCCAGACGACGGTGCATCCAGTGATATTGACCCAAATCAGATCAGTAATTTGCTAAGTCGAGGGAATACTCGAGATTTGTACTTCACGAAGAAGATCCTCGACCACACGGGCGATTGCATCAGACTCTCTTCTGCGCCACTAAGACTCTTCGAGAGGGTTCATTTGCTATTTTATCGGTCCACGGAATGGACTGAAAAATCCTTGACAACCATCATCCTGGCGAAAATTTCACGGAGAAATTATCCAAATTATATCGTTTCCCGTTCCAATTCCATTTTCCCCTCCAGATTTGCACTGCTCGAGTTTGAAGCTGCCTTACGAGTGCAGTTTGATATCGACAGCACTTTGGAGTCACCTAATATGCCCATCATGGAGAAGTTAGCTCTTATTAAGTCTTCAGCTGAAAGTGTTTACGAAAGGTGGAAGGCGCTGGTCGCCGAAGAGCAACGGAAGGAAGAACGCGTCTATGAAACGGGAGAGGGCGCATACCTACGTCGATTTTCTCCTGCATGGGTTTACACTCGGATCATTCATAAAGGCCTATATGCCTTGGGCCGTTTCAAGGAATATAAACGAGAGCATGAGTTACTCACAGAACTTCTTGACCAGCGTTTGTTCCACTCTTCTCGTCGAGGAGCGTGGTACCAGCGCAAAGCTCTGCTTGAAGAACATTATATGTGGTCTTTGACCCCTTCTGAGAACCGCTCAGAAGAGATGCAGAGACGGGAGTGGAAACGAAAAGCTCTCCGTACATGCGAAGGAGGCCTTGAAGATCCCGACTGTCATTTGATATACCACTATGATTTACAAAAACGAATTACAAAGTTGGAGAAGTCGCTAAAGGTCACAAAGCGCGAGCAACACGATTTTGGACATGTGATGTTGGTTAAACCAGAAGAACGTATCGTGGAAGGGATTCGGATTGAAAAGGATATCCCAATCAAACCTGGTTCTAAGAACAATATAAGTTCCATATCTCGAAGAGGTAGACCTACGGTTTGGGTGGATGAACGAGAAGGTGGAGGCGAGTGTAGAGTCGAAAGCATGTGCCTAAGCTGGTATAGAGACAACGGATGGAAGGGTTTCCACTGCGAGAGTGGCATCGTTCGAACACTGGTAAGTTAAATACCGATATAATATGAACCTCAGTCAGATTTCCCGTGATTACTAACCACTTCCCCCCGCCTATAGTTCGGGTATCTCTTCTATGATGTGCTCTTCACATACGTCCCCAACGTCTTCCAAACACCTTTCCAGACCTGCCCCTTAGACCTACACACAGACTCTTTCTATCCGACCCGCGCTTCAGAAATAAATCACAGGCTTGCCCAGATAGCCAACGGTGATGCTGAAAAGCTTATCCGTGAAGTGCATGACCGCGAAGCGGAGAAAGAAACATGCGCCATCGGCATCGACTGGTCGTTCAACCTCTCCGACCTAGTTGAGATTGCACAGTGTTTCCGTGGTGAGGCCCTAGCTACTGTGTGCAAAGTCATGGCGCAGGAATATCAGCAACGGGGCGGAGGCATTCCAGATTTATTCCTTTGGAGCGTAGAGAGGAAGGAGGTTATGTTTGTGGAGGTGAAGTCTGAGAATGATCGGCTAAGTGATACCCAGCGGTTGTGGATTCATGTGCTTACTGGTGCTGGAGTGAGGGTTGAGCTGTGCAATGCTGTTGCGAGGGAGGTTAGGGTTGAAACTCCCGTGATTTAAATTTTGTTAGAGTTGTTGTTTAGTGTTGGATGACATCGTGATGCTGCATTTCTTCATAAATATACCCGTATATAGACTGTTCGGATATAGTTTGCACATATCCTTCTTGATCTCTTCCCACATCTGGTTTGCTGTTCCTGTGATTTTCTCGCTTCTTCTACGCGCCATTATTGATAATTTTTATTCTAGTGATGAAACTATTCCAGTATGTCTGAGATAGTACGTCTAGTTCTTCGAGTACTTGCTTACTCACGACTCGAAATCCGGCTTAACTGGTGAATACGCAACACACAAAGTCGGATGGTATAAAAATATGAGAAATACCTGTATCAATGAATTTCGAGTGTGCTTGTTAAAAGGTTCATGCACATGAATAGTATATACACACTTGTGCAGCTACACGAAGGCTGAACGTAGAAAGAAAAACATCTGCGAATATTGAGGCTCCTGTCCATTTAAGGCAGGAAACGTCACTTCATCTAAATGTTTTCTCGTAATTACCGAACATAGTCAAACGAACCCATTCCGTCGCCTGTCAAGATCCGACCTAGGTATCTAATTCCGTTGAACCTGACATTTTCTCTCGAATATCATGACCAAATATTTTACATCTCGTAGTTTTTTGGATCTCTTTTTTTTTCGCTTATGAGACGAGAGTGCTGGCGGTGGCACTCTCGTATCTCCAGGTGGGTGGGAGGACACCGACAGACTTGTAGTAGCGGGACAAGCGGTGGATACGCGACTCGATGAGAATGAGGCGGAACTTGCTGTCCTTGTCCTTGCGGTTGCGCTCAAGATGCTTGCGGACGGCGACGGCCTAATTTCCATCGTTTAGTAAATAAATATATGAAAAAGGCACAAAATAAGGGGTACAATAAGGGGTACAATAAGGGATAGAGGGAAAATTGTAGTTCAATAAAAGAATAAATTTCTTATAATTACCTTCTTAATCAACATGTAGAGGTCCTCAGGGATTTCGGGGGCGAGGCCTGTACATATTGCAAAAAAAGTCTCTCTGTCAGCCTATTGAATGACCAAGCAGAGGCAGTGCTGATATGACATAAAAATGTCAAGATATGATGGATAGGTTTGAGAAATCTTGTCCAAGACAGGAGATGCAGTTAATCTAGCGTGGAGATTCCCGCTTTTATACAGAAAGGGCTCTGCTTGATTTACGTCCACCTCTCGTTTCCCATTTCTCTTTCTCTCATCCCGCAGCCACCATGCGGGGAACTGTGACAGTATTTGGTTTCGTACCGTTCGCCTTGAGGATCCGGAGGATCTTGTTACCTATTCAATTCCGCGGTTGTTAGCTATTACCCGCGGCAGGTTTAAGTCACTTTTTTTCCTTTCGAATTGGTTTCCACACATACCAGTAACAACCTTGACCTGCGCAATTCCATGGCTATCTCTCAGGATAACACCGATCTGAGAGGGGGTGATACCCTTCTTTGCCAGCTTGCACATCTGGTCAACGACCTGGTCGGGAGTGGTCTTGAGCCATGAGGGAGGGTTGCGCGAATAAGGGATTGCGGAGGCGGAGATACCCTTTCCTTTACTGTGGAGGCGGCCCATTTTGAAGTTGTTGTGGGTTGGTCGTTAGTCGAAGGAAACGTTCCTTTTATCTTTTGTCAACGCGAGGATGTGGTGGTTTGACGGAGTTCTTGTTATGAAAAAGCCGCCAGCCCACAAAAAAGTTCGTCCGGTCGAGTTGTGGATCAGGTGACTTGCATTTTTCGCTTAGCTCTCTGAGCCTTTGGCTATTCTAAGTTTAGCGTACATTCCACGTGATATCAAACATTTAACCTTGCACGCCGTTATACCTATCATGGGGAATTACTTTACATGGTTTAGCTTTACCCTAATTGAGTTTAGCGCGATATCGCCGCTTTCTGGACTATATAAACCCCCTCCTCCCGCCGCTCGAACATCTTCTCTCCACCATCCCTATTTTCCCTTTGTTTCCTTGTAATTCTCTTGTCTCGTGTGTGCCGTGTCCATGCTTTCCCCTTGGCCCCCACTGCTAGTGTCACCTGGCCCGGCTGTGCCGCAGCTAAAACTGTTGGCGACATAGTGACCATGTCCACTTCCCTTCTTCCCCAATGCAATTTCGCCTCACTCTACTGTCAAGTTACTCTAAAATCATGCACAGGCTGAGGTCCGCTACTGGGATATCTGGTCTTCTTGGGACTGTGGCTGGCTGAGGTTTCCTGTTCATTTTTTTTGATCTCATTTTCTTGTTACATACACAACTGGCTATTGCTCTACATCCTATATTTGATGTTTTGGGTTCTGCACTCCCATCCTGCCAACACTGCCAATCCCATTCTTTCTGTGTCCTGGTACTTGTTGTCCTTAATCTCTCCCTTTCACAATCAGTTGGCAAACCCGATGTTTCTCATCTGTGGCGCACAGCAGTGATGAGTGCCTCCCACTTGTTGAGATGGTACATCAATGAAAAAAAAAAAAAAAAAAAAAAAAAAATGCCTCTGCATGGCAGAAACAGTATCTACCTTGCTGCACCGCGGACCATTACATGTCAGGCCCTGACTGGAGTGCAGGGTCTGGAAGATCTGGCTAGTTGCAAGAGTAACATGTTCAGAGAACAAAAAAAATCTCCCCGATGATTCAAGCCTCGCGGCATGGCTCATGCATGATGTGGACATGATCCAAACTGCTCCAGTGCAGGTGAATTCTCAGTCACGCTATGATCCCTTTGGCCAGCAGCAAGATACTGAGTCAACAAAGATGGGTGTTCACTGGAAAAGGGACTTCAGCCTCAGCCTCGTGGGTGCTAAAATTGACCAGGAGAGAAAGGGATGATGCAACAATGCAATGCAATGTCCGAGTTTCCCCATCTTCACAAATTCACACTTTGATGAATTAACAGACTGATTCACTATTGGAAATTCGTGCATGCCATAAGACCGTGCAATGGAGCGGCTATGATCGCATGACAATCAGCTAGCACCCCTTCAGTCAGACAGTTTAGGAAATATGAAGCGAGAGGGGTTACGATCTTCTCTTACTTTCTGCAGGGATGGCGGCTGGTATTGCAAGGTGGTAGGTGACACTCATTTCCTGCCTTGTTTTACCAGGATTTGGCCGGCCTCCTCTCCATGGCACCACATTTCTGCGGCACCATGGTGATTCTTCCTGCGGGGAAAAGGTGATGGAAGCGAGCAGGTAGAATGGCACCAGCAGGATTTCTCTCATTCGCCTGTGTTGAGGTTGTCATAAGCATAAAAGGCGCCACCTTCCTGACTAATAGAGCCTCGTCACCTATCTAGAGATATATGTGAATTAGATACAAGCGATGAAATTAGAGAGCCGTGACAAAGCCGGGCATCTGAACTTACCGCCATAGCGAAGATACTCTAGATGCACCTGGTTTCTCTATACCAACTGTTAAAGGCCAGGGCTATTGCATATCAGCGATCATAGAGCCTAATGGTGAAGGGGAAGATTCGATCTCTATTCACCTTAAATTCAGAGAGGCGCGGATGAAACTGGATGAAACCAGACACAATCAACAAGCCTCAGAATGGCTTTCTGCACTTGTCAACAGTGCGAAACAACGACAGCGTGGGATCGAAACAGAGTAAGATGGATAATATTTTGATAGTGTTCGATGTTATTACGTACAAAGAGAATCATGAAGAATCGTGAAGAGGTCGCTCCTCTAGGACTTAAGTGGGTTGGCATTTTGATGGGGCCTGGATATTAGCTCGACCAGATCCAGAAGATGATTATTTTTCAAAAAAGAAGCAAGGCGATTCATGTCCGATATCCAACGTTTACTCTGTCAGGCATACATGCAGGTAATCCTAGAAACGGGACATCTCATATTGGAAGAGCCAGCGTCATATGATCTTGCCTGGTGATCAGGAATAGTAGCATGTTTAATGAGCCGAAGTCGCACATGCAACTAAAAATTCATATAAGCCCTTTTACCAAAATAATTTCCAGAATTTAGAAATGCTATTATCCGGAGAACGTTCCATCAATCACGGATTTTCAAGCCTATGCACAGTCTCAGTTTCTGGGGGAATCTGCGACTTTTCCTCCAACCTCTCCGCTAACTGCCAAGCTGTAGCTGAGACCATTTTTCCGTACAAATTCTTTATGAGTGTGTACAATGACGGGGTACCTTCCCAGTTTAAGAAAAATATGCTCCGCTATTGATTGAACTGCCACAGGTAAATTTTGAGGTGATGCAGGCGTACAGATATCACAGCAACCTGAAGTATTACATCAATCGGAGCTGAGTTTCTCAGAATCAACTGGACTTTCGCAAGGTGTCGGAGGCATTGATATACAAGGCTCTAGTTTTACATCTGTATTGGAAGAGGCATATGGTTTGCAGAACACTGCGTCGGGTGCTCCGGTAACCCGGGAGAACGAAGAGAGCTCTGCTGAAGCATTCAATATGTCCAAGAAGAGACGTACCTTTAGATAGGCAATAATTCCACCGATTGGAACCGAGAGTTAACTTAGTGCTGTGGGCTTTATTACTGCTTCAACGCCATCTTTGTGAGCAACTAATTTACATAATCATTTTTATTGTTGAATGGCTGCTCATTTTGCCCAACTTTCCACCGAAGTTTCCTGTACAGAAATTAGCTATTAATAATTATAAATAGGATTTCATGACAAGAAGGATCGATTCACATTTTGTATTCCTTGCCTGACATAATTCCCAACGAGTCGAACAGCAAATTCTTCCACCTACTAAAATACTGTAATCCAGTTTGACGCCTTTACGTAGCCAAAATATCATTCAATCCTAGTCACAACAACATTATATTTCATTGTAATAGGTTATGCTACCTTTTGTTTGAGGCTTTATGTATCCTGATTACGGAGTACTAAGACCTGATGCATCTTCCCTGGCAGCCAGCACTTACCCCACATCTGCAACACGACTGGTTGGTTGGCCTGTTTTAATCCCAAATAGGAATAGCTGCCTTCCTCAAAATACGATTCCAATCTCCCTATTGGTTCCTCGCTCAGCGGCTCTATCCGTTCCCACAATTCGCGTTCTGCATCAACGCCAAGCCGGATCAACCCTTTGACCATAATCCTCCCTTTGATTAATATTATATATACCAGCATCCGTTCCCAGCGAGTTATCTTCTCTCGCAAGTATCATACATCAGAACTTCCTAACATTTCTGCATTTTTGTTCCGTGTTTGCTTCCCATTCATCATGTAAAATTAGCATACCAACCGAACTTTTCTCCCTTTACAACTCCCAGTTTACCTGCACCACTCAACAGTCTTTTATACCGTCAAAATGGCGGGACTTTCACAAGAAGATCGCGACATTATCAAGAACCATCCTCTAACCAACTTAGTCGATCGTTTACGAGGCGCGCTTCAGGAAGCTGAAAGAATACATGAGTCGCGTCTAATTTATGATGGCGCTGATGAGAGCCTGGACCAACTCTATCGAAATGTGATTTCAAAACTCCTCTCTGCTTTACAGGGAGAGGATGCAGCTTACAGCCTTCGCTCGCGAATGAGTAATGGGGATGTGGTGTCTGATCTAGCACACTTAGTTGAGCATCTCCGAAAGGCACAAGGAAACTTCAAGTATGACAACTACCGGCCGTTAGTGCACCTGGTTATTCAAAGGCCTCCGACTGAATCCCAGCATGTCACAACCTGGAACTTCGATGTCTGGAAAGCTGTATTTAACCTCATTGACAACATCCCTCGATCAACTCCTCCGGCGAGCGTTCCCCCCTCCTTTGACGGCACACCAGTCAGATCCACCTCATCATCGCAGAAAGGTTCCGAGCAGACGCGTGAATTGGTGAATCCGAGAATCTTTGGGGAGATATGTGGCTGCACATTTCGAGATGTCGAGGGCTTCTTTGACAAGTACTTCAAAGGGAAAGACTGGAGTGACAAAGCAGATGCCATCTGTCAACGCGTGCTGGCCTCAGACAGTGATGGTGATTGGGCCCAGTTTCCTGATCCTCCTACACAGGACAATGTCCTTGCCTGGTGGTTTCGTCTTCAAAAAGACCTTTTCTTGGAATCACGCAGCACCTACTACACCACAGCAAGCAAAGCAGATCTTATCAGTTCTAAGGCAAAACGGCAAATCGATCTCCTTCTGAGAGCTAGAAGTACAACCCCCTTACAAAACAAACACAACTGGAGAGATATCCTGGTGGTTGGTGAGCTTAAAAAACCTGAGGAGAAGCTCAGGACCAAAGCCACATTACTGCAGATAGGCTGCTATGTGCGTGAGGTCTTTGCTGCACAGCCCACCCGGCAGTTTGTCCATGCATTCACTGTCTGCGGGACCAAGATGGAGGCATGGGTGTTTGACCGCTCGGGTCCCTACAGCTCAGGCATCATTGACATCTATACAAACTCAAGACAGTTCTTTCAGGTGCTTTTGGGCTACACCATGATGAGTGATGAGGAGCTGGGACTAGACACCTTTATTGCTAGGGATGAAGAGGGCATCAAATCTATGACTGTCAAAAGACCTGGACCCTCAGAGGAAATGGTGCTGCGGCTGGGTGAAATGCTTTCCTTTCAACGTGCCATTGTGTGTCGTGGGACTACATGTTTTCTCGCAGATGATGGAGAGGTTGTAGTCAAATTCTCGTGGGTATCGGACAAGCGGCGCCCAGAGGTGGAACTTCTCAAGCTAGCAAGTAAAAAAAATGTTCGAGGAGTTGCCAGGATCATTGGCCACAGTACCATCACCAGCATTGCCAACCTGCGCAGCGGCCTGACCTTCGACAACAAGCACCACAACTTCAAAAGTGCACCCCCCAGTACAGTCTCCTCATTTCATCAATCTCAGCTGCTCACTGAACCCTGTCACTTAGATATCTGTCGAAAATCATCTTCCAGGAAACGCAGATCTCCGGACAAAGAGGTGCAGGCATCCAAACAATCACGTTCTATTAATCAACCGTTGAGTGACACTCAGCAGGAGAATGAACTAGCTTTCTCTATTCAGTCAGCACATGAGCCAAGTCTCTTCAACAGGAGTGGTGAGGAACTCTATGACAACCGTGTCCTTCGCTGCCTTGTGATATCACCCGCAGGCCGGCTGATCTACAAGTACAAATCACCCTTGGAGCTGCTCATGGCGCTTCGTGATGCAATAAAGGCGCACAGGTCTCTTTATCTAGACGGGAACATCCTTCATAGGGATATTTCAGAGAACAATATAATAATAACTGATCCAGACAAGGTGGATGGTCACTCAGGCATGCTAATCGATCTGGATCTTGCCAAGGAAATTGGGAGCGGGCGCAGTGGCGCACGCCACCAGACCGGCACAATGGAGTTCATGGCGATCGAGGTGCTGCTTAATATCGACCACACCTATCGGCATGATCTCGAATCGTTCTTCTACGTCCTTATCTGGCAATGTGCCCGTCACGGTTGGGAAAAACTAGATGAGCTACAGAGGCAAAGACAGGACCGGCCGAAAGACAGCATGTTGAAAAAGTGGTATAGTAGCACCTTCAGGGATATTGCAACTTATAAACGAGGCAACATGGAAGCTGGCGGATTTGAATACCTTCTGCAGGAGTTTCCACTGGGATTCGAGTGCGTCAAACCTCTCTGCAGGACCATACGAGGTGTGATGTTTCCTCATGGGAAGGAAGGACTTATTGTTGGAACACCGCAAGACCCAAAAAGGCTATATGATCCTATTATTAAGGCATATGATGATGCGATAGCTCTGATTGAAACCGAATATGAATAAGTATCATTTACATTAATTAATTAGCCTGCTTAATGCATACCAATTAGTCTACATAACTAGGCCATTTTACAACTCAAGGCAACAATGTTTTGAGCCCAGTTTCATTGCAAACTTCAAATCATTCGAAAGTCATGGTGGAGAATTTATTGGCAAAGTGTGTACGGAGGGCCTCCTCATACTGTGTAAACAAGCCAATCAGGAGGCGGGCATCCTTACTTGCAATGTAAGTATCTCTCTATCCTCTGGTTGACCAAAGACTAACCCTTCATGCTCTAGTTCGCCGCCCATGCGCCTTAATATCAGGGATGTTACCTCTTTTGGCGCTAAAGACATTCCACCTGTAACCGTCGAAATTAGGGGAATCAAAAAAACCGAAATTACCCGGTATTGCCGATAAAGTCAAGGGTGCGGTGCAGCAAAGAGAACGATTGGTGCGGCCATTCCAAAAAGTTTCTCGCTAGGGGTTGAGAAATACTATATAGAATACAGTGATCGCAAGGATTGCGAAGCCCTGCCGGCAAAATTCCCAAAACTCCGACCCGAAAGTATCATCGACAAGAAGGCTAGAGCATTGGAAAAACTTCTATCAAGAATCACCCCTGGCAACATTCGAGGGTTTGTGATCCTTGGGTTGATCGCAATCCCGATCTTAGCAATCCTTTTATCTTGTTCACTTATGGAGGTACATGGCACATACCAGATTAGGGGAGTTACATTGCCAGTACTTATGCTATTACGGTTGCTATCTGCTTGCATTCTAGTCATATCCTTCCTTGTCCCTACTGTCATTTTGCACTCTCTCTTATCAGCAGCGCATCGTGTTCCGCTCAAACTTGAGAAGGGTGAGGTCAGCAACCAATGTTTGGGAGCTCTATGCTGTTCAGCACTTATGGCAGCATGTGCCACTCTGGCACCTATTATACTCGGCCGTATGTCGGCCAAGCTATGACACTGTCACTGAAGTTGGAGTGAGATAAACCTTTTGCTTTTTAGTTGGTTGTGGGAAGAGCCTGGTGCTATGTCTGTAATTTGCTAGAGGTATACTTGGCTTGGACTTGTCGAAGATTTGGCGATTTGTTTCCAGTACGCGCACATGTATTTATGTTTCTGAATATAACTTGATATTGTACTTTCGTTTCCTTGGTAGTTCTTGATCAATATTACATCCCTTTTGGGGCTTTTGACTTTCCCTTTTTCGAACCCTAAATGTTCAGTCTATACTACATTTATCAACCAACCACTTAACTCCCGGGGCACATATATATATAGGGGGGAAAAGGGCCCCTTTCATCTATACTCTTCACCACACTGTCTCTGCAAGTTGCCTATTCTTGTTTTGAGGGGGCGGTAGGGAGGGGGTAAGTTGATAGGGGTTGTTTATAGCGGCCAGCTGTGCTTCTCGGGAGTACTGTTCTCGAGTGCCAGGTTTCTTCATCGTCTACCGTGGCTCTCTAGCTGACTTGGTTTGTTAGTATCAACCTTTCGCTCCTCCTATTCTCGGCTTTCATCTAGCCTTCCAGTCTCTCTTGCAAATTGGATAGCTGCTTTAATCATCACCATATCTGGCTTCCAATCGTCCGGCGATCCTTCAGGCTTATTTCCTAGCAGGCGAGGAAGATTGTTCACTCCCAGCCCAATTCTCTCCTGTAGATTTTGTCTCTGTTCGGTCCATTGGGAGCAGTTAGGCAGAGAGTGCTTCACGATGACCTCCAAAGATGGGCTTTGGCACCGGGCTCTGTAGGCCTCGATGGCATTCTCCATATGTTCTAATCGCTCCCGTAGCCACTTCCTCGGTAGTTGTCCCTGGCTGTGGTCATTGGGAATGTACACTGAGAAGATTACCATGGTAACCTCTGGAAGTGTGACCTGAACTCCCACTATGTCTGATGATTTCACCTCCACCTGCTGAAATAGTAGGATTTTCTTGGCCCAGATTGCTGACCGGTAGGGGTAGGTTGAGTCTGCCCTTACTGAGGGTCATAGGACTTCCCACTAGCGCGAGTATTGTCCTATGATGAATAGGTGTTCGAAATTTGAGTGGCAGTGTGGTTCTTGGATAAGTAGTAGACTTGCCTCCGCAAGATCCTCGTCATTAGCAGGCTGTGCTGTGCTTCTTCCATCTTTTTAAGGTTCGCTTGGATTATCTGTAACTTATGCATGGACATGTTTGTTGAGTAGCCCACAGTAGGCCGGGCACTGCTGTCCGTCACGAGGCGTGTGGCCCTCTTTCTTGCAGGTCGCGCACCGGGGTGTGGTTGCCTGGCAGTCCTTCTCCTCGTGGGACGTCTCTGCACATAGAATACACGCTGCGGGGGAGGGCACTGAGCTGCGATATGCCTATCAAGACTATGGCACTGAAAGCGCCTAGTGATCCGAGGTCGGTTCTCATACTCTACCACAAAGCGTGATTCCCCATCTACATCAAAGATTTGATGATGTTGGACCAACTAGTCCCTTGCCTCTTTGCTGGAAAGATAGACTACCATGGATCCATATTTCTTTCCGACATTGGGCCGACTCAGCCATCTTGCCCTGGTCACTGTGGTTGGTTTTTCATTATAAAGATTCTCTTCACTGAGCATTTCACACTTGTCTTTTGAGATCCATCCAGCTTTATCATGGACATCAATCACTGCCTCCTTTCTCACATTGTCGACCCTAATGGGGAATTCCTGAGGCAGGCCGAACTTGGCTCCCCTCAGGTGGAACTCCAGCTAACATCGGTTGACACGTGCTTTCTGCTCGTCCTCTCCAGAGTAGAGTAGAATTCGATACCGGGAGGGGTTACTGGTGGTTGCCAGTCCTTTCACCCTGATCTGTTCGGTCTCCTTGAAGCTCTTGAGTGCTGTTTGGATTCAGCTCTTGGTGGCTTTTTGGGCTGTCGTATCTTGTCCAATTCCATCCACTTCTGACATGTCGATCACTATGGACGGCGAGGAAAGGCGAGAGGCATCAAGTTGGAACCTGCTGATGGGATAGATGCTAAGGATTTCCGCTGGGAGCTTGCTGGTGTAGCTGGGGAGGTGGCTGGTGGGATTTGCGCCGTGCCTGCCACCACAGATGTCCATGATGGAGGGGGGAAGGCGAGTTTGCTCTCAAGTTCCGCTACTTTGTTCCCAAGACTTGTAAATCTTGCCTTCCATCCCTATCATTATATTCTTCAATCCGCTGATTGTCTCGTGTAGTGCCGTATTTATCTCGTGGAGCGCTACATTCGTCTCGTGTAGCTTGGCGGTTGAAGCCTGATTTGCCTCAAGCTTATCAAGTAGTATTCTCACTAGATCCTGGAGCTCAGATGTCCCGCTTGCTTTTGCCGTCTCGAATATCAGGTGTGGATTGTTGCAGGCCTTGCGGTTGACCTTGACTGTTGCTTCTTCGGCGCTCCCGGTTGTTCATATACAAACGCGTCAAAGCCCACTGGGGGTTTACTGGCTCTCTTGGATTTCCGTGTTCCATCGTCGGCTCTATCATGGGTCTTGTTGGTCGAGTTTCTCGTCGTCGTTCCCGCAGCTAGGAACGCGTGTAGCTAGGCGTCGATTCGCGACGCATCGGCTTGTTCGGCCGCCATTGAGGCAGTCCTTCGTAGCAAGTGGCCCAAAGGGCTCGAGCCGCTTGATTGCCTTTTCTCAATCTAATACTCTCCTCAGCCATGCAGAGGAGCTTTTCCTGTGCAGAGGAGCATGAGGGGTGGTTAAGGTATACTCCGAGCTCTGAGCGTCACGTGCCCTATATGTGTGTGTATAGCGTTTCCTAGTTTCCCTAGCGATTCCTATATTAGCCCGAAGCCCATCACTGGGTGCTTGACCTGGAAAACACGCCTCTCCATCTTGAACCGGCGTTACCAGGGCTTCCTCGCTACATCCCTGTTAGCCAACTCCCGGACGAACCTGATTTTCCCCGGCGTTGCGATCATGGATCAAATAACAAAGCACAGAGTTGATCGAGCCGCTGAGGAGCTTATAGCTTCAATTGATCCTACAAGAGTCTGTGACCTGGCCACTTCCTTTCATCCTGCCAAAAGTGCCTGTCGGATCTTCTCAGACTGGAAGAAGGGTGGCTTTAATGTCTGTTTTCCTGTGATCTTTAACCAGGATCCCGAGAGCATGGAAGGTGAGAAATGGATGGTCAGGATTCCTCTCCTTCCTCGACTGGCATTTCCGAAAGAGAAGATGCGCAGTGAAATTGCAACCATGAAGTAGGCAGTCTTTTCCCAGGAGTCCTGAATTCATAGTATAACTACAAGCAAATCTAACAGCAAATAGGTATATTGCAGAGAAGACCACCATTCCCATTCCTCATCTACACGGTTACTCCATAAACAGCGATGACAACATCCTTGGCCTTCCATTTATGCTTATGGAGTATATTGAGGGGAAGACATTGGCTGGTGTTGTACTTCAAGATCTTGAGAAAAGGACAAGAGAACATTTTTACACCCAACTTGCTGATATTTATATCCAACTTTATCACCAACAATTCGACCAAATCGGAGCTCTCACCCTTGATGAGCATGATGAGGACTGGGTATTTGCCAACAACCGCCCTCTAACAGTTGATGTCAATGATCAGGAAGTCAGTGGTTTTGATTTTTGTTCACATTTTCTCCCTCCTTAGCAGACTTTCACCTCGGCAATTGATTACATATACCTGATTTTCAGACTCATCTACAATGACTACTGCCGGTGCCCGGATTCCATAGTGGGGGAAGAAGATGCGCGACATTATCGATACAGTATTTGGGCAGGTCAGGGTATTGTGATGGGGTGGGTTAAACAAGAGTACAATCATGGCCCTTTCATTTTGATGCATGGTGATCTCCGCCCGTCCAATATTGTTATCGATGACAACTTCAACATCACATCAATTCTGGACTGGGAGTGGAGTCACACTCTCCCAGTTCAGTTGTTTGCGGTTCCCCCTTACTGGCTCACAAACCTCCAAGTGGCGCAAATTGCCGAGCCCTTATTCTCTTTCCCATATACAGTGGCAGCTCTAGACTTCATTGACTCCATGTGTGAGCTTGTGTACACTTCTTACAACCCTCACAGAAAACTGCGATCAGAGATTCCCATGGCGAGTGTTTGGCGCCAGCAGGCGTATGAGGACCAAGCTATTGCTCACGGACTTTTGAAACCCCACTCCTTCGGAAGCGTCTACTGCCATGCTCTAGATTCTTGTTACTACGATTGGGACCGTAACCAGCGAGTGGAAGCATTCTTTAAATTGAGAATTTGGCAATCTGAACTTGAAATTATGAAGCAAAAGGTAGTCGAATTGGCACACTTTGAAAAGGAGAGACAAAAGTTGGGAGTAGAACAACGTGTGACCTTTTCCTATCCAATTTTCACACAAGAGCAAGAAGCCGGGCTGGTGAGGAAGTTGAAGGATTTCAGCGAAAAAGCAGACAAGATCTTTAGGGATGGGAATGAAGTGGATCTCTTGGCAAGAGTTGAAAGAGAAGTCCGAAAAAAACAGGAGCTGAAAGCTGAGCTCGAAAGGCCACGCTCGCGGTGGCCACTTATCACCATTGGCGCGATATATCTAGTGTATATCATCAGTAGGGATCGGGGGAATTGAGTTATACACTATGAATGACTGAGTAATTCAATTGCGTCTCGCACAGCGGCCAAATTGGCTCTGATTCCATTGAGTTTCGCCCTCTGGTTGTGAATCTGTTGCCCCACCGTCATGCCGGTATTCTGCATGAAACGGGCATTTTGAGCCTCCCTGGCACTCGTGTTCAGCAGTTGCATTGCGTGTGCCTGAGCCTCAAGATCATTCATGTAGGCTAGCACCTGAGTCTCTTCTTATTCCAGCTGCGTGAATCGCTGTCTTTTGGCCTGTAGCTCGGCTTGGATGTCTTGGAAAAGACTCTGTTCATTGGGGGGGGCCATTTCGTATATATGGATTCTTGGCTTTTGTGGTAGGGCAAGAGAGAAGAGTCGACGAGAATGATTTCAGTTGCCTGCACTCTGTATAATTCTAAAATTCAAAGGATGGAGGCAGAAACGATGCGAGGTTTATAAACCCTCTCAGCACCGTCCCTCCCGGTCTAAAGCAAAGAGATGAATGAGGCCGAGATCCTTGATCTGCCTTTCTTGCCAGCACATTGCCTGATGCATGTCCTTGCAGGCAGATGGTTGCCTTGATTTGGCATTTTCATGTGGAAGCAAGCCTTTTTATTAGCCAAATGACTCCAGAACGAGCCAAAGAAAGCCTCATATTTTCTTTTTGCGCAGTTCAGTGAGTCAGGCTTTGAATGACAATCAGCACTTGCAGCGGGGAAGATATGTGACACGTGCAAGGCGTTTATCGCCCATAAACCCCCGAATTTGCTGGCTGACGCGAAAAGGCAGGCAGGATCCTTTTGGCTGCTCAGTCAGGACTGCGGTCGCAGCCCTTTCTCAATTTTCAATGTAAAACCCAACACGGAGCTGACTCACTTTGAGGTCTTGGTTCGGGAGGAGGAGGGGAGGAAGTCGAGACATGTAGGCTACTGGGGCAAAAGAGCTCAGTCACCACCAGCGCACTGCTGGTAGAAGGGCCGATCAACCCCCCAACAAGACATTCATGGACGCACGTGACACTCAGGGCTTGGATTCTCAACCAACTTGGACATCGGATTATCTCATTGTTCCGGCGCACTAGCCAATGATTCTTCGTTCTTCATCTTTGTCAATCATAACAAGGCCTTGCAGTTCGCACAGACTATAATAATATCCCTTGCGGTTCAGAAGATATGGATGTGTTCCCCTCTCCACAACACTCCCATCCTTCACTACAAGAATCTGATCCGCATCCATCACATTAGATAGGCGATGCCTATGGAAGGAACTGTTACTAAGAGATAGTGGCTTGCGGTTTGAAGAGACTTACGCAATAACAATCATGATCCGACCAGCACAGAGCTGCTTCAATCCTTGTTGCACACATGATTCGGTCTCGCTGTCTAGACTGCTGGTGGCTTCGTCCAGGAGTATAATCTTTGGGTTTTTGAGAATCACTCGTGCTATCGTGACACACTGCAGTTCGCCACCATCTCCAACCATGGTACCATAACCATTTGGGAGACTGATGATTTTATCATGAATAGCGGCAGCTTTACATGCATCCTTGACTTCCTCATGGGTGGCATCCAGCTTTGCAAAGCGAACATTTTCCTCAATCGTGCCCTGGAACAGGGTAGTATCTTGAGAAACAATACCAAGCATTGCCCTCAGGCTATCAAGCGTGACATTGGATAAAACCTGTCCATCAATGCTGATAACACCAGCGGTAGGATCTCGCAGCCGGTGGAGCAGGCTTAGAATTGTTGATTTTCATCCCCCAGACTTTCCAACAATGGCGGTCTTTTTGCCAGCGGGCACATGAAAGTTGATATCTTTCAAGACTATTCTCTCCCCATCATAAGAGAATCTAACCTTCTTAAAATCTATAAAATCTTCTTCTTTGCAAACCAGAGGTTGAGCGCTGGGACTGTCAGTAATGGCTGGGTCCTGGTGCAAAACCTTCATCAACTCTTCAGCCTCAACCATCTCTTTGGCAAAATCTCTAAATCCATGAACAAGCATCTGTAGAGGGCCTGAGAGTTGTGCCCAGTAACTGAGCAGCATCACAAAGCTTCCAACACACTTTGTGCCAGAGGCAACCTTGTATGCTGTGATAATCAAGGCCGCCGCCAGCTCCAACTGGAGAGTTGTTGATTGAGCAGCAGTCACCATGCCTCTTCAGAGCATTGATGTAGCTCTCAACTTCAGCTGGTCTTGAACAGCAGACCAGACTTGATTTTGTTCATGAGGGACACAACTAAAGTATGCCGCTATCCTCCAATGACTAAGAGACTCTTGGAAGATGGTTGCCTCATTTGTCTGTTTTTCCGCCCACTGCTTCCATCTGTCTTGCTGGTGGTGAATCAGCTTGCTAGATGTCCACACTAACACCACGGCCACGGCTGCAACTATCAACGACATATAAGCGCCAAAGATGTAATATAAAGTGCCGGCGGCCAAAGCTAGATCCACAATCATCGGGACCACCCAAAAACATATACGCTTGGCCACACCACCTCGGGCTCCTCGGCCACGAATAACAGTTTGTGCCAGAGCTGTTGAGTTCGTTTTGTCATGAAAGTCACTCGACAAGGACATGATATGGTTGAATGCTGTGGTGGTTATTTGATGGTATGAATGATTGTCAAGGACCGTCTGCACATGCTCCCTGAGCACTACTAATCCGCCACTTGAGCCGAGCCATTGCAGTAGCATAAATACCATTATCTTTTTCCCGGGGATGGTTCCTTTAGACAATTAGCAGCATACTAGAATTAGAATTAGGTTGGCCAACAATGGCTCACTGTTGAAGTCTGCCAGCGCATCTGTTATCAATCCAAGCTGAAGAGGGATGGCTATGTTCACCACCTGCTCAGCAACTAGGCATCCCTCAATGCCTAGGTAGAGGAGTTGATAGCCTCTTTTTCCTGATGGCCAAAAGAAGTAAAACATCACCTTATTGAGAGTACTTAGTGACGGCCATTCTAGCAGGGAATAAACACATACCTTAAAAAAAGTTCCAGTAGTCCACAATGCTACATGCAGCGCCACATTCGCTGGAGCTTAGACTTTCTTGTAAGAGAGGCACCCTCTCTGGGTTGGATATCCCGGTTGTCATGATGCATGAGGCAAAAACAGCCAATGCCACAAACATTGTAAGCAGCGCAAGTCTGAGACCTTCAAAAGCAATATTGCTAGTCGAGGGTTGAATGTGTTGCAGAACAGACACCACAATAAAACAAATTCAGTTGTCAGATATACTATCCAGGTGCCGTAGAATGGGTAGCTAATCGGCGCCTTTGAATCAATACACAAGAGTAGAATCACCTGAGTAGAATCACCAGCCACGTAAAGTTCGATGTCCATAGGTAAAGCTGCGGAAACCAAAGTGAGCAGACATGAAAACATTGTGAACAAGAAGCAGCCACATACAAATCTGCCCCCCCTCGCGGGAGCATTAGATCCTGATTTGACAAAGGCGACAAGAACTAGCGCGTCCACCGCCTGAGACTTGTGAGTGATATGACTATGAGCTAGAAGATAGTGAGTCTTGTACATAGCTCAATATCATAGTTGCTATCAAACAGCTGATTGCAACTCGCCAACACTGTGCCAATGCTTCAGGAGTCGCGTTGCGCTTGGCGGATATTTTTGAAGGCAAGCAGAGACAAAAAGGAATAACAAGGGGATGAGAGGTATGGAGGAATGGAGCAGTTCTACAAGAACTGCTCTACTCTGTGTCTTGCTATCCATACTGAAGGGCATGGAAGAGGGAATTCAAAAATTAAAGGAAAAAAGCTGTCACGCAGGGTGCACTGCTCTATATAGCTTCTCCTCAGAGGTGTGAAGTGGGGAAAAGAGCCTGGGAGTTTATAGTGATGATTGAATGAACACTCAAGCATGCCTGATTCTATCTTTGACTAGACACCATCAAAGCGAAAGCTACATGGTGCTTGACTTTGATAGGAGTGAGGCGAGGAGTCCGCATTTTGCATTTTGCTTTAATGAAGTCTCGAAGATCAGGCAACGGAGAAGCTTTGATCTTTTGTCTGAAGATGCTAAGGGAATGCTTGAAACAGGTCCTAGGCCTGGATGCGCGAAAAGGTATAAAACCAGATACACCATTCTGTAAACAAATGCTTTGGGAGACCGCCTCGCATAGACCAAGTTACTTCTTGCAGAAGTCTCAACGGCAAGAGAATAAATCAAAGCAAGAAAAGTTTCCGAGGCTTGGTTTGGGTTAGGTACCTGAAGCGGAATGGTTTTAAATCTTCATGGGGAGTTGAGCCTACTCTAGGCATGCTCTGGGCAGAGGAAGCTCAGGGATTGCCCTGTTCTTCAAGCCATTCAATGCCAGAATCCATTGGGTGTCCATATTGTGTCTCTGGGTAATCCATTGGGAAGGGTCGAAATCCCATCCACTCCCGTCGGCTGGGTTTCGCGTCAAGAGAAATATTGAGGCTTGAACATACGCTTCGCATTTGCCAGCGCGCCGCCGTTTGGGGTGACCTTCCTGTTGCGGTTTAGCGCCGCCCGATCGGGTGTGGTGCTCTGCGCTAGACCTGGCATGGAAAGTTCCGCCGCCAGCCGCTCGACACGCAGCCTCCATCTATCAAAGTTCGTTGGTGCGTTGCTCGACGGCCTCCATCTGCTTTCCTTTCACTCATGCTCGCGCGTTCACCTTGGACTGCTTACCCGCGCCCGTCCTGTCATGCTGGACGCTATGGCTCCGCACTCAACCTCGCCAGCCCACACTCGTTCAAGGGACTAGCTCTGTGAGAGAGACGATGATTGCGACGCCCAGGGCCTTTCTCTACCTTTCCCTTTTCCCATTCTGCCAGCCCCTTGCAGAGGAGCGGGCCACAAATTACGCGGACGGCGGCATAGCCGGATCACTGGATTCGGGCTTGTTTCAGCATGTTTTCTTAGCCTGCATCCACGGCGTGGACGCTCTCCATTCTTGGTTCCAGTCTAGACAGTCGATGGTTTGCCTGGCACACCACCCTCGCCTCAATCATTTCGCTGGCGTCTCGTCAGCTGGTGTGGTGTATTCATCTTAGGGTGGGTGGCCTAATAGACGCACTTCAGTTTCTGAGTTGGCCAACCGGCCGAGGTATCGCTAAGCCTCGGCTGGGATGGGCTGTTGGCGCCTCCTCCTAAAGGCAAGCTGGGTAGGAAAAAGATGCATCATCTGGGTCTCACTGTCCCATTCCCCGATACGTCCTGAAACCATGGCTGTGGCTTTGGATTTGCAACGACCCCACGGCCAAACGGAACAAGGCGATCCGGTTTGCCTGATAAAACGGTATTGTGACATCCTCTACAGCGGCTTGCAAGGATTATTCCTTCCTTTCTAACGTCCTACTTTTACTGGCCGCGTGATTGGCAGCGACGCAGCGCGAGAGTGATCTCTACGGGTCTTGACTGGATTTTCAGGAGAAAGTCGAACAGTGGAGTCTGGCACCCCTGACTGTTTGCCAAAATTGGATCATCCAGGGCTTGCTCCGCCTGCTTCGCACCCCTTTAATCTGTAGACCTTCGCGTAACATACGATTTTCGCGTTGTTGAAGCTTTTCTTGTTCTCATATTGAAGCCTGTCCAACCCTTCAAGAACACTAATCTGCTGGTGTCTAGCCCTTTTATACTACCTGCTCAATTCCCTAATTGAGATCGGTGTATAAGATGCTATAGCTGTGACGGCGCGGATTCGGACCCTGTCCCAATCGGGTCGTTAGGGCTAAGTAGTAGGGCAACGGGATTCGCCTGACAGGATGATATAGATGTGTTAGGTAGCTGGTTTTGGTTTGTTTACTTCTTTCTTTCCTTTCTCCAGCTTTGTATTCTCGTACTAGGGACAATATAATATGCAGTTCATCTCTTATTAGACCGTTCCATCACAATAGCAGCCTGTTCGGGTAGTGTAAAAGGCTGTTTTTGAAGTCTCTTCAAAACATGTTGGAGATTGTAGGCGTGAATCCCAGTAGCTCCAAAGCCCCCAGCAATATTTGAAGCAATGACTGCTTTAAGCAATGCAGGATGAAATAGGCTCCAGATATCGCGTTTTGTAGTCCTTAGGAAGCCAAAGCCCCTGCGTAAATGAAGTGTGAAAGAACTTTGGGAATAAGTTCACGGCTCTAAAGGCACATCCTGATGAAGAATTTTGATACCTGGAAGCGTCTATAGCCATCTCTAAGGTGGCAAAATTACGGACCTACCAACCCCGAAATAATAGGTATGACTGATAAGATTAGCTGATTAGGTGCAGCAGTAGGGCAGGGTTCCTTATACCAAGGGCCAAATGCGTCCTCAAAGGAACTATTCATATGACATTCGCCATTCGGAGGCTTCCGAATTCCAAATTATCTCGTCCATTGACCAACCGCAAGTTAGACATTGAAGAAAACCTCGTCGAATGCAAGTAAAGAAGAAGACGGCCGTATTTCCATGCCGTGAAGGCTATCAAGTTTTCCATTATCACATCTGCTACCTTGGGTCCAACTCACTCGAAGCATTCCACTCATTGATCTTTGCTGCCTATTTCTGGCTCGACTTGAGTCAAGAGGTGACCAAACCCTTGATATTCTTATTCCGTGTTGTCACGCGAGCAAGTAATCTTCCTTTATAATTAAATACCTCAAAGTGCAAAGTCTTGAACATTCTATCTTTGGCAACTTCTAAACCATACATCAAAATGCAACGAACTACGAATAAAAATCAGAGAAATCTTAGCACGCTAGCCCACCAGAAATATCTTCCTTCCAGCCCTTTCCTCTCGTCCCACCTACAGCAGGACCTTCCTCGCAGTCTCCAAGTCATCGATTTCCTTATTCAGCTAGTTATGCTTGAGTCTCAACTAGGATCTTCGCCCGCAAGATCCTCCAGGAGCTCAGAGATCAATCGTTGGGTAGATAGAAAAGGATATTGTGATGATGGTGCAATTTAGCTATATAGGGACTTGGAGGTTCATCCAAGCTCATTCCTTTTTGAGCTAGATAAACCGGTATTTGACTCTTTGACTTGTCACAATTCCTGCTGCCTTTACTGTAAAGTGCGACCAGCCCATGAAAAAGGGGCAGAGTAACCTGATCCATTGAGAACAATCTTCACAGAACTATTTGTTCATAGGTATGGAGACTTATTTGGCAATAAAAATAAATAATTATAATTTGTGTGAAAAAAGAAATAAACTAAAGCTGTCTTTTCATTAGTTTATTCCCAAGGTCGTCCAACCCAAATTGGAACCAAAGATGAGAGAGAGTATCATGATTGCACAAGATTTTCTGGGCCAAATTGCTGAATTCACATCATACATCAGATGACCTTACATGCAAATCACATCTGGGAAGGGGAAAATGTGTATATGCTGTAAATCACAGTGTATGGGAGATTACAAAAATGATGAAAATCGCCATCACTTGGGTAGCCCACACAGAAACACTGTAACTTCTTTCAAAATCTTCTAGGAGCCGTTCATCTTATTATCGTCCCACAGCACCATACCAACACAAGCCCAAAATACCCCCTACAAAAATAGCAACAGCAGGAGGAACCTTGAACCAAGCATTTCCAGTGTAGGATAGAGCGGCTACGACCAACCAGAATGGCTCCTTTCCCAAACTTTGTCCCGATATGGAGTCGGCGCTCAGATACCCAATTTCCCAGAGCCGATATACAGCTGTGAAGACTAACCCGACCGCTGTAGCATTGATACCTCGCAACAGACTTGTAATGAAAGAGCTGCTTCGAATGCTTCTCCAAATGCTCTGGAAGCCCACTGCCAGTGTGGTACCAGGAAAGAAGATGCCTAGGAACCCTAAAAATCCGCCTAGAATAGTGGGATTCGTGGAAGGCACCAAGGCTAAAGCACCCAGGTAAACAGCAAAGTTAAAATTTGGTCCTGGGAAGGCTTGAATAATGGCGAGGCCGATCAAGAAATCTCGAGGAGACACCCAGCCAGGCTCAACGACGTATTCGCGGAGTAGGGGGATGACAACGGGGCCACCTCCAAAGATAATAGTTCCCGCAAGGTACATGCTTGCAAATAGATCCAATTCCAGTGGGGGTTTATTGACAACTCCACGTGCAACAAGGATAGCGACAAAGGTAGCTGGTAATTTTGTGAGTGAGACGTGCTAATATTGTAGCGTGATGCTAGTAAAGCTAGGCACTGACCAAAAAAGCCAACAATAATTAAAATTCCCCATTTGGTAGGAATCTTGTGCGAACGTGTATCTATACTCGCAATTCGGTTTGTTTCCTGCTCACCTACAGCGTCCAAACCAACAGGTGTATTGGATGAATTGGTATTACTTGCAATACCAGATCGTTTCTGCACCCCACCTGTAGGACGTGGCAGCTCACGTAAAGTGGTTGACTGTCCACTGCTTTCTTCGACCTCTCGCTGAGGGTCTGAGTTTCGACGAAGTTTTCTTCTCATTTTGGCGATATTCTGGCGGCCAACGAGGTCCCATGCAACAGTGGATATTCCTCCGATTATAATAAGCACTGGAAAATACCAAAGTGCATTGTAACAAAGGCCAGCACACCCGCCCATGATAACGAGAATCCTTGTTAACGGATCTTTGATTGCTTTCTCCGCCAGCTGCAATCATTAAATTAGCTATGTCCAGTAGTTACAAGGCAATGGGAGGCAGTATATATGTATACCTGTACAGCCGCGAGGGTGATTATCCCAACAGTGGACGCATTTAGGCCAGAGAGAAAAGCATATACAATATCAGGAAGCACCTCATCTATCTGTTGGACTCCAAGGGAAAGCCCATACATTCCGATTGCACCAGGGAGGCTAACCATGTTAACGATATCAGTTCAATCCTCATATAAAAGCAGCAAATACATATCATTCCAGAGTGATCCTAATACCAACCTCCAAATCAAGAAGACAAGAATAGCTGGTAGAAAGCCAGCATGGATTAAAGAGATGCAGAATAACATCTTTGTGCTGCCAGGGCCTGGTAACGCCTGACATACAGCAAATAGTTCTTGATACTAAAAGGATTGTTAAAAATTGTCAGTTTCATGGAGTTTTGTTAATAAAAAAAGCTTCGGAATATATTATCCTCCTTACCGTTTGCTCGTCGATCCAGGGCGTTTTCTCTCCTCGGCCTTCAACAAATTTCTGGTAGAAAATTCTGAAATGCACTGGGGGTCCACCAAATGAGGTAAACCCCAGGTGCCAATTGCGGTGAATCACATCCAGAAAGCGATCCATGAGTTTCTCATTATTTGCCTCGTAAGGGGCGCGAGTGCTATGCGGATGCAAGCGCCAGCCTCTGAAAAGAGCGTCCAACGGCATTGCTGCGATCAGGATCGGTTACGAGACAATGGAATAAACTGTAGCCTGCTCTGTCCGAAGCACGGGGTGTAGCTCTTCTTATATTTTCAAACAGAGGGCAGATATGAAAAATCCGATTCGGCATCGCCAATGGCGATTGTCGCTTGAGCCAAATTAGCAGCATAAGTAGGGACTTCCAAGGCGAGGTCTGGAGGATTTGATCGTCCCTATTATTCTTCTTGAAGGCTCCCCGCCGATAGTCCCTGGTCGAGCTCTCTGCCGACAACCACGCCATTACAGCAAGCAACAACGTGCTCGCCGTTCCGTTCTGCAATGTGATTAGTCGGCGGGCGATATCTTGGCTACGAATCATTGGTTCTTGGTATTCATCTCACGTGATGTAATTTTACAAAAGCAGTCTAGTGTATTATTAATAAGCAGCTTCAACCAGGTTAAATTTAGTTTTTTTATCACGACTTCTTTTTCTCTTTCCGCACAACTCAGAAACTTCAAAAACAAAGCTATTATTTCTCAATTGAAGAATACCATCAGCTCTGGCTGAGTGCTAATTTGTTGATGCACTAACATCACTCTTTAAAAGCAGAAGCTCGAACAGCTAACACTTTTGCTTGAACGGTTGAATGCTTGAATTGGTACGTGCCTCGTCTTACCCAGCTGCCGATTCCATTCCTTCTTGCCAATGATGATATACACCAATACAATTATTTTCTGGTACCTCTTATGTCAGGGGTGGGACCTCTGGTCTCACCCCGATGATCTAACTGGACTTCTGATATGCATCCCACTTTTGCATTGTCGATTCTCTTTAAGCAGCTACCAGCACATCGTACGTGTGTGCTTGATTTAGACAAGAAGCTAACATTGAAATGCGATTCAGATTTATCTAGGTGCCTTGATCCCATTTGGGAAGCGGGCTGTGGACTTCATAACCCACCAAGACCCAAGACATGCACTCTGATGAGAGTCCAATGCTGTCTATCATCCCTATCATCCTAATTGATATATTTACTCAACCACTGATGTCTCTACATCTTCGATGAACTTCCTCATCTAAGAGGGTTGGTTTGCTCCTTTTTACTGTTTTACAAAGACCTACGGATACGTGGAAAGAGCTTGTATGTAATGTTTGAACGTGTGAAACATGTTCCAATTTGGATGGGAGGCTCTGTTCATATACAGGCTAGCTTTTTCTGTGCTACCTCCTTACTTCTTTCCAAATACATGTAAATAAGTTCCGCGCAGACTTTTTCCCAGGATTATTTCTCCGGCATTTAATATCGTTCTGAAATACTATTAGCTACCTCCATATCTACCCTTCTTCTGAATCCTATGACAAACTTGTCCCATATTGCAGATGACGTGACCTTCTTTACCCTGTTCCATACAATGGCATTGTTCGTGGTAGAACTCAAATGCATAGCCACCTCTCACGGCGCCCGTACCAGCGTGGCACGACGCAGGCATACATAGCACAGACTCCCTTGGATTCAATCTCGTGATGAACTGCAAATAAAATGGGTCATCTGCGGTTAATAGGAGGCCAGATTGGTTGCAGCCACTTTGCATGAACTCCCTCTGTTAACTTGTCATTTTCCTGTCGGTTTCTTCATGTTTCCACGCATTGGATAGCATAGCTACCAATCAAGATAACTTTCCCAGCTCTTTAGGATTCGCTGTTTAGTTACACTTAACTCTCTTGAGCGTGCAACCTTAAGGCACAACAAATTCTCTTCCTTGTTTCGTATTCTCTTATTTCTCGCCCTTCCCATCTCCCCTACCTCAATATCTTTGCCTATGAGTCCGCAAGTTTCTTTTTCATTTCTTTTCCTTTCTGTTGAGTGCGCTAAATTCCCTTGCTCCCCTAACCCTTATCTACCAGCCACTGCTCTTCGCAAATACATGATGTTTCACGGCGAGTTAACTTCCATTTTAATGTCCCTAGGTTCGTTAGATTTACGAAACAGGATACCCGCAGCTTCCCGAACGTCAATACCATGCCGAAGGTTATCGGAAGTGTAGCACGGACCATGCCGACTAAACTCGGCATGACTTTTGCGATATGAGTCCCCTTGGGGCAGAAGCCTGATTATGTCTATGCGGCTACAGGCCGGTCTGGGGAGGCCACATACTCTGAGATGCGTATTGGGTAACCATACTCAATAAAGGCGATGAGAGGGTGATGTTTGCAGGATCATTGTCCTATCTAATTCCTGAGCTTCTCAATGTTGACATCGTTTTTGGGAGCCCAGCCGATAGTGCAGGAGATTGACTGCCCCCTGAAATATGCGCGCTGCGTTGACATTTCTTTAGCTATACCTCAGCTCTCCATCCAACATCCAAACGGGAAAGTAAAATTTTCAAAGCCAAAGAGCCTGACTATTGATGCAAGTTCCTTGCTCTGTCGCTAGTGTGGTGATCATCAGTGGTTTCTGCTGAAAAAAATCTTAGTCAGGAGCTCCTCGACAATGCCCAACCATCATCATCGTCCACAATTGATAATTCCCCATTCTTGGAAACGCACCACCAGTCCATCAGGCTAATATAATACCCAAACCCCTTGGGAGAACCCCACACTGCCATGCGGTGCGCCCATGCCTTATGACATCTACAGCAGCCAGAAAAAGCTAGGGAGAGAAGCTACGAAGAGTTCATGGGTTTGAAAGTAAACCCCTATTTGGCCGCCTACCCTTTGTAGGTACATGCATATACATAGATGGACATGTCTATACGTATCAGTACGTGCATCTGACGTACAACCAACTAAAATACACCACTACCGGCAAGAAAAGAATAACAGATGCTGCAAGTCGACTTGCCATGAGAGTTGGGCATCGCTCCTTGTCCATCCTCCCGTCATCCACATGGGATGGATCTATCGTAATCATCACTATCATCAAGTCGCCCAGCAGCAAGTGAGGGGTAGCATAAGAAGCTGCAGTGTCTCGTGTACAGTGCACCACAGGGTGATCAGGGGTAGAGTGTATATACGCAGAGTCTTGGTATGTAAATTGAGTATAATGTCAGCCAGGAAGGAAAAGGCTGCACAACAACCCTTCCTCGTTCCTCTTTGCGCTACCTCGCTTCGGGTTACTTTTGATCGTATGCTCTTCCAAAAGGGGGAGCTACTTTGGAGGTAAACCACGTTTTTGTAAAAAGGTGCTAGCTCCAAAAAGTCATGTATCACTCGCTTGATGCATCCTAGGGGGGTTGCTTTTACCTCCCAAATGGTTCAAAAGCCAAGTTTGGAAAATAAAGCCCCCAAAATATCGCCTTCGAGATCTCATGACCTCTTCTCCCTGCTGGTCGTGTATGCAGAAGTGCTCTGCGCTGGTGTTTGCTTACATATGTCCTGTCTATCCACGTATGTCGTACCCAACTTCATCTCAACTGGGAGATCTTCCTTGAGCAAAATTGAATGAACTTTGCTTTGTAGCACTCCTAGCTGCAAGGTTAGATCTTCAGATCCCAACGTTTTACTCACGGACACTCATACGGTGTTTTGATAGTCCATTGAGCTATTCGAAAAAGCTCTTGACCTTTTATGAGGTGACCAAAATTGATGGAATCAATAGCTATGGCCGGTTGCTGTGACAGCTTTTGTCTGAAGGGATAATTAAATGTAGATCCTGGCTGGGGATTGACATTTCTGGAGCACGGTCGTCGCCGCTGGAGGCTGGAGAACTGGCAAATGAAATATGTCTAAGAGCTTCCTGACAGAGCAATACGAGACGAATAGTGATAAAAAGGGGGATCCCATATTGCGGGGAAATTTGATTTCAGCATGCTCGAATTGGAGATCACCGGTTGGCAATGATCAAGTAGACAACTGCGGTGGGAATCATACGAGATGATGTATGGATATGCAAATAATCAGGCTTAATTAATATCACGAAAACCGATTTGGCTTAATCGAATGACGTCGCTCTGTATAGGACTGTTGAGGAAGAGTTGACTTCTTTTTAGCTTTCTATGGCCTCCAATCGCAAACATGCGATGGCAAACGACCACAAAGGCATAGCAGGCGGCAAAGATATGGAAAACCAGATGTAGTGGCTCCTCAGAATATCTGTGAGACGAATGAGTCTGCAAGCTCTGTCCAGTGTCCAGTCAAGAGCCTTTCCCCTGTTGATGAATATATGTGGCTCTAGTGTGAGCCCCGCAAGTCCAGATGTATGCCCACAGCCACACAACGGCAGCAGAACCATTGGCGTCGACAATACTAGTAGATGTTGATAGCGGAGAATTACCCGTTCATAGGCCAAAGCTACTGATGGAAATCAGCGCACGCAGCAACAAGCACGCGTGAAATCCATTTTCACTGGTTTTCAGACTCCTCGCGTTCTCGCGCAGGCTCAGCCTTGTGTCAGTGCAGCGGAGAGCTCGATGGGCCAATTCAGAACTTCGTCAACGGAGGTGCTGAAAGGCGGTTGCTGATTGGGTGCTGGTTTGGCAGACAAGCCAAGCCGCCTATGACATCGCCGGCGAGGAAACTAGCTTGCAAATGCCCCTCTTTTAGACGCCCGCGATCTTCGCCACTTGACAAAATTCAGTTGGCTGAAGAAGGAATGTGGCTCCTGATTGAAGGAAAAAGTTGCAGGCCCAGGTTTTGTCAGTTTAAATCTCCCTCTGCTGCTAAAGATACGATGCAACTTTGGCCCAGCCATGAAGAGTTGGAGAAACCCTGCTGTACGTGCCGCAACGTTAAAACAACTGCTGATTCAATCATCGTCAGGAGCTTGGAGGCAAACCCTTCTATTATCAGATGCCTACCTATATGTAAATGGCAGACCAGCCCGGGATACATGATGCTATTGCCTCCTGATTTCGCCGCGGCACGGCATCAAGAATCATGCTGCTCTCTATCCGCCGCCGGGGCCTGTGGTAGTGGCCATCCGGGCAAAGATTTGCGGCGAATGGGATGATAATTCTGCCTCGCGCCTGACAGAAGGAACCGTTTTATTCGTGGCCGGGGGTTGAGACTATCCTAGCTGGTGATCACGAAGCAAATCATCGCCAATCAATCACGCCCCACCACTGTTGTGCGATGGCGTTCGTTTTTCCTCAGTGGGCTAGGAGCTTTCTCTCTTTTCTTTTTTTCTTTTTTTTCTTTTTCGTTTTTTTCTTCTTTCAGCCGAGAAAAGGATTCATGCCGGACCTTAACAGACATTTGTTTCGTATTCATGCGTGAACTTGGTAAAATTCTTCCTGATAACTTTATTTCCTTCCCGTATCCTGCAGACACCTTGTCCCTGGCCATTATTACCTGCGCAGCGTTGTATTTGCATTGGAGCTATCGTTCTATATTCTAGGCGAAATTAGACAATGGTGAATGGCATTTAGGCCTGCTACATTGCTACTGCGACTGCACCCAAGGCAAAGAGTTCCACTTGTCGTTGCTCTGGCTATCTAACTGAAACCAACCCACCCCTCCCCTCTTGGCCCGAAAGTCGCAGTAAAAGTTTTCAACCCATATAAGTTCTCCTCCCTGCCAGCTGCGCATGAACCATGTATAAAATAATTACCGAATTTACTACTCAGTACTCTGTGTAAAATAACGGAATATGAGTGAGCTCAAAGAAGACGTTACATAATAACAATTATCAAGCATTATCAAAGCGCACTTGTGGAGGCTCCGCTCATGTTACGGCGGAGATAAGTTTACTCCCTTACTCCATCGTCGCCCTCGCTTGGACGAACTTGATGCCGACTCCTCTCATCGGAAGGACTGTAACGGCATCACTTGGAGACAAAAAAAAAATTCCATTTCTCACGGTGCGCAATTTTTATCCTAACAGGGATAACTAGTTGAGAATCAAAGAGAAAGTCAGCAACAAGCTTTCCCAAGGTCTTCGCAATTGGTGCAGTCCATTGGCCATCATCCAGACCATGGAGAGAGGCATATTTTCTGCTTCGCTAAAGGCCATGACTTGATGTGTAACGCGTGGAGGTTCGCGGAAAAGCAACTATAGAAGTTTCCGACACATTTTTCTGGTTTAAATGCTAGATATATCTTTCTTCCTGACAATTTTCCCACATCGGACCCCGAGAGAGAGGGTAGGAATGCAGCTCTGAAACACGCGACACAGGGTAAGTCGGGAGAGGGGAGAAAGAAAACCTTGGATGTCAGCAAGTGTCTTAAGTTTGATCAGGAGGGTTCAACACGTGGAATTGATTATTCACGAATCATGATGCAGGTAACAAATTGGTTTTTTTTTTTTAGCGCAGGGGCTTCTACGTCAATTTATTAAAGTAATTAAGCTTACACAAAGTTACCAAACTCTCAGTTGTTTATTTATGTAACTTTAATTCTTTATGCGGCTCATGGAAAGTCTTTATCAAAGCTGGAGTTTTGCTTCTACCCTACTCTACCCTACTTTCCCTTTGGGTTCAGCAATGGTCCTTGTTCAACACTAAATAACTCAATGGCACCTACAGTTTTTCTTTACAGCCTATTTTAGTCTCCGAGGCCAAACATATAGGTGCTTGTAATGGGTTTCGCATGTGAACAACTACAAGCTACTTATACCTCTATCCGTATTTTTTTTTTCTTTTTTGACCGCGGATTCCCAGCGAGGGAGAGAACCGGCAGATGAAGTGAGGGGAAAAGAAGATCATCCAGCAGGGAAGTGAGCTATCATTTCTCACGTTAAACACTGCGCATTGACATATTTTCATGGATATCATTGTTTTCCATATCCTGAATCGGATCGATAGCGAAGACTTCCCTCTCTGATCGTGCTGTCCCTCACGAACTTTCCTCGGCGTCTCCAAGCCCGAGCGATTTACGCTGTTGCGTACGTACCCAGCCATAGAGAATCACGAGATAAAATATGGCTGCGAACTGAATATCTCCATATGCCGCCCAACTATCACAAGGTATACGTAGTACTAACCATCAATCTGCCTACCCCAGAGTCCGTCCGTCCCCATGGGGAACGAGAAATTCATCGATATTATTATCCCCATAAAAGGGATCTCTATCGGGATGTACCTCATCGGTAGGGATTTATAGTATGTTCAGTTCATGCAGAATTGGTGTCCGGGGTAAAGCCAATTTTGGCATGGACCTGTATGTGGAGTCTGGACGCATGTGAATTTTCTAACGCTTTAATTCGAAGGATGGGGTAGTTTTTCTTTTTCTTTCTCTTTTCTTTTCTTTTTCCTTTCCGCAAGGCTAACCAGTCCGAAATCTATAACCGCGTTTATTCTTTTCTGCTCTATACCAGATTTTAAACCGCCCTAGAGTTCCAGAGAACCACAAAGCGGATAATTTCGTTCTCGTTTCCTTGAGCTAACGGGATAACTAACTATTTATTTCCGTAAACCGTTGAGAGGATAAATCCGTACTCTAAGGCCAGATCTTGTACACGCTTGACATGACATATGGTTATTTCCGGGGATACACTTCCCCGTCAATTGCTTCGTTCGCCGTGTGGCGGCGCTTCCCCACTCGAGGAAGGGCTACGTAAACCTTTTCTCCTGGGGTGAGCATGTTCCAAACGAATTCTCGGGGAGAATTGAACTCATCCACATGTCAGGAATCAAGTGGGAAGTTTATTCAAAGATTTGGGATCTGCGCCGATTCGCGAGAGGGGGAAGGCCCGGACGAGAGCAGGTTATCTGCGAATTGAGTAATTGAGATTGGTGGGCAATAATAAAAAAAGGGATTATGCTGTAGTAACAATCCCCAGTCAATAATACTCTGATCATTTTCAATGCACTGTTAGGAGGAATGACTACGCAAACGAATTGCTTAGTTAGGCAGAACGAGGCGGTATCGTTGGGGAACGCATTGATGCAACGACGGCACATCTCGAAGACGCTAGCAGCGCTAAGATTATGCATCACATAAGCGTAGTTCCTTCCATAGCCGCAAATAATAATAAGATCGCACGGAGTTCAGCCTTCTTGCCGGGGCTGAAGAGGAGCGAGCAGGGGATTATCAACAATATCCGCTTCCGCTTCAAGGTGAGAGAAATTTCCCCCTTCCTGACTCGTATGGAGAGAGTAAATCTGTAGAAAGTCCATTTCAACCTGTGGAATTTGTGCAACGCCTGACCACAAGAAGGACTGCCGTGTAGTATCTTGCGATATATGGATGGACCGCGAAGATTGATGTTGTCTGGCATGATGGCATCTGTCCAGCGTTGCCCACGGCCAGCCTTACCAGAAGCACTGCTCCGCTCTTTATATTCTTTAGGGCTACAATAGCACGCTGATCGGCTATGGTGACCCCACCACCTTTTGGTTTCAACTTTGGAGTCTTGACCTCCCAAAGATTCGCTGCAGACATCAGACATCATGAGCGTTGTCCCCTCTCTTCCCCTGGCTGCCCACCCGAGAAAAAGAGGCAGACGATGGTAGTTTGAATAGTCAGACTACTACCAGTCTAGGCAAAATGCAAAAATGGAGCCGAGATGACATACTGCTCCACTCCACCTGTTCAGTAAACAGTCTCGACTCAATAATGTTCTTGCTCCCACTGGCCCTGTGGCTGTGGGTTCCCAGTAAGCTGCTGACTGCCCTAGACCGTGTGTACGACAAGGCCTCGTCGCCTAAGGATGTTTCTCCTGGGAACTATCCACAGCGTAGGGCGTCAGAGTCCTCTTCTCCGGCATCACGACACTAAAATATACCGGGACGGATTCACTCGGAGCCTGCTTTCAGCTACACAGTAAACCCTCGCCTCTTCTTTTGGCCGTCCAGAATCCTTTCTCACGCGAACCCTGGTGGTTTTGCCTTCGTGGGCCAAGAGCAACCATCAGCATTCAACAATCAGTGCCCGCTGCTTGGCTCGTCAATGCCGCACCTTAGAGCAGTGTACACCTTTATTCTCGCCACTTCTCCGTAATATCCAATAGTAATAATTATTATTTTCTGACCTCGCTCACACACTGTAAGAATTAGTATTCTTGTCAGAAGAGAGGAATAATGCATGTCAAACCAGCGCCTCTGCCCTCCTTCCACCAGTCAGGTGCCAGGAACATAGCATGACAACACCAGCCCCTTGGGGCTTACGGCTTGGCGCAGCTTTTCTTGGATCCAGTCAACGGGCTCGAATCAGCCTATCCGTTCCTCCATCAAGGGGGCCTCAGGGCACCTCGGGACGCCATCTCGTCAACAAATACGGAGTAAGGCATGCAGAAATGCCGTCGACCGTGCGGCCAGCTGGATTTGCCTGCTGTGCCTGGAGGGGGGGCAAGGATGTCAAGCATGGCAGGGGGACTTTCTGCTGGAGGTTGGCTGCCCGGGGCTATGATAGGCGGGGCTCTGTTCTTGGTGGAACTGTTCCCTCTGATGGCGCTCATCCCTCTTACATCGCATGCTTGCGGGCTGGAGAGGGTTGTCCCACTTTCCCGAATCCTCCAGTACGATTTCTTATCCGCCCTTTTTCTTGCGATGTATCGCCATGGGTACGCTGAGGCCGCGCCAGAGAGAGTACCTTGGTCCCTCGTTGTATGTACGTCTTCATTAGCGGATACACGACCTTGGTGCCAAAAAAAAAAAAAAAGAGGGTAAATTATATTCCACTGATATTAGTTTTGGCTAACCATGGCTATCAGTTGGGCTTCGACCCTCTCCTGGGACTCCTCCGGAGTTTCTTCCTTATTATATTGGCATGGTCCCCCTTGGATTTGATTTTTGGAACCTTGATGGCTCTCCTTCCTTTCGTTTAGCACTGCATATTTTGTACTTCATTATTTTCTATATGAAGTAGATTCTCCATATCATTTTCCTTTTTTTCTTCTATTTAAACAATCATTGCAGATGCGCGGGAACTTTATACCTCGGAGCCATTGATTCCTTTCGCCTGCCCCTCCTTCATCGTCTTGAGCCTCCAGAATTCGTATAGCCTCCGGGCTATGACGATTGGGGATAATCCCGCCGTATACCTATCGCATACTACCGGTGGCCGCTTCCGATGCGTTCAAGGAGGATATGAGATTGTTTAGGTCCTCAGGGCAGTTTTAAACGAAAAGGAACCACCATCACCACCATCAACGCGCGGACAACGACAGATATGACCGACACTTCGAGTACACATGGCCTTTGCCCGGCCCCGTTCATGCAGGAAGACCTCTTCCCGTCTATTGGCGGATGTATGTCAAATTCCTCACTTTCCTATTCGTATCCCCAATGATAATGATGCGTTCTATAAATTCCGTGCTGCTTGTGCGAAAGCTAAAACATCGCAGTTGTTACTGGTAGATGGTGCGAGCAAATCCCACTCGGAGCGAATGGAAATACGTCCTGCTGCCTTCCATGCCCTCATGCAGCCTGGAGATACCCTAACAGTAATTATATCCCTCCTATCAGCGGCTGATTCCAAATCACAATCGATTCAGACTAACATGCCGCAAAAGACTTCATAAATAAAACCGGAGTTGCAAATTGGATTGCCGTGGCAATCTTCACCTTGAACTGCCTGCTGTTGATTAGCTTTGCAGCATTACCAGTGAAATGGACGCATCGTCACTATTTAAGTGTGTGTCTGACGGTTGGTATTGTATTTATGGAGGTAATACCCCATTCCTCCTCCCATCAAAGCAGCCTGGTTGACGCAGCATCTTTGGGTCTGGGCCAAGTCGAGAATCCTGCTGACATCTCATTGAATAGCTCTCGTTTATTGTCCCTTTGATCGCCAAACCAGACGAATGTTTTAACGCGATAACCCCCAACGATATGAAGTCGGATTTAGCGTGCGCGTTCTCAGGCTCCTTTATAATATTTGGTGGCTGGGCCGTCATTGTGTGGAGTATGCCCTCAGAAATTTTTTTCAACCTCTATATACCTAAAAATACTCCGTCTTCGATGCTAATCTGATTACGAAGGCTTCTGTCGCGCTCTATCACTGCACCTACAGATCTGCTGGGATGTGGTGCCCGGAAATCATTTTTTTTTCACAACGCTGACAGTAGGTTGGATATTACCAGCGGTCGGCCTGGCCCTTGGCTTAGCCATCACGGGGGTATCCTATCGATTCGGCAGCATATGCCACATTAATCATGACAACAGCCTGGCGGATTTCTGGGGCCCATTGATGGGTTTAGCCGCCGCCGCGTTGGTGATCCAATTCGTGACATTAGCATATTGCATACACGTCTACATCAAATCACTCCTGGACAACAACCCGACTACTGATAATAGTTCAGTACGACCGTCCCACCCCGGAAGCGTCCGGACTGTATCAGCTCGCCAAGCCTACCGTCGTGTGAGGAGGGTCATTCAATTGCAATGGAGAGGCATTGCAGTGGTCCTTACAATTATCGCAAATGTCATTTTTTTCACAATCATATTCTTATCCTTGGATAATAGTGCTCGAAGGACACCAGAACTAGCGAAGAAATCTGAACCCTGGATTTTTTGCCTGGTATTGTCCAAAGGAGATAAGAATAAATGCGCACACTTGGCCTCAAGTCTGGGACCCAATGAAGCATCCATCTTCGCCGTCCTAGTCTTATTGTCTCTTAGTGGGATATGGACCATTTTTTTCCTCGGTCGGTATTCCATGATTCTCGGCTGGATAGACCTTGTCAAACGAAAACTGATGCGCAGCGGAGAATTCGTCTCCGTAGATGCTCGGGGCGGGGCTTCTACGCGCGATTATGAGATGATCAACCCGCCCCGGAAGGAGGCGGTTAAGACCCCTGAACCTCTACTTTCTTCAAGTCCCTCGGTTCTTTCGATGTCTACTGTTCGATTCTCCACAGGAAAAGGGGAATCAGAAGTCTATGCTCCCGAAGTGAGATATACCAGTCCCGCACTGAGTTTTTCGACGCCTCGACCCCCGAGCGCTTCACAAAACCACAATAACCACGGTCGCTACACGGGCAGTCGCGATTGGAATCCACAGACATCATTTGCTCAGGGAAACCCGCAGGGCTCATACTGGTATGGAGATAACAACCATTGATGTCCTCCTCACAATTCTATTTTGGGGACTAAAGCAGAAGGACAAGGCAAGAAGCTCTACTCTCACCAACCACTATTCGTGTACAAACTTATTTATAACCCCTTTATTTACTTGGCATGTGGATTTGCCCCTGCCTATTGATACCTGGCCGTGCTCTCTCTCCTCCCCTTGCGCCTTAATTTTCCTCTGTGTGTGCGCGAATTCATGTGTACGCATTAAGAACAGGATTCATGTCCAACGTCTATCAGCTTTAACTTAGTTTCCTTACACCCACCTCAACTTGATACACCCTCAGGGCCTAATACGTCTTGTCCACGTTCAATCATTGTTTAAATTTCAGTGTGCTGTCCTTATCGCCCTTCCCCAGTGTGTTGACTTCCTTTAGGGCTATCCCTTCTTCAAAGTCTCGTTTGCTCTATTATATTTCTCGCTCATCATTTTCGATTTTGTACTGTACATGTACGTATTGGCCACCCTTACATGCAGAGCCTTTTATGGCGATCAAAGAGACAAGAAGGGGCCAAAGGTGGGAAACAACGAAAAAGCACCTGCGAAAGTTTTTGGAAATGGGCTACTTACCCAAGGGTAATCAGAGGTGCCCTAATCTGTTGACAAATGCCTTTTTTTGTTTATCTTGATTTGTTGGTCTAATGTTTCTTTTCTGGGGCTGTATAAGCATGGCGTATGGCGGCATGGAAACAGTGTTTTTGGTCCCCCTATTTATGTCATTTCCTTGTTCTGTCTTTTTGATTATTGACTATTTTTGGATGGGAATGGGCGTTGGATTTTATTTCATTTTTGTTTTTGTTTCCCGTTTTCCCTGGCATTTGACCTGCTGCCGCTGTGACGAAACGACAAAGAGAGCCAGGCAAGGGGTCAGCTAATTACTCACTCCTGTATAACGCGTTCGAAAATCTGTCAGGGACAAGAAATTACCAACAAACTACTCGTCATTAGTAATTTCTACTATCTAATTAATTTTTAGAAAATAAATTAGTTAAAATAAGGGCCTGTTCGGTGACCCCGTCCAGGGCCGTATAAGTCCGTACAGTGCCAGCTTGTACAGCCCTGGACGGCTCTGGCCGGGGTTATACATGCTAACCTGGCCGGATAAGGCCTTCTGTTCGGTAGATTCTGTATATAACTCTGTACAACTCGCGAGTCGCCAAGCATGTCAAGCTGGCAGTCAGATTCATATTATAGAGTTCAACAGTGTATTTAGCTGAAAAAGTGATAGATCTAAATCTATTCAAGTTAAATCTGTACTGTATACACTGGAACAAGTTGTGATATATGCTGATATGTTCCAGCGTGGCTGTACAGCATCCAGAGACCTGCAACTATCATCAAAAATAAACAACCATGATGAGCAACCGTGATAATGCAACCTGGGAGACAATATGACAGTATCTATGTCATAGACAGCAGTTAATAAGACTTGCTGCTGCAGAAGTGATCAATTTGAGACTTATTAATATAATATCCATTTTTCACTGATATTTGGTGTGTAAAGGTAGTAATGTAACAGGATTTTCAAACTGCTACATACATCATAAAAAATCACTCATAAGGGAAAAAGTAATGCCAAAACACCAAGCAGACTACTATTCATATAAGGAAAGGTGGAAATAATGAAGGTTTACACTGTCAGAAGTTAAGGCCCTGGCACTGTACGGAAAAAATCACCGAACAGGCCCTTATATATATATATATAGTTCCAACGTTCTGGTTCTGGTCCCTATCTCCTGTAAAAAACCTTATTTTACCTATAGACCCCATTGATGATCATTATTATTAGCCTACACTTTAATAAAAATTTGATCAGAGTCATTTTCAAGTATGTGGCAAAAATTGCTTATTATTTATGCCGACATGACCTTTACAATCAGCTCTTGGCTACAATGGCATCAAGTTTCCTTCCGAAACGTCAACTGCTTGTCTAATGATGGTAACCTATTGTCGTCCTAACTTTTTTTCAAATTCCTCAGAATGAGAGGAGTTACATTGAAGATTACATCCCTTCGCCCCCTTCCCTCTCATTTAATACAAACGGTTGGATGGAGAAGAAGAGAAATACCCAACAGGCCCTCCCTCGTCGTGGACAAGCTCGCGTTGTTTAGGTATAGTTTTTACTGCTACAACACACTATCACACATACCTCTCATTGTGCATGCACTTTTTCATGAGATGATCTTGCTCTCTATTATCAGTCATGATGTATGCAGTGATTCTCTCTTGTCTGAGACAACAGTGTTACACTTGATGAAGAAGTTTCAGCTGCTGTCATATACAACTAGTCATTCACACACAAAGAGTCTATGGCTTCTTGAATTTCTTATATCATTTTTCTGGCCAGTGAAAAATGACTAACTCAAGAATACTAGAGTGAGAGTATTCTTTGCTATTCATTCTAAAGTTTGTAGAGCTTTGATAATTGATCTTGTGAAGAGCTGCTGCTGTGAGATGATTGATTCTTCATTATTCTCACAGAGAGCTAGCTCTAGATTATATGTAAGAAACTCTGCTTCTTGTGAATCTTTTATCTCTATTCTTGTCACTTAGAGTGTGTTCAGTTGCTTATTTAATCTTGTGTAAGCTCTTTATAAAAGACTCACTTACACAATTTTACCTACTATATTTAAATTATCTGCATGAAAAAAATCTTGTGTTTGACCTGTCATTCTTGAGTACATGTGATTAAATTTCAACAGTATAATTATACTGAATAATAAAGAGTTATAACTGAAATAGATAAAATAAGAGATGTATAAAATTGTGTAAGCTCAGTATTTAGATTATTTTACTAGTATAATTTTATCTCATATAAGAGTGTATAGTAGTGAGACAGATTATATTTCTTACTTAAATATAATATTGACAGTGAACTAATATTCACTTATTATGAGCAGATTTTACAAGCTTGTATAAGTAACTGAATACAGTCTTAATTAATAAAGTTAGTGAGTGTTAAAGAATAGTTAAAAGTATTCAAGCTGAGTTATAAAAAGATAATAGCAACTGCAGTCTATATAGAATATGTAGTCAAGATCTGTGAGTGATAAGAATAGAGATAAGAAAACCTGTGAGAAGTATAGTTTCTTACATTTATATATATTTTCAGTTATATTTTAGAATAGAATAGCTAGATTAATACTTAATCTTACCTGTTTGTGCATGAAGAGAAATTCAATGTAATGAGTGTATACTATCTCAGATAAGCAGTCTGCTGCATATGCTAGTGCTAGTTTATTCTCTGATAATAGAGAATCCACCTGGGTACATTCTCTTGTTGAATAGTGTCAATGAATATCACTCCTATAATATCCACTTCATGGTGGCTTTTGCAAGAGGAAAGCCGAGAGTGTTTCGCCCCTTTTTTTATGTATGTCGCTCTGGCGAGAGTCGCATATTATCATGTACTCTTGAGTTAAATTGAGTGGTCAAAATTGGCCTTTAAAAAGTACAGTGTAAAATAAAGAACATATAAAGATATAAATGAGAGACCATATCATAATTATTTCGCCTTGATTATCCACCCAGCCCATGATACTTCACAAATGACAGAAGAATTATAAAGAGATTTTGGGAAAAAGGATCTTACAATATTGAGTTATGTTACAGTGAAATTGCGCATGCCAAGTGTTCCAGCCAGCTGCTGTTTGTATTTGACGAAGGAACTTGCGCCGAGATGGGTGCGAAGGGAACAAAATAAGTTAAAGAGGAAATGGGAAAGAAGGACGCCGTCCGAGAAAATATGTGGTAAGGAAAGCTAGTTCCTAAACGAAGTTGCGGGTTTGCTGGAGTTGCGATGGAAATGAAGACAAGTCCAAGAATTCTCAATTTCCCCTGCTACGTCGATTACCATGCATTGACTTCGAAATTTTCCTGTACTCTGTTAGATTATCTTGTCCACAAATTTTTCGCCGGATTGAGCTCGGCTTACCTCTGAAAAGTATGTGGTCACAACGGTTCGATCCTGAAATTTCCTCCCCGCAAGCGCCTTTAGCGCTTTCGTGGCAGACTCGCTATTATCAAATTCAACATATATTTTGCCAACGCCCGCTGATTGTTTGTTATTCCCCGTTGGTCTTGGGACCTTTAGCTCCACGACTTCCCCGTATTTTGAGCACTCATCACGAACATCATCGCATATTTCTATAAGGGACATTAGTAAACAAGCGAAGCGGGGTCATACAATAAGAATAATTATCCAAATACAGGGTTGCATACCTTCATAATCATCGTTGTCCATTAGCTCTTCAGTCGTTACCATGTTCAACAACTGAAGAACACGACTAGCTTCAATGTCCTGAGAAGTTGTTTTGGCATACATGGACATGGCATTAACGCCCATGTCGAGGCCAGCAGCTTGTGTGGTTCCAACACTTGCACGGACCACTTTGAGTCTCTTGTTCCCGAGTTCCATGCCATTCAAATTTTCAACAGCGATTTCTGTCGACGTCGGATCAAGGTACTCGCAAAACGCAATTCCCTAATACCAGTTAGAATTATATTGTAACAGTTGAGAGTATTACGCTTACCCTAGATTCGCCCGTCTCGCTATCTTTTACAAGGATAAACGACTTAAGTTCTCCGAAAGAAACAAGGAGCATAGTGACTGGTTCTTCCTCAATAAATGGTGGAATATTCGAGACACATATCTTGTTCGGGGAATCAGGGACTACGTTGGATACAACGCCCTCCTGCTGGGGCTCCTCTTCCACTGCAGATGGAAGTATGTAATCCTTAGGTCGACGTATTGAGAGTCCTTGGCTTGGCCCGTCGACATCTCCGTTCGATGTATCCATTTCGCCACTATCCTCCATTGTAATACCATCAAAAGCCAGTGCAACAGTAGTATCCGCAGCATTTCGGAACTCAAGTAGAGCGAAAGTCTTATCTCTGGATAGTTGCGCGGACAAGCATGGATCGACCCCTTTGATGACATTAAGACCATTCAGTTGGAGATTGAAGAACTGCACCAATCTCTCCTCTGTAGCCGATGGCGGGAGATTATGAACAAAAAGACGCTTCGCTTGGCGAGAGTTTGAGGGTTTTAGGACAGTGTTAGTAGATGAACCAGGAGCAGTAATGGTAGTAGGTGGGTGAATGAAAGCTTGCAGCCGGCTGGGGTCGACTGCCTGCTGCCGCGGTGCACCTGGAAGAGGAAACATGCCTGCAGGTAACGTTAGGTAAAAGCTCAAATGGGCATGATATCATTACAATTTTCAACTCACCGGAGAGCTTCGCCTGCTCTGCCGTTACATGTTCATAACCAGGCGGTTTGATATCCCACTGCGTCAGTCGACGTTTCCGCTCAAGAATCGGAACAACGTCCGTCAAATCTGGCGTGGGTTCTCTCTTCTTTGGCGGTGGGCTCGCACTTCTCTTCCGCTCCCTACCCCCGCCCAAAGCATCGCGATCTCGACCTCTACCTCCTCGCGACCGGTCATCAGGCATGTCTCTGTCACGTCGAGATCTCTCATCATCGTCTCTTCTATGATCACGTCGTCTCTCGCTTCGGTCTCTATCCCATTCTCTCTCATCCCTTCGACCTGAATATCTGTCCTCCCGCTCTCTTGCGCGATAGTCACGACTGGAAGAGTACAAGTCCGGTTCCTGCTCGCGCCGCCCCGACCTCGACCCATGTTGAGGAGATCTTGATCTTCTTCTTTCTCTCTCCCGTCTATCACTACGATCGCCACGGCTACTGCGATCACTACGGTCTTTTCTATCCTCTCGATCAGAGCGAGCGCCACCCTAGCAAAATATAACGTATAAGCAGAGCACAGGAACAGGTTCGTAATGGATCAAAGGTTAAACAAAAGGAGTTATCGCGGTAACATACGTAATAGTCTCGCGATCGCCCAGAGTCTATGAATTGTCACAGGTCAGCTATGTTACCGTTCAGAGGTCACTCCAAGTAAGCCCCTATTCTTACCTCTAGTTACGTAGCTATCCCCGTTCATCTTGTTCAATTCGACCGAGCACAGGTGGAAGGATGTCCAAGTCAAGGCAGAACCCACAATGTAGCTTGGAAATATCAGGCACCTGGCGCTGATTTGTACTGCTCCGAGACTGAACAGAAGGCAATGGCTAGCAATGGTTTGGTAGTGGATGGTTGCTCAGCGCGCTGCCGATATAAAAAGTTGAAAAATAGGCATGGAAGAAAGAGCCGTCGACCGCTGAAAAGGGCTTGGCGCGATTATGCCAGCCAGATCAAAAGTCACGTGCTGTAGGTGGCAACACGGCTCAGGGACGTAGAATCCACCGTAGCGACGACCATGAATGACCCTGGGCTTATTGATATCCTCGTCGCTATGTCAATTGGTGCTTTTTCTGAATGGCGAAAGCTGCCAATAAGTTTGACTGAGCTCTGCATCAATACCACTCTCCGCTGTGGACAATCATTTCGGTGAGAAACCTCTCCGAATCCCCATTATCAAAAGCAACAAGGTACGGACTGGACTAACAAAAACTGTTCTACGAGCAACTTAGATGGCAGAAGTCCGGAGACAACGAATGGAGCTGCGCCCTTTACGGTCGCATTGTGACTCTGCGACAGGACCCCACCCATCTCCATTATCGGTCATATTTTCCCCCAGCTCCACCTGCATTACCGACTCCCGCATCATCCGTACCGGCATCTAGAAGAGAAGCATCTTGTGAGAAGGTTGATGATACAGAAGCATTGATCAACAACTACTTCAACTTGGACTTGAATCTTACGGGCCTGTATGAACAATGGTCGACTGCAGATCAAAATTTCAAGAAGAAAGCTCCCCAGTTCACTGGTATCCGTATCTTACGACAGGATGCTTGGGAGGCGCTTATTTCGTTTATCTGCAGTAGCAATAACAATATAGCGCGAATCTCACAGATGGTATGTGTTTATCTCAGCAGTTGGTACATACATTGATCCCCCTTCTAACTAACACTATCATTTTTGCCCATTTAGGTAGAAAAACTATGCTTGAACTATGGACCACTAATCGGATACATAGACAAGAAACCGTATCATGATTTCCCACCTCCAAATGCACTGGTAGGTCGCGATGTGGAATCTCGTCTCCGCGAGCTTGGATTCGGATATCGGGCAAAGTATATCTACCAAACTGCGCTCATTGTCGCCAATCGTGAGGAGGGTTGGTTAAATTCTCTCCGCAACCCTGAGTCTCCGTCGTTTGGCGCAAACCCGGCGCCTGCAGGAGAAATGACAGAAGGGGGTAGAGATGGCTATCGAAAAGCTCATGAATTGCTCCTTGAGCTTCAGGGGGTTGGCCCAAAAGTCGCAGATTGTGCATGCCTTATGGGTTTGGGATGGGGAGAGGCCGTCCCAGTTGATACTCACGGTAAGCTCCCGATGTCCATTTTACCACCTCACACATCCGTTTTTTATTTACTTATAAGTTATTCTATATAGTGTGGCAAATTGCACAGCGTGATTATAAGTTTGGTAAAGGAAAGCATAAAAGCTTAACCAAAGCTACATACGATGCTGTGGGCAATCATTTTCGCAACCTCTGGGGGAAAGAGGCTGGCTGGGCCCATAGCGTCTTATTCACGGCAGATTTGAAAACGTTTTCGGAACGCCTAGTACCCAAGGTTGGAGTTGATATGAAAAATGTCACAAAGGAGCACGGCATAAAGACAGAGACGACATCGCATATTTCAGTAAAGAGAGAAATATCTCACGAGTTTGAGGAAACAAAAGTACAGCTTGAAGAGGTGGAAACTGAATTAAAATCTGTTACGAAGAAACGACGAACCCGACGGGGCCGATGAATCTTCTTGCCAATGGAAACTAGGATAGCCTATTTATCCTTCAGCCTCAAAACTTGGCCTGACATATTAGACTACCCAATATCCCCCCAGTTTCAGTGAGCTCTGAGTACAGCCGCTGTTCCGTATTTGTGCCTCGACACATCACGTTTCGACGACGAAGTTCAACTAGAACGCGGGTGGAAATATTCACACCCAAATCTATCCACTACCACTCAGATACGATGTCACGCTCCTAGACGCTTCAGAGCGTGTTGCATCTAGGAATTATCCCACAGTTAAACAAGTTGAGTATCCCCAATAGTATGTAGCATCTTGCCTAGGCACTCTGAAGAGGAAGATTAACACTGCTGGCTCTTTAAGCACTTTTCATGACCGCTGTAGTTGAACATGGTTTGACGAAGCTGGATAAAATGAAACCACCAAGAAGTCATAGGTTAGCCGTGATGTTCAATCATCTGACCAGGTAGTGATGCTGGCCATTTTATTCGGCTTTAGGTTATTCAATAATGAAGATGAAGTAGGTAGTCATTTTTGCTTTATAGGGGCTGTATTTACGGCAGCAATGGAGTAACAAGTGGGCGCAAGAATAGATATAGTTCGAGAAAGAAAGGCTATAGTACATATCATCACCTGAAATAAGAAATGTGAATGAACCGTGTGCTCTCAATTGTTCAGTGTCCTCATCGGACACATTAGGCAGAATAGCTTCGGCAGTCAATTTTGTATTAGAGTGTAAAAAACTCACGACAGTGGGACCCGTCGGGGACTATGCTTGGTTTACCAACGGAAAATGAGAGCGTGTAGTGCAATTAATCAGAAATATTGTACAAATCCGCAACGAGCCCCGAACTACTTCTGTAAAATAACATGACATTGTTCCTATATGGAAGTTTGTTCTAGCTTATTCGCTCTGGACAAGCCTAAAAGAGATACATCGAACGATTGCTGTTGCGGATGCGGCTGCTGCGGTGGGTAATATTTGTGTGTTGGCGGGATGGGTTCCCAGTCCATTTGATTTGGGCTATGCGGGGGTTGGAGCGTTTCGAGATACTGGTTGAGAAGATTGAGTTCCTCCGTGACAATTCTTTTGCGTTGGAGGAGAACGCTGTACACGTGTGGAGGTAGGTGGCGATTGACCATTTGTAAATGGTCGGGCACGGAAATAGAGTCTGTTCTGTCGATGGGACTATGCTGGTCGTTAGAAGTCTCTGTCGAATGGGTTGAAGAATTTTGCGTCTGGTTGCGGCGGCGCCGTCGCCGACGAGGTTGTCGTTCTGAAACGAACCCCTGAGAGCTTCCCCGGTTTTGTGGGAGCTGATATTCATGTTAGCAGTCTTCTCCATTCTCAGGCAGCGAGGTAGAAAAGAAAAAGGCTTCTGCTCCACCGGAATATCCATACCTTGCTCTTCATTTTGGTGGCTCTGCTTTATTGCATCCAAATAGTTAAACACAGTTCCTGAGATAACGGGATAACACTTTCGTAGGATCTGACAGGGTCATATATATAGAAAGTCAGCTCCTGGGTAGATGTACAGAATTCACGACAGAGAGTCCCGCTACCAACGACTGGGACAATCGAGTATGCCCACCTATGCTCTCATTTGGTGCGATAGCAAGCATCTGGCCGTGTGATGTTTCATTTAGACCTTCTACAAGGCTCTGGAGACATGAAAATGGGGTTCTCGCCTCATAGTCGAATTTCTTCAACGGGCAGGAATATTTCCAGTCGCTTCATTCAACTCTCATCCCTTTGGTAACAATTGAACGCGGTACTCCGTCGCCCATCCAAGGTCATTCTCTATTCCTCTAAGCAGCTGCAGAATAGTCCTGCGCTCTCGAGGTTCTGTGAGACACTGACCAGCCACGAACAAAGGCTGCACGGAATGGATACGCACCGAAGCTTCCGGTCGAGACATAGAAATTCCACAAATTTCATGAGAATGGAATTTAATTTCGCTCTCGATGGACCGATATGACTTGAGCTTACTTGCCATCATATGCCCTTTCGCAGCAGACTCAGGAGGCTTATTGATGAGTAGGAGGATTCGTGCCATGTGATAATGCTGTATTGTGGATGCGCACATGGGCATACCGTACCACACTTCAGCCCACTGTAAAGGTTCATCAATCGGTCCTTGATGAAAAGAATGAGAACGTTCCATCCTTGAATAGGGCTTGAACGTATCTGGTAATCCATCGTACCATCTACCCAGTTCAGTTTGAAGTCTATGCCATCGCTCAAAGGGAGTTTTCTGAGAAATACCAGTGGAAGACTCATCGAAGCAGTTTCCCCTAGCATCTAAAGTGTCGCCTGCAGCTGCGAAATTAACAACTTTCGAAAGGATCCAAATCAACGCATTTGATATCAGATCCTCATTCATGCCATCATCCCCTTCTGAATACCCCGAACTAGTTGTATTACTTGGGCGGACAAATCCATCGTTATCAAGAAGCAGACCAGCTTCAGTCCATAAGACCACATCTTCCGTATTTAGCCTCGTCTGGCATTCGTTAATGACTATTCATTAGTTAGCATCATATCTTAAATTAGCGTAGCCATTCTTTCCTTCTTACATGCGGATAGGTAATCCTGACGTGCAAAATTCCAAAACGTTGCCTTCCTTGCTTTGGAGAGTCTTGGTCCTCTGGCTATAGGAGAACCCGAGATCAGCATCAAACCAACTTCCGCAATGTCCAGCAGCGATTTAACCCCACTTGGCCGTCTATTCCATGAGGGTCTCTTTGCGCCGTGAAAGTCATACATAGATAAAATCGCGGTTGCTGCCATGAGTTCATCTGAATATGCGCTGGATAGTTGGATATCCGAACGCCTGAATCGTTTATGAAACCCCTCTGGATCATTATACAACTCTGCGGCTTGCCACTGCCCACGCGCTTCAAGATTGCCCAACGGCGTGCTTTTGCCATCGTGGCGTAAGGCTTCCATAAGAAGCTGCACGGCTTTGTCGTAATATTTTGTGCTGTAATAAGACCACTCCACATTCTCTGTGTCAGGCCAGACTTCCATCATGGCTTGCCTTCTACTTACCCCTTCAACTATAGCCTTGTTGCCTTTGACCAGCTCTAGCTGCTTCGCTGCATACGCACAAGCGGCGTACTTCAGCAAGGGAACCGTGAGGGTTTTGACAGGAACATATGAAGAGAAGTAACTTCCCAAATCGAAAAGATCCATCCTAGGCAACATGAGCAAAATGATAGCCCATTTACATTATGGGAATATATATATGAACCTACCATCGACCGGGAGCTTCTGAGAAATGACGCAACAGAAATGCAATCTCATGATCAGATTCCACCTCTACCTCACCCTCTACTCTCAGCTCCACATATAAACCCCTTGATTCTGATGGTCCTGTAGCAACAAATGGTGATTCGCTCTGGCCAAGAGGCGAATGAGGGCTACTCGGATGGATATGGGACGGTGCTAACGGATTCAGTAGAAAATTTATATTGTTATTCGGGGAACACATTGATGTGGCTGGGGAGCGCGAAGAAACTGGTACGGTAGGGCCTATACTGTGTGAAGAAGGTATTAATGCCACCGAGGAATGCAATTCTTGGTGCCTAGAGTAAATATCACTCGCAGTAGTATCCATATTCATTGGCGGGAGTAATGAACTAGACGGCGTCTCGTGGAGAGGACAGGCTTCCCTCGTTGCAGCTGCTGAGAGAGCCTCCAGCCCATGCGCTTGACCATCCAGGTGACGGCAGTCGCCATTAGTACCCCAATCCAGAACCTGCGGGCTGGGGACGGAAATGGTGGTTTCAGACGTTAATAAGGTATCGATTTCCTCCGTGCATGGATCGGAGTTGTCAACGAATGTAACTATTTGGAAAGGAGTCATTAACAGTGTCATCGAAGAAGTCTTTTAATGTACTCATACGGCACACATTGGAACGCCGTCATATATTGATATATGTACGTGGACATACATGTGCATGCGCATAAGCCAGACAGCCACACTCCGTATACGCACCTTGTTTTGGGATTTCCAGCCAAACACTGTCTGCTCCAAAGGTGTTTTTATATGAGTAAAATCTACCCAATGCACTACGGTCACTATCTCCACTATCTCCCAGGGCTGTTCCAGCCCTGTTCATCGATGCATTCTGCTGGTGGCGGAAAACAATGCCCTCACTTTGCCGACATTCACGCCTGGACTTCCGACACTGCGAGCATTGTGGCCTTTGCTCGTCGCATTTCACCTTTCGGGTTCGACATGTGAGACTAGTGGTGACCGGAGAACATTCGAGTTAGTAGGCAAAATATCCTTAAGAGTCGCCGCAGCATACGAAATCAGAGTGTTTCCGGCAAGGGGATATGACTGAAGGGGGTACGAGGGTGGAATTATATCGGAATTGGAGTTACTTACCAGCCAGTTCTTGAGCGCATCCTGGGCTATTTACGCTCAACTGAACCTGCTAGTGTTTCCCAGTCCCTTTTATTAAAGATTTAATTCTATGGACGGTTGCAGCGGTTGGAGGCAGAGAGCGAGATCCATAATTTTTCCTTGCCCATGCAGGGGCGGGGGGGGCCTAGCAAAAGAAGGAATGGTGGGGACGGATTGCCGCCTTTGTGAGTCTCTCTGGCTTCGAAATATAATAGTCCCAGACATTTATCACAATTACGTGGAATTTCAGTAGGAATCATGAAAAGTCTGGGGCGCGTTACCGTCTACATTATTCTATGAGAACTACTCGGGACTTTCTATATAATTGGCTGCTCCTGATGTGATCCCTGAGCCTTCACCTCTCAAGCAGGGCTGATTTGGACCTTTAAACATTTCACGGATCTGTCCACTGGTCCTTCTTAGATAATGATTAGCTACTAATTTTTTGTCGAGTTACTAGAGTAGAAATGTCGACAAAATTTCCACGCCGTGAGCTCGTCACCCCGGTGTCTTGAAACATTATCATCGACGGAGAGGAAAATGGAAAAGGAAAAAAGAAATGAGAATTGCCTAGAAGGGTGGATATCATCAATAGCATGTGGAACATGTGGTAGGGAAGCCAGTAGCAAATAAATCGTGTTGTCCAGGTGATTATAAAATTAGTTCCGTCATAAAGGAGAATATGCGACACGGGTGAGAGGATATAGCTATATCCTAATACTGGTTATACCTTGCCGCTGATCTGGTAAAGGAAATATGCAACGTCCGAAAATGACGTATGTTGCCAAATATCGCGTTGGGAACTAGAGATATAGAGATCGTTCAACGTCCCCACAAACAGAGCAAAAGGAAGAAGGGCTAAAAGGTAAGAAAGAAATGAATACGAAAGTAAACGAAAAAAACGCCATTAAACCGCTCGAAAGGGTATGTTCCTTCCCCCCAGACGCCATACCATATGAAACTAGAAATACAAAACATGTCAAAAAATCGAAAAACGTTATAAATTCCGACAAAAGCTGAGAGTGGTGACTCATATGGCTGGTACCCCTGATGTTCGTTGTCTGAGGGAATCTAATAGATGTTCAGGAGGGACTCGTTGAAGATCCGGTCGTCGATCTGTGCCTCGTGGTGCAGTGACATAACCTTGCCGGTGACGCTGGATGCGATTCAGGATGATTCCGATTAAAACAATCAAGAATACACAACCAAGAGCGATACAGAACGACACTAGAATAACTATTCCTTTGGAACGTGGTCGGCCTGTAAGGGTATGTGTTAGCTCGGGACTTCTAATAGTAGTTTGTGTCTTTAGTGTAAATTGTAAAATACTTACGACTACCTCTAAATGTATTTTTATTTTCTGAGAATAGTTCTGCAACAGTGCCTGGTTGACCGTCCGCCGTTGTGGTTAGGATGAATGGCGTTAAAGTAGTTCCATCGTAGAGTGCGGCAGACGAGTTGCCAAAGCCTGGGATTTGGAGTTGACCAGAAACGAGGAGTACTTGGTCCCTATCAAGCACCTCGGTTTCATCATGTTCTCCTCTTATACCCATGACCTGGATTCCTTGTATTTTAGTTTCTCTCCCAAAAATTGCGCCTGTTGAGTGGAATTTCGAGCCATCGTAGAAAACTAGGAAAGGAGAGCCATCACCTGACTTTCCAGCAACCCAAAAGCGGGAACCATCCTCTCTGGAAAGCCCAAAGGCCGTAATGGGGCCCGGAATAGCCTCAGACGATGCACCGTCAATTGAAGACCAAGTTCGCAATTCCGCATCGTAGATAGCCAAAGTTGTCGCGTTATTTCCAACTGTGAATGCCCCCGCAGCAATGAGTTTATCTTTCGTAGCCCATTCTAGAACAAATACAGTACCTCTGATCTCATCACCCAGCCGGGTCCAGTGATTAGAAGCTGGTTGGAAATTGCAGACGCTCGGACAAGGTAGCCCGCCAGCTGATTGGAATTGACCGCCGACAAATATATCGTCAGATTCTGGACGTGGGGCGATAGAGTTTACAATGACGGTGTCGCCTTCAAGAGCAGGGGGTTGACGTGAGTATTTCGAATTTTTGAGATCATAAGCGATTATGCCGTCTATATCGGATGCGTAAATGCGACCTTTAACAATGCCGCCTGCAAATAGCGTGTCTCCACTCAGGCCCATCGTCAGGAAAATCGATTCCGTATCAATGCCAGGTCCAGCCCCACTGACAGCATCATTGTTTGCTCCATCAAGGAAAATAAGGTTCTCAATGGCGTCACCAGTTCCTCCAATAGCCGAGAAGTGACCGCCCAATACGGTGAGATTACGGCCTGAGCGAGTGTAGAACAGTCCTGTAATAACACCATCAGCATTTTGCAAAGCGGTGACTCTCTTTTGTAGCGATGATTTCTCTCCTATTGGCTGAATGTTAGCAGGAAGAGGCTGGAGGCCAAGACCATCATCGCCGTCTGTCAATGCGACAGCGTCGTGTGAGGCGAGTCCTTCTGATATAAGGTTGCCAGAGAAAAGCGTAGTGACATTCCTGACCGTAATTGATGCGGTTAGCACCCCATTAAACACTTGTTGGCTGACGTCGAGATTCGGCAACCAATTTCTTCTCGAGGGGATCCAGACTGCGAAGCCTGGAGCTCGTTTTGAACGGTGGTGATCAAATGTAAGGATCCGAGTAAAGCTTCCACTGAATCCAACAGCAATTTCTGGCCCGTCATCTGTCAGATTGACAGAAAATTGTACTATAGACTCCACAAGACCATCTACACCAGCCCCAAGAGGGCTCCAAGCCTTCTGCGACAGTGAATATGACGCGACATTCATCAGCCTGCTTTCGCTATCGCCAGCTTCACCACTACCCGATGTGGCAGAGAAACTGCCCCCAACGAAAAGCGTATCATCGAGTAGTAGCATAGCATTCACCGGGGAATTCAGGCCACCATCTGGTAAAGATGAGGGCTTTCCATTTGTGAACGACATGATGTTTTTGAATGTGGGGCTGGAGAAGTCTCCGCCGACAAAAATAGTATCATTATCGCTAGCTAGGGTTTTTATTGCTGCATCGGGTTCGAGATCAGTTCCCGCTTTATTTAGGCCGGATTTGGAAAAGTCGGAATTAATTTTTTCATGGCTCGGATCAAATTCAAACAGGCCATTGAGTCCTCCAGTTGATGATATGAGTTGGAATCGAATGCGAGAGGCAACAACAGTAATATCTTCTTGACCAGCTTTTGGTGTCAGCGTCACGGATGCTTGAAAGTTGCTGCTACTGGCATCAACAAAGCCAAGATATATTTCATCATATTTGTCAAAATTGTTCGTCTGGGCTATCGAGCTCTCAATCTGCTGGTTGCCATTGGATGAGAAGGTCGCGGTAACAGTCACGGTTCCACGGGAGTCGCAGGTATTATCAGCAACACATCCAGGAGTGAAAACAGTCACTGAATAGTTTCCTGATTCCTTCAAGTCTGCCTCGAAGGTCACTGATGTCGAGGTCTGATCTGTCGATGCAACCTTGGCTGTTAAATAGTCGGACGAGCTCTGAAGAGATGGCGTAACCGCCCAGCTTCCTGTCGGGCTCGCTCTGGATCGGGTAGTGATTCCAGCACATGTGGGCTCGTTGAAATCGTCGATGGCATGAGTATAAATATCTAAAGCAACGTTAACTTGGCATTGATTACACAAGCATCTTGAAGATAGCATACCATCCTGAAAAAGTTCCACACTATCAAAGCCTCCACCTGCACCATACCAGTCAGAAATATCGAGCTGGAAACCGTTCATGCCAACTACATTAACGAATTTGAAATCGCGAAAATCCTCCGAGGGATCGTCTGAAAGCGGACATCTAGCATCACAAGCCATAACATTACCAGTGGCGGGATCGGTGTAGGTCATGTTCAGTATTCCATTGTCAGGCACTGTTGTAAAGCGGAATGTTTTTGTACCTCGCCCTTCTAAACGTGCATTGCGTATCCTTAGTTTTGTTGGCCGGAATCCAAATCTCATCTCCGCACGCCAAAACCCCGGGGCGTTATCTGCAAGTAGCCATGGATTAGCAGCACCTTCCTTCCCGGCCTGTTTACAGATTGCATTCCGAGGATTACTAAACGGGGTCCTTGTTGTACTAGACCCAGAAGTAATTGATGCGGTTTCGAGGTTCACAACTTGTTGGTCATTCAGAGATGGTGTTGTCATGTTTCCCAAGCCGTCAAATGAACCTCCAAATACAACGCGGCCTTCCGAAGTTTTGGTGATAGACGTTACAACCCCGTTGAAGCCAGCGAAAGGAAGCGGGGAAAACCCAGATTTTGGCGACCACAGAATAGCATTATGGGATTCTGATTTCTTAAAATCTCCCCCAACATATACATTTCCACTTTCCTTATCACATAGTAGGGCGAGGACCTGTCCCGGGAGACCAGGAATTGGTGTAACCTTATTGGCATTTGGGTCGAAAAGGGCAATTCCGTGAGATTTGATCCCACTCAAACTCGTGAAGCTCCCTCCAACAACGACACTAGTAATCGTGCCATCATCTGCCATCAATGGGCAGAGTGACAATATATCGGCGTCGGCCGAGGCGAGTGAGGCTAGAGCACCGTTTGGTAACGTGGTGAGGAGGGTGGATCGGGATCCATTAGGCAGGGTAGGTTTCGGCCTCTGTTCCTCATACTGGAAGAGCGATATGGCATCAAAGCTGCCGGCCAAAGCAACTCGACCCAAGGGGCCAATATCAAGATCCGGCAAAGCAACGGGGGTGAATCGGGTAGCATAGATCGTAGAGGGTAGGAGCGAGAGGGCGAAAAACGCGGAACGACAGAGGGAAGAGACAACGCTCCCCGTCACTGGCTCGAACAGTGAGGAGGCCCTCATCGCTCCACCGCTCCACCAACAGCAACACTGACACTGCCCTACCTACAAAGATAGAAGTAGATGAGGTAGGAATCGTCAATCCAAAGCCAAGAAAAGGACTTGGGGATCCAAGAAGGAGAGTAATGAGGTATATACAATATGGAATGCTTCTCAAAAGAGTGTATGATGAGAAACAAAACGAGATTCAAAACCCCCATCAACTAGATATCCTCACACCCTTGTCGAACAAAAAAGAAAGAAAAAGCGAGTGATACTGCTGGTGTAAAGGAGTGGACGGGGGTGAGGAAGAGCGAAGTAGGAGGAAATTGCACTGCCTGAGAAGTGTTGCAAAGGGGCTAACTATCCTATCCTCCCGCAAGACGCTGCTGAGTCAGTCGCGGCTGAGTTTCCAAGGCTTCATGTTGCTCGTTCCTGGATATCACGGCCTATGATTGGCTGGATCTGAACAAAATGTGCCTGAACTGCACAGATGGGAAACCTTGCAAGCAAATGAATTGGGCGCTATTCCTGTTCTAGTTCGGATCAATAATTATGCGCCACGAAATTGGGTTGCACTAGTCCCAAACAGGGTGAGAAGGCAGGTACAACGAAATGAGCCGTGGTCACGGTGTAACCAGATAACAATATTACGGGTGAGCATAGTACGGAGAAAACAACGATCGGAGAGTAAAACTCTATGTTCTTCGTTTTCATCCACGCCAATCTGAAACCGTTGAATTTCAAGTTATATTCTCCTGACCCTGCTGCGCCTCCCATAGCTTTTTATACTCTCCTTGTTAATAACCGAAAAATGCAACGGAGCAATTGAAATGAACCCATGGACATGACTTGGCTGGAGACTGAATCTCCATGTGGCTTTGAACTTCTTCGTGTAATGTACGGATGTTTACAGCAACAGACTCGCTCTTTGCAGATTACTTGATGCGCTTTTATATTGCTTTGGCCAAAATGTATAAGAAAAAGAGAGTCCCAACTCATGAATAGAGTTACACACAACGTATTTTACCCCTCCCAAATAACTAGTTGCTTAGGGCGTGCTCGGTTGCACGTTAATATGGTACGGTCCCAGTGCTTGCGGCTTGAGACGCCTCAATCGCTCTTACAAATACGCTAAAAATATCCTACGTTCCCTGATTGGGCTTCGTCGATGAGCTTGTAATCCAGGACACGCGTGGAAAGCTGACTGGCCCGAATTGTCTCGGAGACTAGATATTGATCAAGCCCTCGAGTAAAGAGAACTCAACAGTCGGCTTCTCACATACACATGCTCAGGAGAAGAAATGTAATGTACTGTACATACATTACATTCAGTGAAAGAACAAAAAATGAAAAAGTACTAAAGAAGAGCAAGAAGAGGAGAAACCACGAAAGAAAGGGAACTTTTTTTCTCCGTGGCTACTCAGCAATTATGGCTGCTAGGTTGAAACGTGTCCGATTCGTTTCGTGCACCATTCCTATAACTCCTATGACGCTGAATCGTAGGGTTTATGTGCAGCGAATGGGCGGGAAAATAGCCATCTCTCTACACCTTAACCCATCCCCATTTTAGATCAGCCCTACTGGATGCCCGGATGATCAACCCTGGTATCATTTAGTTCTAGGCTGACGATCGATGTGTTATTTCAAATAGCGAAACGCGCATCTATGCCGAGTGTGGCGGACTGAGGGCATCGGCACAAGCTTGAAGCTTACAAGGAATTGGCTTCAAGCTTGCCCCATCAGTGTCGCGAGTTCTTGGCGCACTAACACAAACTTCACTCTGAGTGCTACTATTTATTGGACTTCACACTCCATATCCCGAGCCCAACTCGCTTTCAGATCAACAGATATTATGGAATATCCGTCTGTTGCGCGCCCGTATCCTTCAATATAATAACTAGGATCTTTTCTAGTCGGATCGTAAGAAGGGAACGGGCAGAGCGAGCGAGTTGGAGTGTGATGATGGACAATCATTTGTCCAAACCGTACATAATGTTGTTATCTACCTAGGTATCTAAGCCCTTTCTTCTTCATACCTCACTTTCCATCCGTCAAGTTGTAAATCTTCTGGATCCCAGCCAGCACATTCTCGAAATCAATTTTCAGATCCGTCAACAGGCCATCCTTAAAATTAAACACCCAACCATGCACAATAGGATACCCGTTTTCCTCAAAGCTCTTCTGCACAGCTGCCGTCTTAATGATGTTGCGGCACTGCTCAATCACATTCAGCTCCACAAGCCTATCACAGCGTGCGCTCCCTTCAAGCGCATCCAGCTCCGTCTCATGGAGCCTGTAGACGTCACGAATATTCCGCAGCCAGGGATTCAGCAGACCCAGATCCGCGGGGGTCAAAGCCGCTTTGACCCCACCGCATCCATAATGTCCGCAGACAATGATGTGTTTGACGCGGAGGTGGCGCACCGCATAGTTGATCACGCTCATCACGTTCAGATCCGTGTTGCAGACCAAATTAGCAATGTTGCGATGGATGAAGGCTTCACCGGGGTCTAGCCCCGTGATTTGCTCGGCGGGAATGCGGCTGTCGCTGCAGCCGATCCATAGATAATCTGGATTCTGGCCATTCTGGAGCTTCTCAAAGAAGTGCGGATCTTTCGCGGCTTTTTCCGCTGCCCATTTCCTGTTGTTTTCGAAGACGCGCTGGTGGGATTGCTTGAGGTATTTGGAGACGTCGGTAGGGGCCATGTGGCTTATTGTCTGGTTGGTTGTACAGGGGTAAATTAGGGCTGAGCTGGGTTTGCCAGAGTGACAATTATGACGAGAGTGAAGGCTGGGGTTGGCGGTAATGGTTTGTGTACTTGTAATGGCGCTTGCGCAACGGGGCTGAATATCTAGTAGTTTCGATAGGTGATGCCGTTGAAACATTTATTTGAGACGGATGAAGGACTGAGTCTAGGAAAGGAGAAACTGGATTTCGTAGCAGCGCGGGGAAGAGGGGCATTATAAGAGGGGGCATAGTAAGAAAGAAAATCGAGGGGCGTGGGTTGGGATTTTTGATGTCGGTGACCATCAAAGCGCGGCACATGATGTCAGCGCAGAGTTTTCTCAACGATCGGGCTCAGGTACCCAGCCGGGTTAACCAACCAATGAGAGTCCACCATTCACCTGACACTAACCTGTAAGGACCTGTTCGGTGACCCCGTGGGGGGCCGTATAAGTCCGTACAGTGCCAGCTTGTACGGCCCTGGACAGCGGTTATACACACTAACCTGGCCGGATAAGGCCTTCTGTTCAGTAGATTCTGTGTATAACTTAACTCTGTACAACTCGCCAAGCATGCCAAGCTGACAGTCAGATTCATATTATAGAGTTCAACGGTTATAGTTGAAAAAGTGATAGATCTAAACCTATTCAAGTTAAATCTGTACTGTATACACTGGAATGAGTCATGATATTTGCTGACATGTTCCAGTGTGGCCGTATGGAGTACAGCATCCAGAGACCTGCAAATATCATCAAAAATCAACAACCATGGTGAGCAACTGTGATAATGCAACCTGGAAGGCAATATGACAGTATCTATGTCATAGACAGCAGTTAATAAGGCTTGCTGCTGAAGAAGTGATCAATTTGAGACTTATTAATATCCATTTTTCACTGATATTTGGTGTGTAAAGATAGTAATATAACAGGATTTTCAAACTGCTATATATCTGCTGGAATGGCATGATAGTCATCATCATAAAAAACCATTCATAAGGAAGTAATATCAAAACACCAAGCAGACTACTCTTCATATAAGGAAAGATGGCAATAATGAAGGTTAACACTGTCAGAAGTTAAATATCCACTTTCTGTACGGCCCTGGCACTGTACGGAAAAAATCACCGAACAGGCCATAATAGTGCTTGCAAGATGGGGGGGTGCGGTTCAATCAGTATGCCACTTTTCACTCTAACACCATTCTCTCGTCTTCAGTGGAGGATGACCTGGCTCTGTCTCCTGAAATCAAAGACAGTGATGTCTCCCGCGATCTGATGTGTAAACGACCAAGTGATGATAACATCTACTTCACAAAAGAATATAGTTTCAACACCAATCGGGCTTCTGTGTCTTTCTGCCAGATCTCCGTTATTAGATTAGCAGCAATGGACTTTCTACACGGAAAGGAGAGAATGATCAAGGCGGCATCAGCAATAAGATTACAGGGAATTGAAACAGTTCAGCCTACCAGACCACATGCTTCCCTGCATGGAAAAGTCTCAGCTGCTCCTCTGGGACTTCAGCATTGCAATGCTCCATCACCCAAAGACGGTATGTTCAACCCCCTAACGATTTACTTTGATATCGCTTGCATCCGTATTGTGGCCATTTAGCACATTCATCAGTTACTTGTCTGTTCGATACTGATACGTTCAACTGCCCAGCAGCTCCGAGCCACGGCCCGTCAACGTAGCAGCATTGTGACAACTTCCGGTCGACACCGTACCGAGACTCTTGCATCCAGCCGGGTACGATACGACTCGAACCGCACAGACAACAAGGCTTTTCCACAGGATAGCTGGTATAAATACATGGCTGGCTATGAAAAAGAAACGCGTGAATTCTCCAGACCTCGGTAACAAGGGTACGAAACAAACACAACAGTTGGGGATTTGATTGCATCTCAGAAGTAACAGTCATAGAAAACAGGCAGCAGGGAATCACTTGAATGGGAATGGAAGCTCCAGGCACAGGGAAACAGACACAGGCAACAGGGGACCACTTCACGTAAAGCGAAACCTCACACACCACCAGAACACTCCTTGGACACCTCCCTTGGTCTAACACATTGCTCTTTCCCCATCAGGATCGATGTATCTGCCCACAGTTATATCCCCCCAAGCGTCATCATCCTGAGCCTGCAAAAATTTTGCTGGCACGCTCCTAAAACAGATGGAATCTAGGCAGCCCTTCTGGCCAAAGATTATTCCTGACCGAGAATTGGGATAGTACTTCTGTTAACGACCAGAGCAACAGTGCAAAGGTGGATGTAAGTATTCGTAAACTCAACGTTAGCGATAAGCTACACCCGACATCCCCCTTCCAGCCGATAAGGATCGTGTACGGGATCGATTTCGAGATAATCGCGAAATCCTGGAGACAATACGTCCGATGAAATGATGGTTTGTTGGGCACTAGTATCAAACAACATTACAGCATTTTCCAATATATTAAATGCTATACACAGAATTCACTCAATTTAATCAATTATATTTTAAATTAATTAATTAATTAATATTAAATAATAGTACTGCTATTCTAATAACTGAACAGAGAGTTAAAAACTGTAAAAAGAAAATAAAAAAGAAAATGAGAAAAAAACTGTATATATATAATTTAAAAAAAAGGGTTGAGAATTAAAAAGAACTTGAATTACATATAAAATATTAATAAATGAGAAAGAGAGATGTTTAAAATCACTGACTCTCAATTATAAAATCACATAGTATTACAGTGTAGTGTATATAATATTATTGAATATACTGTCTGTACATACTCTAAATATATAGAAAATAATTGATAATATAAATTTGTTAATTTTTACTGGTAATTGAGACTTTGAAAGACTTTCTCACTGTATGATGAGTGGGAACTTGTCCAACTTGCTTGTGTGTCTGACTCGCTTGTGGAAAGCAGGTTGGAAGCGCACCAACCACCAGAGCGTCGACAAAAACAATGACGTCGGAGGCGAAAAAAAGAAGGACTCACCCCACCCGGATAACGATAGGCCAATTTCCATTTTCCAGTAGTCAACGAGTTGAGTATTAGTTATACGGTCCATGTAGTTTTAAAAAGGAGGAATTTATTCAATTTAGTAAATACGAGAAGAGTTGCGCTTAGCTCTAGTTCCTGAATATCAAATCGCTTTCCATGCTATCAAGATATTACTTCTTGTAAATTTCACTGCCTGAGCATTCGAGTATTGTGGCTTCTGCATAGCGCCTTGAGCGCATATTTTATACTGGCATCACCGAGAGACGCCCTTTGATGGTAAGTACTTTCGTTTGTGATTTTTTAGAAGCCTAATAGCTCATTACTGTACGGAGTAAAGCACATATAGAGGATGTCCTTGATTTGAATCCTGGTCCTTTGAATTATAGAAGTTTGAAGGTCATTGGTAACTTAATATCTCCGACAAGTACATTATGAGCCTTGGAGCCCACTTGCTTCCTTTGAACACCAACCTAAGCAGGCCACAACTCTCTCGGTTTCTGTAATTCTTGGTATCAACAACCTGAGACAATTCATAACAAGATGCTCATTAAACAGCAAATTCAACTGTCAGCAACTCTGAATGCAATGCAAACAGAGATGGACTTCCTCAACTCCCTCTTCTTCATCAAAGCAGGTCAATAAGAGCTTGCCAACTGCTGCAGAGGTTGTCTCCCTCTCAGAACAGTTCAACAAACATCCACAGCCTGCACCAGTTAAATTTGAACATCTAAATCTTCTTGTCAAGTTTGGGCTGTCTGTGACAGTTGAAGAAGCCCTAACTCTCCACATGCTTCAAACCTCTTTTACTTGAGAAGATACCTGTCCCAGAGGTGTATGGTTGAAGAGTTTATCAAAACTCTGTGTTCATTTATATGGAGCTTATTTAGGGAGACACACTACATGATCAATGGGACAATGAGCCAGATAGGAACTTTATTTGTGGCCAGTTACAGGAGATTATTTCTTCCCTTCAGCAAATTGAGCCAGATTCTTATGACTCATTTATTGGTATGCATGTATCCCACAATGTCTATCAGCAGAGTCATTTACTGAGATGTAGGATTCATAAATTGTGCACATTTGCACAATTATGTCTTTGCAACCATCCCTCAATCAGGACCTTTTAAAAATGTGAAAGCATTCAATGACTGGTTTTCTTCTCTGCCCCAAAGCTGGCTTCCTGATTCGAAGAGATATCGGGGTCCTTATCAAGACTACCTACCAGATGATGGGGCCATCAGGTTGACTCATGGAGACTTGCATTGGAGTAATATTCTAATTTCACTAGCTGGTCGCCCACGTGTCCTTGCTGTAGTTGATTGGGCTCATGCTGGGGGAGTATTGCAAGGCCTTATACACATCAGACTATATGGGGGAATGGGCCGAATGGCGCAATGTTTGGATTCTCAAATTTTTAACTGTGTATGAGCCTGAGTTCGCTGCTTTCAGTGAATATGTGCTGCAGATTGGAGCAGTATAAGTATTGATTTTGTACTTAGCCTTCTAAATTACATTTTTCATGATCATTTACTGAGCTTCTGCTTCCAGTATCTTTCATAAGCTATGTACTCAAGTGTGCTTCACCCTGTGATGATTGACCAGAGAAACAATTGCTAAATGCCAGAAACCAAAATGAAAAATGGGATTTACTAATAAGGGCCTCGTTTACCAGTTGACACTCCGTAGTACTTCATATTAGAAAACAAAAATAAGCAACATGATTCAAATCTAAACAGGGCCAGCCCAGTATCACAATCAACAGTAACATCCGATTTATGCGCAAATTCTGAGTTCACAGATCCTGCCTTGACCACGCCTGTCGCCAACCGGGTTCAAGCCAACATCGTGATTTGGAGGATCGCGTGCAGACTGAACAATCTGGATCGCATTTTCATTGATATATTGATGGTGGACTAGACGGTGTACATAGTCCTGATATTTTCAATACCTTGCAGCGTTGCCATTAAGAATGCGGCCACCTAACATCAGACCTTCGCTTTGGCGGTGGAAATCTGGAAACTCCCACACCCACTATATCGGTGAGAATTCCCAAGTCAAACAGGTGCGACATTTGCACTTGCCAACAGAGGTGATCTTAGTGCTTGCATATTGAAGTTGCATTCAAATCGCTCTGAACAGCTCTCCTCCATGGTAGGCTTTGAGAGGCCTTGGAATTGTCCTGTACTGACAAATTGAGGCCCTGGACGGCCCGGAATAGGCCATTTCCCGCCGAAGCCGTCATTTTAAGCATGTATGTTAGCTTCACAGTTGGACGAGATCAGGTTTATGTTGCCAAGTTTGTCACCGCCAATCTACGCATATGTTCGCGTGGCCGTTGCATTGACAAAGAGTTTGTATTGTGATATGATAACTTCTGGTGAGCACCACAGGCATGATTGTTAAGTGTGCTGTGAGCAGCAATCTGTATACTTTTATGGGAGTAAAACAGGAATAACACGGCGGATATTCTACATTTTGTGAGTACGGGCAGTCTTTGTGATAATACTCTCCGACTATGAGACAAAATCCTGATAAATACAAGCCTCATCCTAAATTTTAACCTGACATCTCCTTCTCCGGTCATCTCAGGATATACATCTTGAGATCTCTACTTGGTCGACTGATGGTGAAAGGATACCAGATAGTAAAAAATAAAAGGAAAAAAAAGAAAAAGAAAAAGAAAGAAAACACAAAATATTTAAGTGCTTTTGTTCGGTCACAGCTTTGATGGCAAATAACGTTTTTAGCTCCTATCGTCTGCCGTAATAAACCTCCTCGGGCGCGAAACTTTCTTAAGTGGTCTTCACGCGATTGCTCAAGCTAGTGGGGAGACAACCAAATAGTTTTCACTCTCAGCTTCTGTCCATCCATTCATCATCAAATACCTTTGAAGGTTTTATTGACTTTAGACTCCTCTTCTTTTTAGCCAACCCGTAACTGAGATCTTGACTTTCATCCCATACTCCCATCATGTCAGTTTGGCTTGCCCCCAGAATGCCCGTTACAGCATTCATTGACTGACTTCATAATAGGGAGAGCTTTGAGAACATATACCTTGACTTATCGAAACAGCCAGGCAAATGTAAGCTTGCAGAGAGTGGCCTGGGTTGGCGACCATCAGGAGGCGGCGACACGTTCACTCTTGATAGCAGCAATATCGGCGCAGCGCAATGGAGTCGGGCTGCCAAGGGGTATGAGCTAAAGATTCTATCCCGTTCTTCAGGAGTTATTCAGCTTGATGGATTTGAACAAGAGGTACGAAATTAAAATGTGCACTCTATTATCCTCGTTTGCTTTTATGAGACTGACATTTACGGTACTTTAGGATTTTGAACGAACGAGTAAGGCTTTCAAGATCTGGTATGGTATCAACCTTGAAAACCGAGAACATGCGCTTCGAGGATGGAACTGGGGGAAAGCAGAATTCACAAAAGCAGAACTCGCATTCAATGTTCAGAACCGACCAGCCTTCGAAATCCCTTATTCAGAAATATCAAATACAAATCTTGCGGGCAAGAACGAGGTTGCAGTCGAATTTTCACTTCCAACCGATGGTGTTAATGGAACAACCGGACAGTCAGAGGGCGGCACTAAAAACAGAGGAAGAAAGGCTGGTGCTGGCCGTGACGAATTGGTGGAGATGAGATTTTACATTCCCGGCACAGCGCTTAAAAAAGAGAAGCCGGAGGGAGAGGAAGATGATGAAAGCGTTGATGGTGAAGAAGCTGAGGAGCAGAATGCGGCAAACTTGTTCTATGAAACTCTAATGGATAAGGCCGAGATTGGGGATGTCGCTGGTGATACTTTTGCTACCTTCCTGGATGTGCTACATCTTACACCAAGGTCAGAATTTTTCCTTCTCAAAGCTTTCCTACAATAACCTACTTACTGACATCCTCACAGAGGCCGCTTCGACATTGATATGTACGAAAGTTCATTCAGATTACGTGGCAAAACATACGACTATAAGATCCAGTACCAATCGATCAAGAAGTTCTTCCTATTACCGAAGAATGATGATACCCATACGTTGATTACTCTTGGCTTGGACCCTCCACTCCGACAAGGCCAAACCCGATATCCATTCCTAGTTATGCAGTTGAAACTTGATGATGAGATTAGCATCGATCTTAACATGACTGAGTATGTTACTTTCTTTATCACAGCAATTCCGCGGCTTCACTAATAAATTTGCGGCAGTGAGTTACTTCAAACCCGCTACAAGGACAAGTTGGAGGCCCATTACGAGGAACCCATTCATCAGGTTGTAACGAAAGTATTTCGCGGTCTTTCCGGGAAAAAGGTCGTGATGCCTTCAAGAGATTTCGTCAGGTCAGCAACTGGTTTATCTCAATCCCTTTCTGAATCTCGCAATAAAAACTCAGGCCCAAATTCCGATCATACCCAATCACCCAATGGACATCTTCGATCGAAAATTACTGACCCAAAATATAGTCACCACGGACACTCCGGCGTCAAATGCTCCATCAAAGCAAACGAAGGCCTTCTATTTTGTTTAGACAAAAGCTTCATGTTCGTACCCAAACCCGCGACGTACGTCCAAATCGAGAATATATCCGTAATCACCATGTCTCGTGTCGGTGGTGCTATCTCTGCTAGTCGGACCTTTGATATCACGATGACCCTTAAAGGTGGAATGGGAGAACATCAGTTTAGCAATATCAATCGGTATAACTCTTCCGCAACTCAACCCCCTGTTAGAGCAAGTTAATTACTGAAATCCTACTGACGATGATACAGTGAGGAACAACAACCATTGGAAGAATTTTTCAAGGCGAAGAATATAAGATTTAAGAACGAGATGGCCGATGATGTCAGCTATTCCCCTGCTCAGATTCCCCATCTACTATGTTATACAATGGTATGCTAACTCTTCATCGCAGTCATCTGCGCTTCTTGCCGCCGCTCTGAACAACGACGATGGTTCCAGTGACGAGGATGTAGCCATCGGGAATGATCGTGGCTCGGCCGACGAAGACGAAGAATCTGTAGACGAAGACTTCCAAGCAGAGTCCGAATCCGATGTTGCGGAGGAATACGACTCTGCGCATGAGAGCAGTGGCAGCGGAAGTGATGTTGAGATGGATGATGCCGACGACACCAGGGACGTCGAGGTCGAGGTCGATGACGACGACAGACCGAAGAAGAAGACCAAGGTTGGAAAATGACGGGAAGGGATTTGCAAATAACGCTATTTTCCGGAGGTGTTTCAATAGTTTTGTATTATCATCATCATTTCCCGTGCTTTCTCCCTTAACAATAGTCACATCGGTGTTATTGACCTTTTTGAGGTTTTACATTCGGTTTACTTTTTTTCGTTGTTTATTTATCCTTTGCGGGATGTTTACGCTAGGAAGCTTGCTCTTTTTCTTCATTCTAATCCCATTGTTGATAAAAAGGGTTTCAAAAGGGGCTTTTCCAAATTTAATTTCACTCTGCTTCTCCCGATGATTTATTTGCCTTTTATCTAGCACCAAGTCGTGCAACAGACACCACCTATATGGCTCCTTGGGTGTCTCGCGCGGCCGTCTTTACGCCATTCAAAACTAAAATGAATTACTGATTTTCTTTCCCCCTTTGGCCAGCGCAGCAATCTCAGATATCACGTGTCACAGAAGAGAAATTTTATCAGCCACAGCAATGTGGCGCAGTGCATACACCGCCCTTTAGTACCAAAATGTTCCTGCAAGTTGGAATTGTTTTTCTCCCTTTGCTCGCTCCGATTTGACACGTGTTGAGCATTGACAGGAACGGTGACTTCGGATTAAATGTGATGAATGCCTTGCTGAACCATCATGTAAGTATGCAGGACTATTGTCGCAGCCGTACCAGCGGCGCAGACGAGCGAGAGTATTCTCAAGAGAAACGGTGCGAAAACGACAGGGAAAGGATAAGCTTACGGAGTACTCCGTAGTTTATCCATATTTCTGCCCGAAGCCATCTTTCACTTTTCGCGTGACGATAATGAAGCTAGGCCGGGGAAACAGATCCTGGTAAATTTTTGACAGTGGGGTTGGCGCCATCAACCTGGGTCCAAAGGTGTGCAAGGTTTTCGGGGAGGATGGGAGAGCCGTACAAAATCAGTACAGTGCATGCCTATGATAAGGTGAGCGCAAACTTTCCCTTACGAGTCGTAGATATGGCAAGAATAATTTAAAATGGTCTGGATTTTTCGTCATGAGCGGTAAATGAAACTAATGCCTCCCCCATCACACAGATCATACCCCTCATTTCCGTTTTATGATGTTCATGCTCATGTTCAAACATTCCATGTTTAAACCTAGCGAGATAGAGGAGGGGTTTGTCGCGTAGGTTTGCCGGCCCGGAGGAGCCAGGAATCTTTGTCCGCTTTCCCCCCTTCCCGCTATTTAAGCTCTTTGGACAGACCCACAATTGGTGGGCAGTTTGAATGGAGAAGAATAATAAAGTGTCAGGAGGGAGGGTGGTGTGAAATAACAGGGGTAAGTTCTGGACTGTGACTGGATGGAGGGTGAACCATCCGCTCGGTGCCATTTTGGTAATGTGACTTTGTGGTGGTGTGGACCCTTCCCTGGGCTCTTTTGGATAGGGAAGAAGTATTTGATGGCATCTTCGGCGGATTAATTCCCGGCTGATGGACTGAGAGATCCCTGCCTTCCCTCACGAGATGATGTGTCACATTTTTGAATATCTATAGATAGGCAGCGAAAAATGACCAGCGAGAATAGATGGCAATGGATACTTCGCCTTAAGGTTGCAATGAGAAACTCATTTTCCGGCTTCCTTTCTACTAAATATTGTTTAGTTCCTGCAGTGAAGATTCCATATCGAACAATTCTCACACTGTCGTTGACTTGAAGACTAATATCAGCCTGGCTCTAGAGTATCAGCGAAGATCGCGAAGATTAGCTTGGTGCTATTTGGGCATTATTTAGTGTGCACTTGACCTTATACTTCTCTAGTTATCCTGGATTGAACCAAGGGGAAGCCACCACACAACCCTGAACAGTTTCCCTCTCTGCATCGCCCACAAGTAGAGCTGGACAGTTGAACCCAGGCGAGACTCAAAACAGGGGGCTCAAAGAAGGGGTCCTGCCCATGTTTCCGATCCTTTGCGGTGGCTCCTGGTAGAGGAAAGAGTTATGTGACTCAGGTACTTCGATTTATCTAGGGAATTGCTCAACAACCCATCACAATTTATGAAAATTCCAGGATCAGGCCCCAGTCCCCAGCGGTGGTGGGCATTGTTCATTCATTTCCCAGATACGGAGTAGTTATACCGCCAAGCTTTACCTATAAAATATCTTAATGCACACGAGCCTCTGTGTACAAAGACATTGCAGAGCTAAGCTCAAAACAGAAGACTCTGCAAGATTGATTTTACAGCTTATTAATAAAAGAGATAGAACTGTAACTGCAGTGAAACTTAAAAGTATATCTCTAAAGATGAAATAAGATTAACTTAAGAATGAGTTAAATAATGATATAGATAATTAATAAAAGACTGAAGAGAGATCTATAGAACTGAGAGATAAATTAATTATTAAAGATAATAACTACAGCTGTTTTCTTAATTAAGTTAAGAATGAAGTTAATAAGAGATATTCTCTATAATATTTAATAATACAGTAAGCTCTTTGAATAATAGTTTTCTTTTTACAGACTACTATTAATAAAGATATATCAGAACTATAAATCTCATAGTAATAAAACTTAATCTTAGATAATATATCTATTTTAATAGACTATTCACAGATTATAAGAAATTTCACTTCTTATAGATTCTTTATCTTTATTTTCTATCTCTTATATAATTAATAGAGTTAGCAGCTCTTGACTATATATAACTATATAAACTGAAGTTCATAAATACTATTTATAACTCAGCTTAAATACTATTATATATTTAACTTCTATATTTTATCTTTCTATTATGAATACTTTTAGTAGTTAATAGTATATATTATATCAAGCTGTAAATATCTGAATAATTATCTGTAAGTACTTATTCTTACACAGACTTAAAAGACTACTGTTAATTATATAAAGTATTAATATATCTAGAATAATAGAGAGAGTTCAGACTCATTTATTATAGAATCTATAACTATAGAAGAATTTGATTTTACTGTATATATTTATTTACAGTTCTACACAGTATAAAGAGATAATCAGTGTATAAGAAATTTCACTTCTTATGAATTCTTTATCTTTATCTCTATTTCTATCTCTTATATAATTAATAGAGTTAGTAGTTCTTGACTACACACAACTATATAGACTGAAGTTCATAAATACTACTTATAACTCAGCTTAAATACTACTATACATTTGATTTCTATATTTTATCTTTCTATCATGAATACTTCTAGTAGTTAAAACTTAACAGTATATATCACATCAAGCTACAAATATCTGAATAATTATCTGTGAGCACTTATTCTTACACAGTGATAGAAAAGATATAATAAGAGAAGATTATAATATCTGAGTTCTCTGAGTGTAGTATTGAAGACAGACAGCTGTAGAAGTAGTAGAATACTGTAAAGAAATGAATTAATCAAGAGACTGATTTTATAAGCAGTGAACACAGGCTTTTGACACATTATTCATTCTTGAGAATCTGTCACGCTCCCGGCCGCGCCAAGGCCCCGTTGCGGTTTCACACGGCTCATCGCTTCCATGCGGATGATTCCATCCATCCCGCAGGCCGTCCGAACCGGTTTCCAACCACTCTATGACATCATGTGGATGTATCATAGAAAGATCTGATTGATGAATATGAGAACCCCGCTTCTATACAAGGTCAGCAGATTACTCTTCCTTGGCAATGAGACACTGCTGAGGTATCACTCTGACTATTCTTGCTTATGAAATGAGAGGAGGGTATCTGCTCATTGTCTATATAGAATAGCTAGATACTGACTCCTTATCAAAGAAGTCAGTGATTCATTTTACTGCTACTGAAATATACACAAGAGTTACTGCATGTCTTATACAATCTTCTTAGTATACTAAGTATTATATCTGTGATATTCTCACAATAACTCTGTAGTCTATGAGCTCACTATTTAAGTAAGATAGTCAAGCTCACTTATACAGCTTCTTAAATAACTATCTCTACATATCACTGCTGACTAGTCATCACTTCAGTTCTATCATATTATAATTCAAATTACTTGATCTGATTATATGTTTGAATCAGTCAAGCTCTAACAGACTGATATAATCTCATACACTTATACTGGGACTGATCTGATCTCATTCTCTGAGAGAAACACTATATCATCTTCTAAAGTGTGTACATCTCTACTCTGGCAGAAATCTGAGATTTCTGAAATCACTGTGCATTTTGACATGAGCTCTTCAACTGCTCTGCCACTGCTACAGCTTCTACATATCTACATCTATTATGAAGATAGAGAGATTAAGATCAGAGATTCTCTGAGATACAAGAGAAACATCTTATCTGAATTCCACAGCTTTACTTATACTCTTGAACAGAAATTTCATCTTAATTCAAGCCAGTATAATACTCACAAGATATGAGTAATATACACTGTCAACCTTCTTGAAGGCATCTCTGTGACTACTTGAGTTATCAAGAAGAGAGAGCTTGAGTGTATCAATACTGCTATAACTTAAGAAGAATTCAAGAACTTTCTACTGAATTAAATTGAAGATCACTGTAACTGCAGCTTTATAGCAGCACAGCAGTTCAACTCATTATATTAATGAGATGATGAGAATTCTTTCAATTTCAATGTAAGATTTGAAGAATATTGAGAGAAATTGACTGATGATTTGAATTAATTAAAAATATAGCTTTATCTTATGAAGCTGACTCACAAGATATAAATAATAATATCACAATATCAGAGTTTATTAACTAATTACACTGAGCTTGTTAATCTGACTTTCTGAATCTATTTGAATAATCAATTCTCTGAGAAAAAGATTAACAAGATCTCTTCTAAGTAATTAATGATAGAATCTAAACAGTGTTATAATAGCTTCAGTGTAGAGAAAGTAAAGAAGAATTTCAAGTATTCTGATTCTTCACTCACTGTGAAGAAATATTAAAAAAGATTTGATAAAGATCTCTGTTTTAACTGCAGAGCTGATAATCACTATATCAGTGATTACAAGAAGCTGAAGAAGAGAAGAAACTGAGAAGATATCTTCTCAAAGTTGACTCCTCTTCTGATAAATGTATCCGCGGAAGATAAAGAAGAGAAAGAAAAGAATTGACAATTCTCACATCTCTGAGTTCATGTTATGATTACAATGCATACTCTGAATAAAGAGATATTAGTGAGATGTCTACTTAACTTCAGAGCAGATACTAACTTCATATTCTATTTCTTTTCTTTAATGAAGAATTGAAAGAAGATAGATCTGTCAGATCATGTGAAATTTATAGATGAAATAAAATATCACTGTTTTAGCATAATTCAAGCAAAGTATATAGTCACAGACTTAGAGAGAATCTTTAAGAAGAGCAGTCTGCTTCTTCACATAGTTAATATTATAGATAAGAATGTTATTCTAGATCTTCTATGATTGAGAGAAAACAATTCTCTCATTGACTGAGTCACTCAGATGTGATGATATCATCTCACTAATGAAGAGACAGTGATAGAGAAATCTAAAGAGTTTCATCAGAAGAATCTTGAGAAAAAGATTAAGTTAATATACTGTATAGCAGATGATTGAGACTTGAGAATAGATGAAGAAGTCATCACTCTCACTGCAAGATTAGCAGCAGTATCTGTCATTGAAGATGAATATACACAACATCTCTTTACAGATTTTAAGAATATCTTTTCAGAAAGAGAAGTAGCAAAGTTTTCTGATATCAAGATATGATATAAGATTCATCTTAAAGACAGTGCAACAGCACTGTACAGGCCTCTTTACAACTTATCTATAAAGAAGTTAAATGTTCTGTGCAAATATCTTGAAGAAGCACAATCAAAGAACTGAATATATTTATTAAAGAGTCTGACAGAGACATCTATACTCTTTGTGCTTAAGAAGAATGATAGACTATGTCTATATGTAGACTACAGAGGCCTTAATAAGATAACAGTTAAGAATCACTATTCACTATTATTGATTAATGAGATGATTGATCAATTATCTGAAGTGAAGATATTCTCAAAGATTGATATACAAGATGTCTATCATAGAATCAAAATTAACAAAGATAACATTTGAAAAACAGCTTTTCATACTAAGTATGATAATTTTGAATATCTTGTTTTACCTTTTGATCTTTGTAACACTTCAGTCATCTTTCAGATCTATATAAATGAGACACTGTGAGGCCTTGTTAATATCTCCTGCATAGTATATCTGAATGACATTTTAATCTTCTTAAAATCAGAGAAAGAACATGATACTCATGTTCAAGAAGTATTGAGTTGCTTGAGACAGTATCAACTCTATACAAACACTGAAAAATGCTCATTCTACATGCAGGAGATTGATTTCTTAGATTATATTATTGAGATGAATGGCATTTCAATGAACAGAAGCTGAGTCTCTGTTATTAAGAACTGACTGATGCTACAGATGTACTGCAAGATGCAGATGTTTCTAGAATTTGTGAATTTCTTGTAAGAATAAGTGCTCGCAGGCGATTATTCAGGTGTTTGCAGCTTGGCATGATATGTACTGTTAACTACTAGAAGTGTTCGCGGTAGGAAGATAAATGTAGAGATTAAATGTATAATAGCATTCAAGCTGAGTTGTGAATAGTATTCATGAACTTCAGTCTATATAGTTGTGTGTAGCCAAGGGCTGCTAGCTCTATTGATTACATGAGAGATAGGAATAGAGATAAAGAATCTGTGAGAAGCAGAATTTCTTACATATCTCTCTCTCTCTAAGGCTTTGTCTGTGAAGCCTTTCACTGAGTGACTTCATAGTCAGCTCAGCACTGCAGTGATACTCACTAAAAACCCTTCATATCTATAAAAAATCTCAGTGAGGAAAAATCCCTTGTTACTGTGAAGAGAAAAGAGTCTGTCACTCAGTTTCTTATTTCACAAGGTTCTTTGTGATCTACAGATTCTTCTCTGACTACTATACAGATTCATCTCACATCTTTCATACAGAAGGATTTTGATTGACTCTCAATCATTTTCATGAGATTCTTGTGTAATCATCACACAGATTCATCTCACAGGTAAATCACTCTCTGTGAGATCACTCTCATTAAAGAGAAACATTCATGAGTTAATCTTTCATTCATTCTTATAAATCATTGCTTTTTAACACTGTAGAATTGTGAGGAATTTTCCATTCTTTCACTAACTCTGTAAAATTGTAGAATCAAGATGTCTGCAGTCTGCAATCACTCTTTATAGTTATATAGAAAGATTCAGATCTGTGATTCACAGTCACTCTTGTTTACTAGAGTGATCTGACTGTTTCATGAAATCACTCACAGTGTAAGCAAACCTCTCTAGAGTAGTATAAATATCCCAGATCTGTCTGTGAAATCTTATCTTCTTTTTTCTTTTTCTGTAACAGCTTTCATCTTCACAAACTGTGAGTATCTTCATTCATTCATGAAGTGTTTTCACTCAGATAACAGAGAGAGAGTGTTTCTGACAATGTCTGCATGTTGATTCAAGAACTTCTCAAGAATAAAAATTTTTTCAATTTCAATATCTTTGTAAACAATGTCTGACTGCTGCTGAGCTTCTCATGAGCATCTCTGCAACTTCTCTGATCACTTTTTACTGGCTGATGAAGCAGGGATGCTGTCACTCATGACTGTATCTTCACTCTTCTCAGCCCTGTCACTGCACCTGATCTTCAGGCCAGCAGCTCACCTCATTCCTCTCCCAGGCCAGTTCCTGGCTTCAAGCAGTGCAGTCTCTCTCTTTGCTGTAAGTCTTCTCACAAGTAATTCCTTACAGATTCTAGCTGACAGTTCTTGTGAAGCTCTTGATGTTGCCAGTGTCTTCTGCAGCCCCGCGGGCCTATGATCACCTCTTCCCTGCCTGCACAATCTCTGACCAGGCATATGTGAATATGCCTAGGTTTCCTATCAATGGTCCTCGCGCCGCAGCGCATTTCTGCAATCCCATTGCCAATGGAAGATGGGTCTCTGGGTACCCGCAAAATCCGGGTAATCAAGGCAATGCAAATGTCATGAATTTGTGACAGGAGTTGACCTGAACAGATGAGCTCTCTCTCTGTGTTCTCATTGTTTCCAGGCTGAATACTCCAGCATAACTGAGAGAGTAGACACAGTTTTGTGAGAAGTATCTAGTCACATGTGCAGATGACCAGCCTTCAAGACTCTACTGTAACTGTATATACTCTGATGTTCAGCTTCTCTGAAGTCTGTGCATTTCTAACAGTCTTCATATCAAATGCAATAATTGTCTGTATCACAGATATGATGCTCTCTGCTTCTTTGAAGAGAGAAATTGATAGTTGTAAGAGAATTGAGTATCACAGATGTTGATAATGTAAGTGTGAATTTTCTTTATTTTTTCTTTATTAATCTCTAAATTGCATTCACAGCCCTGTTTATTTTCTTATTTTTTAGTTTTAATGAGAACATGTTTTCTTCTTTTCTTGCATACACTGCAGACTGTTCATCTCAGTAGAAACTCATTATCTTATAAACTAGGATTTGTAAATAACAGTATTAATGTCTTTGTCACAATCAGATTCTTAGTGAAGACTGCATTATTCTGACTTATCAGAATTTATAATATGAAAGTCATGTCTCAGCTTCTGCAGATGTCTTATCTGTCTGAATGATTTTTAAGTGAACTCATTCATCTTGTCAGAATACTCTTATCACTGAACCTTGAATCAGAGCTCACAATCTTACTTCTCTGAGTCAACAATCTCTTTGATCTGATATTCTCTTTCACTCTCTAGTGCTTCATAAACAGAGTGATGAGTCACAGAGTTCTCTTCTGAGAATTTCTTATATTCACAGAGCAAAGAGATATGAAAAATATTGTATATCTGCAACTCAGATAACAGTTTTAATCTGTAGAACTGTAAGCTAACTTTCTCTATAATCTTATAAGACTCTGTCTGCAAGAGATTCAGCTTCTTGCTAGATCTCTGTATAATAATGTTTTCTAGACTCAGTCAGACTTTATTATCTTTCTTAAAACTCTTTGCAATATGCTTGAAGTCATAGTATCTCTTCTGATACTCTTGAGTCTTTCTCAAGAATTCACAGACTTTCTCCCAGATCTTCTGAATTCTCTCAGCTCATTCACAGACATCATCACACTCTATAGTATACTCTCACAAGTTTATCAAGATCATCTGTGAATGAGTCTCAGTGAGCATCTCAAAGAGAGTTTTATCTATACTGACATGCTTTGAGTTATTGTATATGAACTTCATAAGTGATAATCAATACACTCAGTTATTCTGATTATAATTGACAAAGTATCACAGATACTGTTTCAATATACTTATCAGATGTTCTGTCTGATTATCTGTCTGTTGATGAAAAGCTGTGCTTAGATCTCATGAGATCTTCAGTATAGTTATCAGATCAGATCAGAACTCTTCTGTGAAGATTGATTCTCTATCTGAAATAATGTTTACAGATAATTCATACAACTGAATCATATTGCAGATAAAGATATGAGTCAAATTCTTTGATTTCAAGTTCTTGCAGATGAGTATAAAGTGTGCTATCTTGATGAAGTAATTCACTATTATCAGTACACTGTCAAAGCAGGCATTATATATGTTCTTGCTTTCAGAGAGGCTCACAAGAGCATTCATTTCTAGCTGTTTCCAAGGTTCTCACAGAATGAATAGAGAAGTAAGTTCTTTATATGATCTGAACTGCACTACTCATGAACTCTGATAAACAGCACAAGAATTCACTATCTTCTTTACAAGTTCTCACATCTTCAGTCAGAAGTATTTTCTTATAAGCAGCTCATGAGTTCTAGTGTCTGCAAAATAACTCACTAGAGAAGAGTCATGATATCTTTTAATGAGTTCTATATGTAGAAACTCATTCACAGGCACATAAATTCAGCTCTCTCTTTGTAAGAGGTCATTTAAGTCTCTTCAACTCTTTATTTCTGCAGAATTGATCTCTGTCATGAGCAGTTTCTGAATATACTGAGCATATTCATTCTTTAGTTGCAGTTCAGACAATCTGAATAGAAGATCTTGTAAAGACTTATACTCTGTTTTCTCTTGTATCAGGTCTTCTGTGATGCTTCTCAAAGTCTGCAAACTCTTCAGATTATAGATACTCTTTTCAAGGATTCTCACAGAGATTCTCAGAGTGTTGACTCTCAGTGTTACAGAGAGTAGTTGTACAGGCTTCTTTTCTTTCTTCTTCTTCTTCTCTCACAGAGAATTGAGAGACTCTTCAGTCAATCTCTTTACAACACTCAGTTTAAGCATTTTATAAAGCTTTTCTGCCTTCTCTAGTCTCTCTGTGTCTGTTGCCCTGGCCTTCTTAATATAGTCTGATCTGTGAGAGAGTTCATCTGCTGAGTTCTTAGTTCTCTTGATATGTTCTATTTTGAATCAGAACTCACTCAGTCTCTGAGCTCAGTGAACCTGTCACTGTGAGAGTTTCTTGATTGAAGTAAACTGTTATAAGCTGTCATGATCAGTTTTAACAGTAATCACTATTACAAGGCTCTTGAAATAGTGATATCAGTGATGAAAGAATTTCACTATTATAAGAAGCTTCTGATCATAAATACTATAGTTAATCTCTGCAGGTTGCATCTTCTGTGAGAAAAAGACCACTGAAACTCAGTTCTTATTTGACTGTAGTTATGAGACTATTTCTGAAATTGTAAAGAAGAAGATATCTGTCTTCAATCTGATTAAGAGTAAGAAATCAAAGTGAAACAGCATCACTGTGTCTGTGAATATCTGTTTCAATCTTATAAAGACCCTGTAAGCTTCTGAGATAAGAAAGTTCTCACAGTTCTCTCTTCTCAACAATCTTTTCATTCTCTGTTCACAGAATAACTTCTTCTTGTTTTCATTCTTCAGCATGTCTGTAAGAGTCAAGAAGATTCTCACAAATGCAAAGATAAACTGTCTATAGAAATTCACAAAGCTCAGAAAGATCTGAATCTCATGAATACTAGTTAGCTTCAGTCATGATAGAATAGTCTCAATTCACAAAGATTTCATCTGAATATCATCTGTGATAATTACATATTCTAGAAAATTAATTCAGCAGACACTGAAGTTGCACTTCATGAGCTTAATATACAGTTCTGTCTCATCTAAGGCCTTCAATACACTTCATACATGCTCAGTGTGTTCTTTCTTCTTCATGAAGTACATCATCACATCATTCAGATATATTATCATGAAGACATTCAGATATACATAAAGTGTTTTGTTAATGAAAGACTGAAATGCTGCAGGGATATTAGTCAGATCAAAAGACATCACTAGATATTCAAACAATCTCAGTGCAGTTCTAAAGACAGTCTTTCATTCATTCTCAGACTGTATTCACAGCTGTGTATATGCATTGATTACATTCAGTTATGTGAATATGACAGCTTCTGCAAGACAGTTAATCACATTCTCAATCAGAGACAGAGAATAGCAGCTCTTTATTATCTTGAAGTTCAGGTCACAGTAGTCTACACATAATCTGAGATCTTCATTCTTCTTCTTCATGAATATTACAGAGGCTTTCACAGAGGCCTGTGAAGATCAGATGAAGTCATTCTTCAGATTCTTCTTCATATAGATTTGCAAGACCTCTGTCTTGTGATGAAAGAGCTTATAGATTGATTCTCAGAAGGGTTTCTGCTCTTCTATTAAATCTATTATCAGATTCTTCTCACAGTGAGAAGAAAGCTCAGCTGTCTTAGCTGAGCTGAACATCTCTGCAAGATCTCAGTATTTCTCTGATATCTAAAGCTCAGTTTTCATGATCATGAGATTCTCAGACACTTACAAAGTCATTACATAGATGAGCTTGTCTCCTCTAATCAACTCTGCAGCATCAACTGCTTCTACCTTCATAAGTGAGTCTGTCAACACTGATCAGAAGTATAAACCTGACTTGTGAACAGCTATGTGTGAATTGTGTTTTTGAAGTTATACAAGTCTCAAATACATGTCATCTGTGATGTCTGTGATAATCACAGTTTCTACAAATCTTCTTCAGATTTCAGAGAGATCTTGCAATTCAAAGATAACTCTCACAAGTTTCTCAGCTCTCAGATCTGAGTTCTCACACTCTGCTTATTATAAGAGCAGATTCTCAGTCTTCATCTTTCAGCTCATTCACTCTGTGAGCTTTAGAGACATCACAGTGACCTGGGATTCTGAGTTCATCAATGCTTTCCATGCTTGCAGGGCAGCAGTATCATGACATAGTCTCTTCTCACAAGCAAGTATTTTCATTGAGAGAGCAACAGATTCAGATATCAGCTTCAAGACTCTTAAGAAGGCTGTTGCTGACTCTGTCTGTGACTTCTCAAATTTCTATTTTAATTTGTCTGAACAGTTTGTGTGAAGATGTTCTGATTTAGAACAGATGAAGCAGAGTCTCTTTTTCTTAGTCTCTCTGTTATACACTCTGTTCACAGAAGCTTGTGAAGCTCTCTCTTTCTGCTCAGCAGTCAGATATGAATCTCTCTATGTCTTGTCATCTTTTTCTGATAAATCTGTTCTCTGTTGTTCTGGCCCTTGCAGAGCTGATCAATGATTCACTCTCTGCAGGTCTGTGACTCTCACAGTGATCTGTAAGTGATGAATGAGAGTTATCAGTTTCTTCAGAGTCAAGAACTTAGAGCCTTGCTTAATGAGCTTGTTCTGCATGTCTTTATTCAGTCTCTTCATGAACATCATCATTCAGGTCTTGTTTCAGAGCCCTGTTTTCACAGGTCTTAATTTGTGTCACAATTTCATGAAGCACTGTAAGTAGTCTTCATCAGATTTCTCATCTCTTTTTCTAATGTTGATAATCACAGCCCAGGTGTTCTCTGTTCAGCTTGTGAAGTCTCTCAACTTGTTCTCTAGATAGGTCTTGAGAACAGATCATTAGAATCTCTCATGATCATTTTCTAGATAATTCAGCCAGTTCTTGACTTTAGTATAATAGAGATCTGTCATCATGTAGATGACAGCTTCTTCATCTTTCATGTCACACAGTCAGGCTTGCAAGTCAATTTCAAATACAAACTTGCAAAAGCTTTTATAGATTGTGATTCAATAGATAGCCTTAAGTGATCACAGCTTGAGGAAGTTTCTTTTTGATTTGCAGATGTCTCTGAAGATTATGTCTAGAGACTCAGTTCAAGAATGTTTGCAAGCAGTAAGCATTTCTTATAGAAAAATAGCTTGATCTCATAGAAGATGCTCAAGAATGTTCTTCACTGAGATTAGTTTGTTTGTGAATTCAGAGAGTTTCTCTGTCACAGATGCAGAGAATGATGTTCTGTGAGTGATTGATAAGTTCTCTGAGACTTCTTTCACAGGGGTTATTCATGATTCAGATGGCTGCTTCTGAGTGCCTGCAGTAGAGTTCACAGAAGTTGAAGCATGTGAGTTTCTAGTTCTTTCAGTTATAATGAGTGGTTGCTGACTGACTGAGCTTGAAATGTAAGAATAAGTACTCACAGGTGATTATTCAGGTATTTGCAGCTTGATGTGATATGTACTGTTAACTACTAGAAGTGTTCACAGTAGAAAGATAAATGTAGAGATTAAATATATAATAGCATTTAAGCTGAGTTATGAATAGTATTCATGAACTCCAGTCTATATAGTTGTGTGTAGCCAAGGGCCGCTAGCCCTATTGATTACGTGAGAGATAGGAATAGAAGTAAAGGATCCGCGAGGAGCGGGATTTCTTACATTTCTACAGATGATTCATCTATACATATTCACAGATTACTGTCTCTCTTACAGATCTGTTAAAGAGAAGTGTGAAAGACAGAAAAATAGAACTGTTTATTCTCACTCAAGATACTACTCAGGCATTTGCAGAATTAAAACAAGCTTTTACAGATGTTACAATGCTGAATCACTTTAACTCTGACTTACTCAGTCAGTGTGAGACTGATGTATCTGAGAATAAGATCTGTGAAATCTTTTCACAGTTGACACTGAAGACCTTTCAATGTTGAAAGAATCAGAGAATAATCATCTCTGAGAAAACAGACAATAAATTGTCTGTGAAAGAAGACTTTTTCATGAAGTCTACAAGACACTGTAAATAAAGATCAGTGACCTTCTTCTTCAAGAAGTTATCACTTATACAGAGAAGATATAATACTCATGATCAGAAGATATTAGTAATTGTTAAATTCTTTAAAATCTGACAACATTATCTTCAGAATAGTAAGTATTCAGTGTAAGTTCTCACTGATCATACAAATCTGCATTACTTCTTGATAATAAAGAGCTTGATAGAATGTTAAGTCAGATGAGCAGAGCTGCTTTCAGAGTATGATTTCTATATTTAATATCATTCAGATCAGCTTAACTCTGTCAATACACTGTCTAGACAGTCTGATTATAATATCATTGATGCAGAGAAGAATTCTATAAAAGAATCTCTGCTATCACTGTAGAAGAAGCTGGCTGCAGAGAGTTAAGATTCTCTAAAGCTCAGAAACAGTATCAGAGAGACAGCTGTGTAACTCAGTATAAAAGATGAAAGAGAATTCAGATCTCTGCAGAGAACTGATACTGAAGATTATGAGCTTCTCATGTTATATCTTATAATTATTGAATTGATAAAGAATGAAATGATCTACAATCTTTCAACTCAACTACTTTTGAAATTCATTGATAAGTTACAGAAGAGAGACATCTCTACTGCAGCTTAAATTCAGAAGTTGAAGAAGAAAGAATCTGATTTGAACTTGAAAGAGACAGACTCTGAGCAGGACAGTGTCACTAAGAAATCAAGTTACTGATAACTAGAAGAATGTGAACTTCTACTGCTGAATGATTCAGTCTTCATCTCTCATAGCAGAGTGATGTGTCAGAAGTTATTAAGAATTCATCATAATGATTCTCATACAGAACACTTCAGATTAGAGAAGACTGAGAAGCTTCTAAAATATAAATACACTTAAAACAAGCTCTGAACAGATATCAAAGAGTATATTGAGACTTATGATGTCTATTAAAGAATAAAGATTTCATGATATAAGTAATATGATGAGTTAACATCACTGCCTGTTTTAAAGAGCTCATAACAGAATCTATTAATGAATTTCATAGTTGATCTGCTGAAGTTGACAAGAGTCAAAGAATATGACTCAATTTTAATCATTGTTAACTGCTTTATAAAGATGATCAGATATATTTCTACTTATAAAAAGATTAAAGCCTCTGAATTGACTGATCTGTTTTTAGATATCATTATTTATGATCATGATGCTTTGAAATCATTGATAACAGATTGAGAATTTCTCTTTATCAGCAAGTACTGATTGACTTTTTACTATCATCTTATAATAAGACATCTTCTCAGTACTGTATTTCATTCACAGACTGATAATCAGACTGAATATCAAAATCAGACACTAGAACAGCATCTTCAAGCATTCTATTTATATTATTAGAATGATTGACTTAAACATCTTCTAACTGCTGAATTTGTATATAATAATGTAAAGAATGCAATCTTAAAGATATTTTCTTTCTATGCTTATTATAATTATAATTCTTTGTTACTCAGTGATGTCATGAATAATATTTCAAAGAGAGAAATAGACAGTCAGAATGTTAGATAGATATAGAGAATAAAGTATTTCTCAGTATCAGAAGTAAAAGTGAGATTAAAACTTTTAAACAAAATTTATAAGAAGATAGTGAAAAGTATTCACTACACTCAGAAGCAGTAGATAAAATACTATAATTGAAAACATCTTCTGATGAAGTTCTTGATAGAGAATCAAGTGCTACTTTCAGCAAAGAATATTAAGATAACAAGATTATATAAGAAGCTCAGTGAGTGATGACTAGAATCTTTCTCAGTAATAAGAGTGATAAGTAAGCAGACATATAAGTTAAAATTATTCACAGAATTAAAATCAATTCATTCTATTTTTCACATTTTCTATTTGAAGCTCTATAAATAATGCTCTGAGACAGAGTCATCTCAGCTGAATAATATTGAGATTGAGAGTGATACTGAATATCTTATGAAGAAAATATTGAATAAGTAAACATATTACAGCAAGCTTTAATATCTTATAAAATAAAAAGAATATTTATTATCAGAGAATTTATGAGAACTACTTGAGCATTTGAAAAATGCTGAGAAAGAGATTATAAGCTATGAGACAGCTAGTAGAGACTACTCTATTACACATCAGAGATGTTGAGTAAGAAATATTACTTAAGACTTCTCATTTTTTTCAAAGAGTTTTTTAAAGATAATCTTGCAGTAATAAGCTGATATCTTATAGACTCTGTAACACTCTTCTTCTATTTTCTCTCAAAGGATTTTTTAGAAGTTTAATGAGACTATACAAGTGTAAAAATTTTAAAGTAATTAGAGAAAAGAGATATTTAAAATTAATAAAAAAGATTAATATTAATTAATCTGCAAGCTGCTGCTAATTTAATAAGACTGCAGCCTGCTGAAAAAGTAAAAAGAGAGAATCTCAGAGTCTACTCATTAACAATTATATCTTTATCAAACTCATTCTTCACTGTTGAAGTCTCTGACACTGATATCTTTGTCTATTAAAAAGTTAGTGCTATGACACTGCAGAGAAGCATACTGCAGAAGAGTATAAGAGATACTGAAAGTGTTAACTTATTAACTTATAAAGTATCTTAGTCATCTGCTTCAACTGAAGTGAGATTCTCTTCAATCAGTGATTAATCTCTGTGATGCTTTTAATAGTAGTATCAGCTGATCTCTTCTTAAAATCAGTTATTCTGAGATGTTTTTTCATCTTGAAGATTCATACTTTCATCTTCTTTTACAGATAAGTAAGAGAAATCTTCTCAGTCTTGACAGAATCTGTCAATACTTGAAGCTCTGAGACTCTTACTCTGTACTGCTTAAGCATCTGAACTTCTTATCAGAGCTGATATAACATCTTCTTGTAGAGTAGATAATACTTACAGAGAGACAGAAGTTGTTGTTACAGATATAACAGAAATAACAGAAGTGAGAGAAGAAGCAGATACATAGAATTCCTCTCTTCTTCAGCTGCTTAACACAGTATAGACAAGTAGTGATGTCAGTCAGAGACTACACTGAAGCCTTCTCACAGAGAGAAGATAAAGAAATCACAGAACTCTGCAGACTCAACTCAGCAGTATTCTGAGCAGGGCTCAGATGTGCTGCAGAAGAAAAACTATGAATTAAGCTTCTTAGAGTCACTGTCTCTGAAATCAAGCTCTTCTCAGATTCCTCTCTGAATGATCACACAGAGTTATATATCACTGTATTGATCAGAGAGAAGAGCAGCATCACAACAGCAGTAGAGAGAGCAGAGAACAGACTGAACACAGACAAATTAATCAGTAGAAGAAATAACATCTCACTGCAAGATACAGTAACTATCACCACAGCTGCAAAAGAAGTAGAAGAAGAAGAAGATGTAGTAATGAGAGTGATACTCTTACAGCTCATTGACATCACTGTCTTCATCTTTAATCTGACTTTCTTAATAGTCACAGAGGCTGTCACTGCATTATGAAGATATTTACTCACTAGAAAACATCAGAATAAGTTCTCTACTGTTCTTCAAGAATGATACTCTCATACACTCACTATTACAGATGAGAGAGAGGGAAGAAAAAAGTGTCACAGAGAAGAAGAATCTTTTTGAAAAAATCCTGTCACTACTGTTAGCTTTGTCTCTAAAACACATCACTTTTACAGAGAATTTCATATATAGAATGAAAGATGTTGAAAGATCTGTAAGTCACTTATTAATTACATTTTTCATCTTTTAAATTAATATATAAGGAACTTACTTATCACATGTTTGATTTGAACAAAGATGAGAAAAGAAAGATCTACACAGTCAGTAGAAAAACTCATCTATTTCTTTATATCACATACAGCACACACACTGTTAATCAGTTAGCAATCATTACTATACAACAAAGATAATTCCTAATTCAGTAATCTTGAGAGCATAGAGACTATGCCCTTAAAGGGGAGGGCATTGTCACACTCCCAGCCGCGCCAAGGCCTCATTGCAGTTCCACACAGCCCATCACTTCCATGTGGATGATTCCATCCATCCCGCAGGCCGTCTGAACCGGTTTCCAACCACCCTATGACATCATGCGGATGTATCATAGGAAGATCCGATTGATGGATATGAGAACCCCACTTCTATACAAGGTCAGCAGATTACTCTTCCTTGGCAATGAGGCGCCGCTGAGGTATCGCTCCAGCTATTCTCACTCATGGAATGGGAGGAGGGTATCCGCCCATTGTCTATATAGAATAGCTAGATGCTGGCTCCCCATCAAAGAAGCCAGCGATTCGTTTTGCTGCTACTGGAATATACACAAGAGTTACTGCGTGCCTCATACAATCTTCTTAGTATACTAAGTACCATATCTGTGATATCCTCGCAATAACCCTGTAGCCTACGAGCTCGCTATTCAAGCAAGATAGTCAAGCCCACCCATACAGCTTCCCAAACAACTACCCCTACATGTCGCCGCCGACTAGCCACCGCTTCGGTTCCGCCACGTTACAGAATCTATGAGAGATGGTTGATCAGATGTATTATCTATTCAAGAATCTGTACAGAGTAGGTAGATGATATGATAGTAGTATCATAGTACAATGTCACGGGATTGCGCTTCACTTAATTCTACACCAATCAGTGAGCTGTATTCGCGCCAAGAACCCCAAAAAGGAAATTCTCCACTTTTAATGACCAGGGTTTTCATCATATATTTGCTTCGCTTCGCTCCGCAAATTAGGCGGAAGCAACAAATTGTTCATGTTTCACGTGACTACGTTGCACCAGCCACTCCCATTTCGGGTTAGGCGCGGCTAAACCGTGACGCGATAGAACTCAGGAGATTTTCCAGGCCAACTGCGACAATTTTATTGATCGCCATCGGTTTCAAAGCAGCGTTTCCCATCTATCTGGACTTAACGTATCTGCTTTTTGTTTACAAACGTATCACACCATGCGATTCCACAGCTGTTGAATTTTCACCTTTCTTGATCCTAACTCGCTACGGAAATCTGCTCTTTTCTGGAGCGAAATCTCGACCTCCAAGCATCCTGAGCTATTACTCGGCCGTCTCTAAACCACCTCCCATTACCTGACCTTCCACATCCTTCACAATGCCAGCAGAGTACGCCAAAAAGACAAACGCGGAGCTCATTGAGATCCTCAAATCTCGTTCTCTGCCCCACACCGGGAAGAAGGCAGACCTCATCGCTCGACTCCAGGAAGCAGATAAAGCAGACGCCGAAAGAGCGGCCGCCGCTGCGCCCGTGAAACCAACTGCGATTGAGGATGTAATCGATTGGGATGACGATGCGGCGCTTGCTGAACCTGTCGTACCTGCGAAACCGGACGCCAGCACGGCAACTGCAGCTCCAATAAACCAGGTTCCCAATCCCACTGCGGTACCAAACCAGAAGGTCGATATTGATCCATCCACAACTCACGATCTCAAAGTTGTGAGAAGCGAAGACAAGGCGGAGACTGCCAGCGCGGCAGCTGGCGGAGATAAAGCTGCTGTCGCGGTGCAAGTTAACGGCACCGAGGTGCAAGCAAGAGAGAAACCAGCAGTCGATTACAGCATAGGGCTATCAGCCACCGATCTGGAAATTGAACTTGCCAAAAGGAAAGCTCGTGCAGAGAAGTTCGGGATAGTGGAGGATTCATCAACTGCACTGGAGCAAGCGAAGAAAGCTGTTGAAAGGGCGAAACGATTTGGGACAGTTACGGAAGACGCATCGATTGTCAAGGGTTTGGATGAGGCCCTGCCGGAGCGCTCAAGGAAGCGGGAGCGTGGTGATGAAGGTGGAAGTGGCCGTGGTGGGAAGCGCCGCGACTTCAGACGGGGCAGGAGTCACATGGGGAGAGCGGGGGGACGTCGAGGACCTGCTCCCCGACAAAGCAATGGTGGAAACGGCAATTCCTGGAGCGAGCAAGATCGTATCGCGTTGGAAAGGAGGAAAAACCGATTCGGTTAGGGTATAGGTGACAGGCTTCTAAATCGGCTTTCTCGGTCTTCTTTTCTCGAATATGTGTTTCTATCGTTCACGGGTTATTTTCCTTTTTCAGATTCAGTTGTCTAACTTTTTCTGATTTGTTGTATCTTTTGTGATCAGTGACTTGGGAGTTTGCTGGCCTGGGATTTCCTCTGCTATTACTTTGTTGTTAATTGTTGCATTGTAAGTCAAAGAGGAATATATATTTTCTCTGTTGTACCCTGCCTTATTTTCATTTATATTTCTTTGTTCCTGTCCCTGGCAGTGATTTGTGCTGTTAAATACATATGCTATCTGGCCAGGCTTAATTGTGCTTGTTGCTAGACTATTGACAGAAGCCAGTTGGGAAACCTGACAAAAGGAAAGCTAGGCACTCTATAGCCTATGTATGTACCTAGGTATGTTCACCAATACTTAGAAAGGAAACATATGTTACATTCTTGCACAGGCCCCATAATATCAATGGAGGATACGATTGTTCTGTCTTGAAAGTTTTTATCACATACATGACATACTTATAACTAGAGGGCTTAATTTACTCTTAATCAAAAGCGTCCCTTGAAAAACACAATGATTGACAGTCACAGACTCAGTTAGCATCTCACTTAATCTCTGTTCCTGTCATGCAGGCTTTCTATTATTAGTTTGTGTGTTGTGGAAAAAAGGGTTTAGAGTCAAGAGCTCTCGATTAAAATATCTACTAAAACTAATAGTCCGTACGGAGTAACATGGAAGGAAGTCAGCCTTGTAGCCCTTGTGTGGGAGATAAAAATACAAATCAGCCTATGGATCTGGCGTTATGGACTTCGTAAGACCTTAATAATTAGACAGCATGAAGTTGGTTCTTTTTAACCAGTGGATTCTCACCAATATTTAGTTACTCTGTCAAGCGTGTGGATCGACCCAGCATACGCGCCCAGCGGACGAGTTTGGATTAGTGACTCGAGGGGATTAATTCTTAGCGTGGTTTGCTGTGGAATCGTGATAGGAAGAATAATAGAGAAAATCACGGGGGCTTGCCGTCCCAGCACAGCTGAATCGTGCATTTACTCTGTACTCTGCATGTCGAAAACAGGAGCTGCGGACAGCGTTGATTGACCCCCGAGGTTGCCCCCCTGCAGGATTATTAGCGACTGTGCGTTTCGGCTCGTTCATCGCCATAGTGTACTCCGTATTTGACTTTGGGATGCTAAGCTGGGAAAGCCTTTCAAACACTGTGAGGATGGCAGCAAATAGAATGATTTTCGCCTGATACATAGCAAGACGAGTTGATCTAGAGAATTTGATATTTCTCCGCCTTAGATTAACCACTAAGCGAACAGAACCCCTCAGCTTCTTCTGATAGGGAAACGAGGTCGGGAGATACAGAGCACAGACATGCAGATTGGGATGAGTTTGATGAAGAAGTGGAAGACCATGATTCGAGCGGTATGATAGGCTCAGAGTAGAAAAATCTCCTAGTTTTTTAAGATGGCGGCATATAACTACATTTTTTCTTTTTTCTTTGTAATTTTCATTTTTGATATTTTCCCTCTGGATCCCTCAGCCTACCGGTCAACTTCCATACCCCACGTTAAATCCCCTGCAAACAAATGCCCTTGTGAGCCGGCGTGATATATGCGCCTATCACGAAGAAACGTGCCTCTGCGTCATTTCTTGATTTCCTCTGGCAGATAGCAAAGTCTTTTAAACCCGAAAATATAGTGTTATTTTTGTCTTTTAGGATTAGAGTCTGCGCCTCGCTGCACGACATAGAGATCACAGCATGAAAATCTTGTCCTAGGCAATGATCAAAAACTCAGAGATCAAAGGCTGATTGACAATGTGTGTTTAAATCCTATCATGCTTCTCTGCTACCAAATAAACTCCGCAGAGGCCACATTGAGAATGAGGATCGGCGTCCATGAAGGCCGAGCATCACAGAGGGTTATTATTCTTGAATTCCGGGGACAGTTAGGATTTGAGGTAGAACGCTGTGTTGCGAGACTCTGAGAGTGCCCGAGCCAGAGTTGCATTCGCGTGCCTCGCTAACTCTTAGCCTGGATAACCCTGCCTGCGAATCACGGAGCCGTTTGGCTGATTCGGGATGCAATTGGCCCTGGCAAAGCGAATAAAAACGCTCGCCAACTTTGACATCCATGCCCTCGCGCCCCGAAGAGCTTGTGGCCCCCAGAAGATTCGACTGGTCTCCTGCACAGTTGCGCGGATAAATCACAAAAATATGTTTTCATTTATCACTTTCAAGAGGATATTATTATTGTCAATGGATATTGCATAACTAAACCCCGGTTGGGAAAGGGACAAGTTTAGATGACAAGTCCATCTTCCTCTTATCGATAGCAATTCGGAGGGGTGTATTATCGATGGGCCCTTGAATGAAGCCAATGAAGTCTTTAACAAGCTTTGGGTAATGATTGAGTGGTTTTGGATTTTCGTGAAGCTGATTGGCATGTAGAAAAGCTCCAAGAACAATTAGCAGATCGTCGTGAAAGACTGGTTGATGACGGCACGGCACGTCTGGTAACTAGTCTAATAGATGTCAAGGGGAGGAGCTCACGGAGTTCTCCTGTTCTGCTTTGAAACGTGATAGGATTCCTTGATCATGCAAGTGTAGTCTGGGGCGGCGCACTGCGAAGTAATACTAGTAGCACGAGACTACCTATGAAGGGGTATTTTGACTCCTTGTACAGGTAGGAGGTACCTTGGAACCGTGACTTCAGACAAGAAGTATGAATGACCAAAGTTGGGAGGAGTACACAAACCGGAGGTGTTGATGCTGGTTGAGAGATTTGCAGGTGGGGGGTATTCGCGAGTTCTGGGAGCCTGATATTATTGCCCGCTGGTAACCACATGATCCTCGAAGCCCTGAGTCAGTCGCTTGCAGCGGTACAGCCGATGTCTCTTACCTGTTGCAAGCTGCCAAATGACTGGCTGACGCCATTCAAAGGCCCGACTGCGGCATGCTCCTTTTTGTAGCGTGATTGAACAGGCTCTTTATTCGAAGGAAGAAAATATGTCGCAGCTAACGAGATGTGAGAAGGGATCCGTGCTGAGAGCCACCAGGTCTTGTTCTTGTTCGCAGCCCACAGATCCGCTAACGTCTCCAGCATAGCGACTGGTACCCACTGCGGCACCAACGCGAGCATATCAGGGCGCTGGATTCCCGAAGTCCAGCTTCCTTGCCATCTACAGACACTCGCTCAACCTATTTGTAGCGGTGCCTCGTGACTCGCCACTGCCAATAAGCCCGGCCTTAAGCAAAGTCTGGTTTTTAGCGGGAAACCCCAGCAGCCGCGCTCCGTACCGCACCGTTATCCGAAACTCTCCTTTCGCCTCATTGCTGGATCTCGAGCTCACCAACTAGAGTCTTGCCAGTCACTCCCCCGGAGGGTGAGACTCCATTGCTGGGCTTCACAGGCGCCGGCCCTCTGCACCCCTGTCCAACCCGTTACCCAGGACCTAAGGGCACAATGACCCCTCCTTGGACCTTAAAGAGAGGCCGATGGGCACCTCAGGGCTATTCATTTTACATTTTTCTACATTTTTTTTGCCCCTGTTTGCTTCCCAGGAGAAAGCTTCACGATTCTCGAAATTTTGGTCAACCACATTGGCCTAGCCGTCGATCAGGAACTCACTCTGCATAATGATGGCACTCATTGACGTGGCCGTTGTCTAGTCGTTCGCCTTACCGGTTCTCTTGGGCCCTGCCACTTTCCTTAGCCACAACTCACTGCATTAAGGCCTAAACGGGCCCGCCGTGTGTGGCGAAGTTGCATACATGCAGTATATGTGTATACCAAGTGCCTAGACGCCCGATGATGTGAACATCCTGTGCCTCAATCTTTCTGACGGCTGTTGAAATATCTACATTATAAGAGAGGCTCTCACATATCTTTTCTCCTGACGTTGGCGTTGACGCTTTCCTCTTTTTTCTTTACCTTGTTTTCGTACGGGGATTTACAACCCATGATAAATCTTCTACAGTTCAATTGTACTGTACCTTAAAGCACACGCTGCAGAGTCTATGTATGGTGCGGGTCACTGTGAAAGATATTTAGTGTTATTCTATGGTTGTTTGTCATAGAGCAAAGCAGGAAGGAATGGGAAAGTCTGGCCCTGACTGTGAGTTCCCATAGCATGGTTATACTCAACCCCTTGAAGCCACCGAACCTCGTTGTTGATCTTGATACAGATACGGCGTCATTCCCATGCAGCTCCTAGTGCCCATCTGTTATGAGTCTGCGGCTTGCTATTCATAGTAAAGTTTTGGAAAGCTGGTTCTTCAACCTGGGCCAGGTATTTCGAGCTCAGGTCGCACCATGCCCTCTCACAGATTTGATCGGGGGCGGATGTTAAAACAGGAGGACTTAACGGAGCCATCTCAAGATGTCCACCTATCTAGAATTCCCGGTGTACCGAACATAAGCCAGTCTAGTTTAACGACAACTAGATCTCAAGCCCAGCGAACTTTTTTACCTTCCAGAAATAGAAGAGGCTCGTTAGTCTCAGATAATGAGAGCTCTTTTCGAGGAAGAATCCCGACTCCTCAGAATACCAAAATCCCATCAAAATCCAACGGGCAGCCCTTGAGGATTCCGCAACCCTCGAAAGTTGGTTCCTCCCTGGCACCTAGCTTAATACCATCGATGGGCAAGATGCCTCCCCCTGCTCAATCTCAATTAAAGCCAGATCATGCAATTGCTGATAGGCTCGGGAAACTATCTTCAGCAGAGGGCCGATCCCGTAATGTGCTGCGGAGGAAAGCTCCGTCGATAGAGCAATATGCTGAGCGCAATAGGGCGGCATCCGATACGTCAAAGTTTGGCTTTTTTGGTTCTAATACTTCCTTGTCGAAGATGGAGGGTGAGAGCAACCCATTAAGCTTGGAGCCCCTTTCAGCAGACAGGCCCGATGAGGGTTCGAGGAGCCGAACACAGGATCAAGTCCAGCCTCTACAATCAACGGCTCAACAGCGTACTAGAGCTGGAGAAATTCCTCGCATCCCGAAGGATATCCCAGAGGAATTGACCGGACTAGCAAATACAATAAATACAACGGCCTTCCCCCCTCCAACTCCTAATTTCACATCCACCAGCAGCCCCTCCACGAGATATTCTGAATCGCCTGGGCCATGGAGTAGCAGGACGTCCACTCCAACCTCCATGTCTTCGTATTCGCCAGGAATCACTCAACTAACAAAGATCGGGTCACGTTTAAGGCAACCTAGCCCCGGTCTATCGAGAAGTCCACTCCCTGGGCAATCTACTGCTCCTGTTCCCTCCACTATTCCCACCACTGCCAACAAAGATGGACCTTCATTTTATCCAAGAACACCCCGTAAAGCTCAGACTCATCCTCCTATAACGGCAGGCAAGACTGACAAAGTCGAACGGAAGTATGGTGATAGGGGAACAATACCCTTAGAACCTCCTCGCAGGCCCCCGCCTCGAAAATCATCCACTAAATTCAAATCTCCGAAGACGACGATGAGCGATTCCAAGCAAATGCCAAATGAGGACTTGGAGATACGGGAAGAGAAGCAAGTTATCAAACCAGATCAGAGCAAAACCGAAAATTCTTCTCGGCTGCCAGCTCCAACCTCGACTTTCCGGCCACCTAGACCCAGCCGTGCTGGTACAAGTGACCTGGAACTGAAACCATCTCCGGTAATTCAGAGTAATATGGCAACCCTAAAGCACTCTGGGCATAAACGTCAGGCTTCCAGCGACTCTACTCATGACAGGATTCATAGAGTTCATAATATCAATTCTTCGACGGAATCGTTCCAGTCTAAAGGTTCTATCCGGGTTCCTAATCGATATGCCTCCCCATATCTCACTGGTAACCAGAGCTCCAAAATTGGGACGGGTTCAAAGGACTCCCTGTCCCGTGCGAACACGGTTTTATCAAAAGACCCTAAGCAAGCTAAAGAACCTTCAGCAAGTGGCAGGACAAGGCGGTTTGGGATATTCTCAAGAAAAGGAAAATCAGATACAGATATAGTTGGTTCGGACTCGAAAGATAAGTCGAACCGACGTGGCCCTGCTGCAGGAACTGGCCACGAAGGTTATGGAAGGTATGCCCAGCGGGGGCGAAGATCCAGCATAAATAGCGTCAATGGAAGAGCAAGGTCCGCGAGCGCAACTCGTCCATCGAGGAAGGGCAGCACTGCTAGCCAGACAGAATCGGAAATGGATGATTTCCTATTGGATCGCCTGGAACCAGTTGTCATTAGTGGACAGGGGATCATTGGAGCAGATCTCAGTCGAATACAGAGCGAGCAGAGCGCGAGTGGCGTGAGCGCCACGTCGACGGCAACTTCTTGTCCTGGTCCACAATATTCGAAAGCCGTTGGGGCGTCTGCGGAGTCATTAGTTTCACTCACTTCGCAGCCAGCCGAAACTTTTGACTCTTTACTATACAAAATACAACGAAATGAAGAAAACCAACGCCTTGCCAACCGTCGGTCTTTCCGGAGGTCACAGCTCTTCGAGTCCCAAGAACAAACGCCTGTACCACTATCCATCCATACCGATGTTCCCAAATCCCGCCCATCCATTGACAGTTGTAACACAAGCCAAACATCGTTTTCTCAGTCCAGCGTATCTATTACTGTGAACGAACGTGGTCACGATAAAAAGGATAACAAGAAGCCCGAGAGGAAAGGGAAGTGGAATTTTTTTCAAAGGAGCCACCAAAACCCACGAAAGGGATCACTTCCTGAACCAAGTCCTTCTGTCGAAGTGTCAGTTGCCATATCTAAGCTTCCTTCTGCCAGGCAAGTGGCTCACTATGCGCTCCTCGAAAATGAGCACCTAGATCCGGAGTCACTCAGAGATATTTTCCAAGGGCTTGAGGAATCACCAGCCACCGAGGAAGAGGTCGACGAGACCGAAGAAGTTCCCCTCGGGCTTGGCTTGAAAAGAGAACACGGTCACTCCGTTCTGCTGCCATCTCCTCCACTTTTAGGAGGATATGCCTTCGAAAAGCTTCCTTCGTCACCAAAGGTATTTTTCAACAAAGATATCTTTGATGAGAAAGAAACAAACGGTGTTCAACCGAAAGGGGATGTTCGGGAAGAACGACGGCCTAACCGACTTGCATCAGTGGGAAGAATTCCTCTAGTAATTTCGAGCCGAGACACGCAGAAAAACCAACCTATCCCTTCATTTTCCCGCCCCTTCAGCAGAGCTGATATGCCTTCCTTCTTGGCTACGGCCGACTCTCAGCCTGTTCAATTTTATAATCCCGGTCGACCCCCCGTGGGGTCTCAAGTGGAGGCTCTCCCCAGTCATGCGTTCTATCCGGAGTGTGCAATTTCGGACCCTTCCGTTCATATCATACCAGGAAACAATGCATCATATGCACAGAAGGATCGCGAATTCTTGACTTTTCCACGGAAATCCATAGCCTCTGGCTCTAGTAGCTCTGAGGGTTGCAAGAGCTTGACTACTGTGACTGCTGTTGCACCACATCCGGGTTCAAAACTCAGCGAAGACGAGATCTGGAATGAATACGATGATTTCATTGACACGGTGCTATCACCGAAAGCGGCTCCCAAAAAGAGAAGGTCAAACTCTTCCCAGCAGTCTTTTGAAATGGCCACTCGTGCCAGCAGGACTTTGCAAGTGGAGATAAGTGAAACGAGAAATGGGGACCGTCTTGCTCCCATCCCTTCGGAAAACCCGTCCTTGCATCGATCGATGTCTTCGGCAAGATCAAGTGGAAGCACAGTGCGCCTACGCAGGTCTATGATACTTTCTGCTCTACACTCTTCCATGTCCCAGTCTCCTCCAATGCCGTTCAACGGCATGTATGGTGGCAACGGCAATACGAACAGCGCAGAGCTGATGAATCAAGATGGTACATTATCCGTCCGGCGATTAGATTCAGAATCGGACATAATTAGAGAATCTTCGCTTCCTACGCCTAAGAAAAGTGAAGCAGATCGTCGCAGAAATACCATCCTCCTAGATAGAGCAGAGCGAGATCGCAATGGCGCTGTGGAGCAAATAAACCTTCGCTCTAGCTCCCTCATGACCAGCCGGTGGTTATCGTTTGGGCGAGTACTTTTCAGCCCTGCACACAATCACCTCAAAGACCAAGATCAGGGTCGAGTTCTTGTTATTGACGGCTTAGGAAACGATGATTGGTCGTTTTACTGTGCATTGACTTATCCTACTGCAACTGTGTACAGTCTTGGGTTCTCAGGACCTTCCACAATTTCCAGGAACCCCGCGGCCTGGCAGCCCCCTTCTAATCACAGAACTATCCATCACGCTAATATGGAAAACCCATTTCCGTTTCCCAGGGGATTCTTCACCGCAGCAGTTATTCGATTCCCGGCTGCTTGCTCCGAGAGTGGATTGCGGGCTACTATTTCAGAGTGCAAACGCGTGTTGCGGCCAGGCGCATATCTAGAAATGAATGTTATGGACCTAGACATGGTGAATATGGGGACCCGAACACGAAAAGCTGTTCGTATGTTAAAAGAGCGTATATTTGTGGCAGATCCAAGCATAAGTCTCAAACCCGCAAGCGACAATATCCAGAGGTTGCTTGGAAAGCGAGGGTTCGAGAATTTGAATCGATGCATAGTTGGTGTGCCAGTTGCAGGCACTATTTTGAGCTCATCTGATACATCCAGTTCCAACCGGTCAGTCACGTCGATACACCCGTACTCCCCGAATCCTACATCGACCACTCAAGGAGGTAGTAAGCCGAAGCGACCTCCATCAGACAATCCCAGCGTTTCTCTTGGTGACCTTCTCTCAGATTCTAGCCCCTCGGAGTCCAATGATGAATCCATTGCTAAAATGGTAGCCAAAGTCGCTCGTTGGTGGTATACCCGCTGCTATGAGGCTGCAATACTACCTGACGGAAACCCGGATTACAGCATCTGGGCTGACAGAAGGGTTCTGAGGGAGTGCCAAAGACGTGGGACAGGGTTCCGGTTACTAATCGCTTTTGCGCAAAAACCAAGCGAACCCCGAAGGACTGCAAGCATTTAAAAATGCAAGAACAAGGAACCTAGGGGCACCCATAACGAACGGTAAATGCATCCATATTCCTTGGTGCTCTCTAACAACGAAGCTAGCGAAATTCCTTTACGCCCTTTGAGCGGAATATTTCCTTTTCGATCATCCTTACTACCCCGAAGAAGCATCAGCAACGCTGCTTCCTCTCTTTATTTACCTTTACGACCTCAAACACGATTATGAATGATGAATGATTTTTAACGATCTATTCCCCCGTTTTACTCTTCACGAAATGACTCAAACAGATGAGACAGGGCTACCAAATCGCCAATGCCAGACACTACGAAGATTTCCCAATAGGCCTCGCGGCCAATCTCGTTTTGCTGTTCTGTACATTAAGCTCTTTCCATTTTTCTTTTTCCATTCCTACGGCAGGCCACGTTCTATTCTATGTGTAATTATTTTACTTGTATCTGTGAGCGTTTTGCATCATCGTTTTCTTAATTTTTTTTAATCTGTCTTCTTGGGTTTTACACAGGTGGTTAGCGTTGCATTGCTTGATGTCTTGTGATACCATTATTCTTGATGAATTTTGTTCGATTTAGCGTGTTTTATATGGTTGTCGATTTACTACTCTATGCGTTTTGACGAAGTACTATTATGTCACTCATGTCGCAATCGATGGCATGGAATATAGGAGGAAAGATTGTTATTTATTATGCTCGTACCTACATAAGAATAGCTATACTAATATCCCAAACGTTTTACTCCAGAAGTCAAATTTTGAGCAGAAGGCTTTTGATTTATGCGAGTCCATCATGAAATATAAAATAAATCACTTATTGTCAACCACAGAAGATCCGACCTAGGATAATCCCGAGGTCATTGGATGGAGCTGGGGGGTCATGTGATAAGATCTAAACCGCCAATCTCCTTGTGGCAAAAACCAACAACCGCGCTTTCCCTAATTTTGCTTATCATTCTCTAGAGGCATCAATAGCGACCACTGCAAAGAAACAACCGCGACCATCACCGTAGGTCCATCTTCACTATATATCACACACCCTGTTACCGATGATACATCCTAACGGACTGTTTTAGCTGTATTTGTGCAGCCCTCCAGTCGCAATCATGTCTGACGGTACGCACACCCGGGCGCCAGATATCTTAGCAACAGAACTAACTACCTCATTTATAGCCGACTTCGAGGCCATAAGGCGCCTTCAGGCGGAGCGGAACGCTGCAGCCTCGAACAAAAAAGGTTCTAAAATTTTCGATCCATCCAGCCAACGAACTGACGTTTCGACCAAGGCTTCCCTGACTGAATCCTTCGATACAACGCTCTACGATCGCAATGGAACCGACAAGTATGCGGAATATAACACCTCCATCCCCGTTGATGACGAAGATGAGGATATGGCAGATGGGGACGTTGGCCACCGACTGACTGGCCAGTATACGGCGACCAAGGAGCAAATGAACGAATTTGCCGCTGGCAAAGGGGTCGAGGAAGAGGATATCCTCCTTGGACGTGAGAAATCTGCCAGGATCTCAGAGCGTGAGACTGACTACCAGAAGCGACGATTTAACCGCGGCCCTCTTACGCCGACACGCGCCGACCCTTTCGCTTCAAATTCCCAAGCAGGTGTAGAGACCGAAGGCCAAACGTATCGCGAAGTTATGGCTCTTCGCGAGCTCGAAAAAGAGGAAGAACGAGTGAAAAAGTTGATTGTAGAACAACATGGTAAAGGCGAGAAAAATGGATCGTTGGAACATGAAGCGACGTTGAAATTAGAGGAGGCGGACAAAGAAAACGTGGAAGCGGGTTCAACTGCGTCAGTAGCTTCTGGGAGGAAAAGAAAGCAAAGATGGGATGTGGCCTCCGAAGCGGCACCTGCACCGGAAGGTGACAAACCGGTTGAAGCGAAGCCGAAGAGATCTAGATGGGACCAAACACCTGTTCCCGGTGCACCAGAAGAGGCGCCTAAACGCCGATCAAGATGGGATCAAGCACCATCTCTCGTAACAGCCACGCCAGTTGGTAATGAGGGCCTTGCAACTCCCATGCATCCTTCTCAGACAGCGGCTCCTGTTGCTCCATTAACATTTGGAACCGATATTTCTAGCCGAAATGCACCTTTATCTGACGAAGAACTAGACTTGATGCTTCCATCGGAAGGCTATAAGATTCTCGAACCCCCACCTGGGTATGCACCTATTCGGACTCCCGCTCGGAAGCTGATGAGTACACCGGCACCAATTCCAAGCGCCAGTGGGTTTGGGGGGTTCATGATGCAAGAGCCCGAGAATGCTCGGGCGATGGGGAAACAGTTGCCAACGGATATCCCAGGTGTTGGAGATTTGCAGTTTTTCAAAGCAGAGGATATGCAATATTTCGGCAAGCTCGTCGATGGAGCAGATGAGAATACCATGTCGGTCGACGAATTAAAGGAAAGGAAAATCATGAGATTGCTTTTGAAAGTCAAGAATGGCACGCCTCCAATGAGGAAGACTGCCCTTCGACAACTTACAGATAACGCCCGTCAATTTGGTGCAGGACCTCTTTTCAATCAAATCCTTCCATTGCTCATGGAGAAATCATTGGAGGATCAGGAACGACATTTGCTCGTTAAAGTAATCGACCGGGTACTTTACAAACTTGATGACCTTGTTCGACCCTATGTTCACAAAATCCTCGTTGTTATTGAGCCTCTCCTTATTGACCAGGATTACTATGCTCGTGTGGAAGGTCGAGAGATCATTTCCAACCTTAGCAAAGCCGCTGGTCTCGCCCACATGATCAGCACCATGCGTCCTGATATTGATCATGTCGACGAATACGTACGAAACACGACTGCGCGAGCCTTTGCTGTTGTTGCATCAGCTCTTGGCATACCCGCTCTCCTTCCGTTTTTAAGGGCGGTGTGCCGCAGTAAAAAATCATGGCAAGCAAGACATACCGGTGTTAAGATTGTTCAGCAAATTCCAATCCTGATGGGATGTGCAGTTTTACCACATTTGCAGGGCTTAGTGGACTGTATTGGGGACAATCTCAGTGATGAGCAAGCCAAAGTTCGTACCGTAACTAGCTTGGCGATTGCTGCTCTTGCTGAAGCTGCAAACCCATATGGTATCGAAAGCTTTCAAGATATCCTTGGGCCCCTTTGGACAGGAGCAAGAAAGCAGCGAGGCAAGGGGCTTGCAGGCTTCCTCAAGGCTGTCGGCTATATTATTCCACTTATGGATGAGGAGGGTGCAAACTACTTTACGAGCCAGATTATGGAAATTCTTCTTCGCGAGTTCTCTTCGCCTGATGAAGAGATGAAGAAGGTTGTTTTGAAAGTTGTATCTCAGTGTGCGGGAACGGATGGTGTCACGGCTGCCTATTTAAAGGAACATGTGCTAACCGATTTCTTCAAATGCTTCTGGGTAAGGCGCATGGCACTCGATAAAAGAAACTACCGGCAAGTAGTCGAAACAACCGTTGATTTGGGCCAAAAAGTTGGAGTAAGCGAAATTATAGAAAAGATTGTCAACAACCTGAAAGATGAGAGCGAAGCATATCGAAAAATGACAGTAGAAACCGTCGAGAAAGTCATTGCGTCCCTCGGCGCAGCAGATATTGGCGAAAGGCTAGAGGAGCGACTTATTGATGGCGTCCTGTTCGCTTTCCAGGAACAAAGCATAGAGGATATCGTGATCTTGAACGGATTTGGTACCGTTGTCAACGCACTTGGAACTCGTTGCAAGCCGTATCTTCCTCAGATTGTCAGTACAATTCTCTGGCGTTTGAATAACAAGTCCGCAACAGTTCGTCAACAGGCCGCCGATCTTATATCCCGCATTGCTATGGTCATGAAACAGTGCGGTGAGGATGCCCTCATGGGTAAACTCGGTATCGTCCTTTACGAATATCTCGGCGAAGAGTATCCAGAAGTCCTTGGTTCCATTCTTGGAGCCTTACGGTCTATTGTCACCGTTGTCGGTATCAATCAAATGCAGCCACCTATTCGAGATCTGTTACCCCGTCTCACTCCTATTTTACGAAATCGCCACGAGAAAGTACAAGAGAACACAATTGACTTAGTTGGTCGGATAGCGGATCGAGGGCCGGAATCCGTTAATGCCCGAGAATGGATGCGAATTTGTTTTGAGTTGCTCGATATGCTCAAAGCTCACAAAAAGGGTATTCGTCGTGCAGCTAATAACACATTCGGCTTCATTGCAAAGGCAATCGGCCCCCAGGACGTCCTTGCTACCCTTCTCAACAACCTTCGCGTACAAGAACGTCAATCCCGCGTTTGTACAGCTGTTGCCATCGGTATTGTTGCCGAAACCTGTGCCCCTTTCACAGTTCTACCTGCCCTTATGAACGAGTATCGAGTACCAGAATTGAACGTCCAGAATGGCGTACTCAAAGCTATGTCCTTCCTTTTTGAATACATCGGTGAAATGGCAAAAGACTACGTTTACGCTGTCACCCCACTGCTTGAAGACGCATTGATAGACCGGGACCAAGTACATCGACAAACAGCAGCCAGCGTAGTGAAGCACATTGCTCTTGGCGTTGTTGGCCTTGGATGTGAAGATGCAATGCTCCATCTCCTCAATTTGCTTTATCCTAACCTTTTCGAGACAAGCCCTCACGTCATTGATCGTATAATCGAGGCTATCGAGGCTATCCGCATGGCCGTGGGCACTGGCATTGTGATGAACTATGTTTGGGCAGGCTTGTTCCACCCGGCAAGAAAAGTAAGGCAGCCATATTGGAGGCTTTACAATGATGCCTATGTTCAAGGGGCGGATGCCATGGTACCTTATTATCCTACTCTCGAAGACGAAGGTTTAGCGAGGCATGAATTAGCGATTGTTTTGTGATTTATGATAGTTTTATCCTGAACAGGCGTTCCTTGCTGGATGTCCAAGCCTTCTTAATTTTATATTCGCTTTGATTCGTTTCTAACTTGTTATTTACCTATCATCATTTCTTATGCCGTTTTCCTCCTTTTTGGCGATTGCGTTTCAGCGTTTATATCTTCGTCTCTCTTTTCAAATTACTATTTATCTGTACCTTTAATAATACCTGGGAAAAGCATGTATACTTGAATCGGAAAATTTTATATCATTCATGGAGCTGTTTCATTTATGCTACGCAGTAACTTTCTCTCAAAGGCTGGGCTGACATTTTGCATATTAAAGACTACCTACCCTACCTGGGTAGTTAGAGAAAGGCAAATTTTAGATTTTTATCTTTATCAGTCAGTATCTTTGATTCTGCCCTTTTTTACCCCGGACCATTCCAAAGCTCATCGACCGACGATCAGCAAATTTAAAACAAATGCGCCTAGAAAAGCCCAAACTTTTTCCACGCGGGATTTTTTCCAATCGGGAACAAGAAACTGTGATCGTATAGTCCTACGGAACAAATAAAGATCGGAAACATCAAATTGGTCTGAAATATTCAGCATCCATCCGATTTTGTGTTAATTTATCTTGGTGTTCAATCTTTGCAAACCCTAAACATTTCGGGCCGAGGAATTTTCCGGAGATCAAACTTCCCCGGATTTTGTGTGATGGAACAGCAAGCAACCGAAGGTTATTCCGACAAGGGATCTAATAAATGATGGGGAAAAGGAGTCGAGGGAGATTACACATATTCATGACAATTATAAATAATCTATATACCTGGTGCGTATAAGACTGCAAGAAAATACATAATATATATTTACCAGACTACTAGATAAAATCATGCTGGGCAGCCCATCGATCTATCAGTTCCTATCTAACCTACTTGTTCCGTTCCTCCATAGTTAACTACCATGTTGTAATAATATAAGAATTGAGAGTAGGAAGAACACCACAAGTGCGAGCCCAATCCCGCTAGGCTGAACAGGATATTTGTCCAAACAGAATACTCATCCAATGGGAAGTCATATTTATTCCTCGTAACGTAACCCTCATCCAGTGGCGGAAAAATGAAGATTAATAATTTACCAAGTTAAAAAAAGGATATCCGAAACTTGAGCTGTGTTGCTATTTTATAGCTCGTAGCCCACTTCTTTCCAGGATTCCTCCTAACCTACCTCTCATCTCAACCTAATAATAATGCCAAAGGGGCGCCCGGCAGACAAGTGTCTCGCATCTACTGCGTATGTGATAGAGTGGTGTGAGTGAGTGTGTCCCAGATAGCTCTGACATCATCAGGCAATCCATGCATGTGCGCGAGCATACTTAAGTATTATTAACTAATCACTCCACTCCACAATAAAATATAATAATAACAATGCAGTCGAAGTAGCAATTTTGCGTGTTCGATTCTAAATTTATTCTTGGCAAAATCGATTATTGCAGGAAGAATTCTCTTTCTTTTTTCATTTTGTTGGATGTTATTAGGGAGTAAAGCAACGCCGAGGAAGTAGCCTGACCCCCCCAAAACGTGACAAAGCGTGGAGGGATTTCTGTAGAAGCAGCAAATGCACAATTAATTATTAAATATTAATAGCAGCACGCACGCACTGTAGCAGAGGCATTCTGAAGCTGAAGAAGAGCTGCTCGAAAGGTGCGGTGGAAATTCATTCCGTATCAAATATTTCAGGGGTAACTATGTATTTGTAAATTTGATGGTATTTTACTGCTCAGGATACGATACACCACAAAAATCAATTCCTTTCAAAAATGCGGAGGAAGAAGATAGATGGAGTTAGTCAGTGACTTCGTTTTCAATAATAATTAATAATTCTTTCCCTTTTCCCATTGCTTTTTGCTTTTTCTTTCTTTTGCATCTACGGAGTACTGTACTTCTCTCAGGGGTGGGGCCTCTGCAAAAGGGAAAAGCAAGGTGGCACCGCACCCATTTGATGGAATGTAGTTAAGTCTTCTGTCATTGGCCAGAGCGATCAATTTGGCGCAAGGAGAAGAATTTCTGAAAAAATAAATAAATAAATAAATAAATAAAAACAAAAATAAAAGAAATTAAAACTCTTTCAAGCTCACAATCCTGGTGTAAAAAGATAGTCAGCAAAAGGAGTGGAAAATAATCAGGGGCCCAAAGTATTATCCTCCGCCGTGGTTTACGAGACGCAGAAGTTGCGAGCGATCATATGGAGGTTCAGCGGCAGTGATGATGCATTGGGGCCGCCAGAGGGCGGAGACCTTAAAAAATCGACAGCGTGTTTCATAATGTTACGGAGTACTCCGTACAGATGGGGCACAAGGGGGGAAGCCCGGCGCGATCAACAAGACCCCTGATTTGGTGGCCCTGCTGGCCGCTACTGCTCCTGGTTGTGGTGTGCGGGCCCGGCACTTATTCTTTTGTCCCTTTACGATGCTCCACCCTTCATTCAACAACACCTTTGGGGAGAAGGGAAGAAAACAAAAATTAAAAAAAGGAAGATGCGGTTTTTCTCCACCCGAGAGGTGAACTAGTGACTTTTTGTCTCCGTGTCTATTTTGCTTCTTTCTTCCTTTGGACACGACCATATTATTCCAAGCGCCGCCCATGTTCAGCTGCGGCTGGGGTCGGGACGATTCAGGATTTTGATTCCTGGATTTCTTTTTATATTATCAAGCCAAAACTTGCCTCAATATTTCACCAGTGATGCGCCAGAGAATTGGTCATGAAGCAAGCATCCCCCCGCATCCTCGCAATTGCAAATGCTCTTGCCGTGGCGTTGGAAGCCGATATCCCCTCCTCCCCGCCTAAACTCTGGTTTTGAGTCCTTGATTCTGATGTCCCAGGGAAGGAAAGCTTGCAACCAACGCTAGCTCTTTCTCGACGGTTATTGGTTGGGCCGGCGGCCAGTGGGAGCTTTCCTCTGCCTCCTCTCCTCCTGTTGGAGAACCCGAACAACCATGCCCGTTGCCCCAATTTTCGATGGCGTCCAGCGTGGATCTATCTCATCTGCTGCACTAGCCAAGCCCCTAAACCAGGGTTTTCACGGGCTTGGGAAGGGAGGGCAACGTAATCAGGATTCAGCGGGCCCTGGTTAGGGGTTAGACAGTCTGGGCAATGCTGGGCCTTTCTTTCGTTCTTTCTTATTGCTTTTTGGTTTTTGGTTGGTTCAACAGATAGGACTCCGTACTCCGTATGTATGGCCGATACTCAAAAAGTTGCGACTGAAATACATCTACGCTGTAAGCACATTGACAAACGAAAATGCGGGATGCACTTTCTGGCTCCTGACAAATTATGTATTTTGTGACTTTAAACAGTCTCGCTGCCCGCTTATTTCCAATGGAGATGAGGTTCGTTTGGTTGGGTTTATCATGGACTTGGGCCTGGCGGCTCCAAAAGATTGATCCCTTGTCGTTATTCAGCCTTATCGAGATCTCCCAGTGTTTCGTTCGTCGTCGTGGCCAGTTGCTGTTTCCTTCTCGGCTCCGACAGGCTAGCGTTTACTATGGAAAGCGGCACGTCTTCGTGGGATTGAGAAGCACTCATTATTGGAGCGATAGCAGGGACACGTTGCTTTGCATTCTTCTGCTGGGCGATAAGAGTCAGAAAAGCCAGGAAGCGACAATCCCATACCGGGTCGGATGCATATCTCTGTCGCTACGGAGTAGTCGTACAGCAAACAGAGTGACTGCTGCCAACATAGATAATAATACAAAAAACACGCGCGCGTTCCTGACTTGCATCAGAGACAATCTGGCGGTTTTTGATCGCCCTGTGATCCGCGCCAGCTTCTTAGACGGATCTATCGAAAAAAAAATATGAGACAAGAAATCGATCGGGCCGAAAAAACGTGGTTGAGAAAGGCTGCTGGTAGGTTTATGTTTCAGATCTTGCAGATGAAAAAATAAAAAAAGGCGTTGGCTAAGACAAACCCAGTGGAGTGTCAAGAAAAGTGAACAGTGCCTGGCGGCAGATCGCCAGGCGCTTGGCTGATGATTTGCGAGGCCCATTTTGCTATTCTGATAAAGATCCGGGCGATCATATTAACGCGTTCTCTAGATATTATTATTTCTTTAAGGGAAGCTTTCTGCCGCCTTCGCGGGAAGAACTGTGAGCCTGAAGCTTTTTGATAAGCTTTCGTAGGGTTTGCAGCCACTCCTTGGAATGTAATAGTAGCGGGACGGGGATAATGCAACTATAATGATAATGAGAATGGTATTATTGCGGCACAATGACGCCATATTCCGTCTTCGACTGTGAATCAAATAGTTAATTGTTTGGAATGAGGAAGCTTCTGTGACCTCGCGGCCCTTTTATTCTTTGGCAGAAGAAGCAAGATTCAAACGCCCTACCGTAATCAATCAACTATTTCCAGCTTGCAGGAATTAGAACATGGGGGGACCCAGACGTTTCTTCTACAGCATTGTAGACAGTATCAGTATCCTACTTCATATGCCCATGTAGCCCCTATACAGACCTTGAGGGGAAAACTCCCCCCTGTATCGAATGTGTAATCTGGGGAAGTTGCAGTGATTGTGAACAATCGAAACAACCACATACCATACATACCCTGTAGTTACTTTACCATACAAGGCGTTTAAGTTACCAGGAATGATAAAATATTTCCAAAATCCAAGTTACAAGGCCCAAAGGCCATCATCATGTAATTTATTTTTCAACCTTCCATCAACTACGGAGTAACAGTGCTTTCTCTATCTTGCTGTCGTGATAGCAGTTTTTTGCAAATAGTAAAATATACAGACCAGTCCGCGGCGTGCAATACTGGCCCCAGCAATTCCAGATAACTTACACCATTCATTGCCCCGGTCAATCCAGCGGCTTTCACAACCGCACCCCTCCCCATCTCAGACCACTGAAATATACATTAAAAATATCTTAATGCACACGAGCCTCTGTGTGCAAAGATGTTGTGGAGCTAAGCTCAAAACAGAAGGCCCTGCAAGATTGATTTTACAGCTTATTATTAATAATAATAGAAGGGATAGAACTGTAAAAACATATAGAGATTCATTTTTCAGTGCAAAAGCATCAGCTAACTAAGCAAGGAAAAAAACAAAAAACATTCCATCCTGCCCCGCCGGCTCATATGTCATTCTCAAGGACAGTTTGAGTGGCCTGAAGAAGGCTTGTAATAGTTCTGAATTTGATCTTCAGAGTCACATTCTCCTTGCACAGAGCCTCATTTTCAATATAAAGAGTCAAAATCTCAATATCACAATTATCAACTGACTCAACACTTGCTGTCTGTTTTTTCAAGACTCTAGCTTCTGTATTCTCAGCTGCAGAGTACTTCTTGAATGAACTCTTCTTCTTGACTTTCTTTCTCTTTTCATTCTTCTGCTTCTTTTCTTTCACTTTATCATTCTTCTTACTGACATTGACTATGTATAACTATTAGTTAATTGTATTAGAATTAATATATTTCATGTTGAAAAGTGACTCACTTCTATAATAAGAGCAGTAACTTTCAGTATCATTGTAATGACAACTAGTACAAGCTCTATGACACTGATTCAGAGCACTGATGCAGATGATAAAAGAGTCTTCTTCTCTAATATAGTGACTGCAGAGAACTGCAAAAACAGCACTGCAGAATTATAGAAGAAGAGCTTCATGATTTGTATTGATTTTTATATTGATCTGACAACTCTTCTGCAAGACTGACTCATGAGTATAGAACAATTTGATGAGAGTCTGTAGCTTCTTTGACAGCTTCTCAGACATTCTTTTGATCAAATGAGTCAACAGTTAACTTGATAATCTAGAACTGACAGACATAGCAGAGACAGACACAGGCACAGACACAGAACTGAGAATGAGATTAATAGCTGATGACTCAGCAGACTGAACAAGGTTATTGAGAACTATGCTGACTGTTAGAATTGCAATTTTCATCATTTTAAGAATCTTACTTACAATGAACATGTTTCAAGATGTTATTTTCAGTCATAATAACAGTATTAATGATTTTTTGAACTTCTGATGAATTAATAGAGATAAATGATATGATTTCTGAAAAAAAAAAAAAAAAACAGCTGACAGAGATAGAAGATGAGAGATAAGATGAATTCTTCAAAGAGAAAGAAAACACTCTGAGATTCATTCACTTTCTCTCATACATGTGTTGACAGCTGCAAGAATTCAATATCTCTTATCACATAATGTAACATAGGTCTCAATAACACAGATCTCAGAAGATTCTCAATCTCTCAGGTCAAAGATGTCATTATATTAAATCTGAGCTGTATAGATCAATATCTGAATTGTTTCAATATCTTCTGTAGATTACTAACTGCTCATTCTCAGATTCAGTGATTATAATAGAATTGACTGCAATAGGTTCATTAAATTCAATGATTGAATTCAGTGAATCTGTGAGCAGAACAGGCAGAGAGAATGATAGAATAGAGAGTAAAGAACTTGCAGCAATGAAGAACAAGTGAATGAGCAGATTAAATGTGAACTGTGAAAAAGGTGAAATAAAGAGCAGATGAAGCTATATAGAATATAGATTAGCAGAGGCCTATAAAAAGAAAAGAAATATAACTTAGTTATCTGTTGACTTTGATATCTTGTATAATCAATCTTATGCATCTGCATGCTTCTGCTTACTTCATCATCAGGCTGATGAAATCTGGAATAATCAAAGAGTTGTTCAAACAGAAGATCTTGATATGTTTTAACCTGTGAAACTACAACATATGTGAGATCAGTCTGGAATTCAGTCTTGGAAATATCAAGAACAGCCTGATCAAGTGATAATTCTTGGGATTTATAAACAGTAATAGCATATGCAACTGTAATAGAGAACTGTGTGCAGCTGCAGGCTTGATTAACATGAGAAAAGTCATGGCAGCTGCAGAAGATAGGCACAAGTTTAAGATTCTCTCATTTCAAATAAGCAGAGCTGTCATATTTGTCAAAATTGATTAGCAGTGTAAATGAAGAATCTTGACAGGGATTCTTCACATCTGGACTTCATACAATGTCATAAAGAGTCTTAAGAGCACTGTTAATGAGACTGCAGTCTGTTCAAATATTCTGTAGAAGCATGATTCAGCAGTCAATAAAGAGAGAAAGATTCTGATGAAGATTGTCAGCCTTGTCAGAATCTAACTGAGAAGTATCTATATCAATATTTATGACCTGAATATTAATAACAGATTGTTTACAGCTTCAAATAGCATTATTATTATAGGTATGAACATGGCACTTCTTTGTATAAATGTGAATTGCATTCTCAAAGACCAGGGCTTCATGAGGAATAAGAGCCTGCACACACTTTAAAAGAAACTCTCAATCATTCAGAGTTAACTGATCAAGACAAAGATTTTTCAAGGTCTCACAGAACTGACAGCTGATGGCATCTTCACTCACTTATCATTGAATCACAGTAAGTTGAATAATTTTACTAAAAGCTAAGTAGATTTAACAGCTCTGAATGTCTTCTTTATAATCAATACATCTGTTATGATAGAGCAGAGTTTGAAAAACAGATGAGAGCTGATAGAAATCTTCACTGAGAATGACACTGAGATCATCAAAATAAGCATTCTTGTGAGAGAATATGTAACAACAGATCTGATTGATTCATGAGAGTTGCTGTAAATCAATCATTGACTTTTCATCAATTAACAGATAGTGAACATCCTTAAAAAGAGCCTGCAAAGATTGAAGATTTTGAGGGTTGAGCAATTCATATGGCATGTTCTTGTATATAAGAAGCCGAAATAACACATGCAAGGTTCAAGTGTTAATGAAGTGAGCAGCTACATCAGTTGACACAGCTTGAATGATTGAGGTTGAGAGATCTTGAGCCTCTGCAAGATTTTGAAGAGTTGTAGACAAAATTATAATCAGGTAAGTTTTATCAGTGTCATCTTCATTATCTAGATTAATTAGCAAAGGATCTGAGAATCTGTCATTAAGAATCTCAGTATAATGATAGAGAATAGTGTTATGAAGAAGGTGTTGATCAGAGTCTAGAGTCTTAGATGAGTCATGTTTATGAAGAGTAGTGTCTGTGAGAAAGTCAGTCTTCATATTATTTTAAAATTCTGTGTCAAGGTTGATATAAGTGTCAATATGAGAGCTTCAATCATAGTTGAAATCTAAGGACTGATGACCAAGCTGTTTACAGTTTCAGATGTCAATGAGGTCATCATTATCACACTGTGAGTTTTGACAGGTGAGTAATGCTTAAGAGAGATCAAGCTCTTCTTCATCATTCTGATCATCTTCAAACTCAGGTTCTGATTCCAGCATGTCTTCATCATAGACATCAACTGAGTGATTATGAGAAAGATGGCAATAATTAAAGACCTCTGTAAAAGAGGGTCAAGGAGTGAGGAGATTAACAATCTTGAGATCTTCAATTTGATAAAAAGAGTGATGAAGAAGAAGTTTGACATAAACATAGTTCTCTGAATCAGTTTCAAACTGATAAATAGAAAAGTAGATCAATACTCAGAGTTTTGCATGGAAATATCTCTTAATTTGATGACTGTGAGAAAAGATTTAAAGAAATTCAAGAAATGAAAGATCTTCAAATTCAGTTGACTGCTGCTTATATTTTTTCAAAAAGAATGAATCATATTGTAATTCATCAGATTCAAGAATATAGCTATGACAATGTTGAGATTCAGGCTGACAATCAACTGTAATTGACTCATGAGAACTTATTTGTAAAGAAAGATTTAAAAGAAGATGACAAATCTTCTGAGCAGATCAATTGCACTTATCAATGAGTCAATTCATAAGTTTAACAACTGTAGAGAGCAGTGAGTGACTTGAACTGACTCTTGAAATCACTCATTGAACAATCTGATGATAGAATTCTGTGTCTGTTTCAGCCTTGACAATGTACTTAGATAGATAATCAAGGACAGCACAGCTGTCAGTGCAGAGAACAATGTCAGTATTTACTAGCCAGCTAACTGTAATCAATCTGTTGTAGTTATTGAGAATTGAGTCATTACAATGAGAGTACAGCTGGTAATATCTACTATTCAAAGATTTGAGAATAGCACAGTCAGTCCAGCATTCATGCAGGAAGTGAAATCAGCAATGTAGATTGTCAGTGACTCAGTGTTTATGAATGCAGTACTTTTCACTACAGTGATGATGTTGAACACAGTTGAGAACTGCAGATAAATGTTCAATGACATTCATCTGATTAGAATGACTGAGGGAAAGAAGTGACTGTGCATCTTCAGACTGAGTGTAATTAGGCTCAGAATTCTCAGCTGTAATAATGAGGCCTCAGTAGTCAGCAAAGACTTGATGAAAGTCTTCATTCATGTCAAGTTCAGGATTCAGTGCATTCTTATATTAAAATACACTATGTGAGTGCACTGATCTGCGGTCTTGTCACTTGTAACAAGTTCAGTGATCTAGGATTTTGAATTTCAAGCCTAGAATCTTTTTCTTGAAGATTGCAAGTCATAGATGAAAGTAATGTGCAACTATAGCAGAATAGTTATGAATACTATCTCTTACAAACTTCAACCTCTCAAGATCAGTGTCACACTTTTAAATGACATAGTCAGAGAAGTGGCACATCAGATCATCTCAGTGATGATCTGTGGCTGAGAGAGTAAGAAATAGATGTGAAGATCTGATATTTCAAACATAGACTTATAGCTGATGATGTTTTGCACCTCAAAAAGAACAGGTTTTACAAAGGCTCTCTGCAAACTGTGTAAGTGAATTCAAAATCACAGCAGATTGTGAAGTGTCAGCAGTAAAAGTAGTCTGCAGCTTCTCTAGAGTGAGATTCTTAATAAGAGAATCAGTTTAATTGTAGAAAAAGCAGCTCTGATTATTAATCTATCTGTGGAATAGAGAATTGAAAAGAATATATTAAAAATGACTATGATGGGCAAAGCAGCTGTTATGATATTTAAGAAGGAACTGTATGTAATCTACAAGACTAATTGTTCTTTGTCTAGAGAGAATGAATTCAGCTTCATCTCATGAAAAAAGTGTTGAAAAGGCTTAAGAAAAGAGTGAGTGAGTGTTGTTAAACTCACTAAGTAGTGTATTACAGGTCAAAGACAGAGTGAGGTGATCAATCTATTCTCACTATGACATTTCAAGTTCATGGTAGAGTTGCTCAACTTCAGACTGTGAGATCAAAAGATCTGAAACATCAGAGTATTCAGATGAGATATTCAAGTTGTCAAGATTCAAATGATTCTCATTCTCAATGACTGTCAATTCTTACTTATCAAGCTTGTGAAAAGAAATCTGATCAGAGACATCTTCATTTTCAGATAACTGATTCTAAGCCTCTTTATTAATCACAATGTTCTGATAACTGAGATGGTTTTTACAGAGATAGATTAGTTATTGAGCAACAGCTTCTTTACAAATCATGAAATCTTGATGAAACTGATATTGTAAGCAGGGATCTGCATTTGAATTTGAAGACTTCAATATAATAACATCAAGATTCTTAGAAAGAAGTGAGAGAGTGTTATAAACACAGTCAGTGTCTCTAAGAAAGTTAATAACATGGTCTTTATACTTATACTGATGTTCTCTGACTTGACAGATCTCAATGAAGACATGCATGTATGAAATTAACATCTCTTCAACCTGACTGAGAACAGAGAGATCTGAATCAAGATCATCAGAATCAAGGTTATTCTCTTGAGAGAATAAAAACAGCTTGTCAGACAGTCATCTTGAATCAACAGCATAACAATGAGTATAAACATTATCTTGAAGATTCATTCTGAATCAGTGAATTTGACAACAGCTACAGATCTTCATCTGTAAATCTTCAAGTGTATAATGAAATTCCTGCATACACTGTCAATCATCAGAATTAACAGCTGAATCTGTAAGATAAGTAGAACTCTGAGAATTCATCAGAGAGTCTGAGACAATTACAGTCTGTAACTGATCATGTTTCTGAAGAATTATGAGAGCTTCTATATTTAATGTATCAATTGAGCTTTCAGATTATGTAGAGTGCTGAGATGTCAAGAGACTGCTAACTCTTCTATTAAGCTAATTAATGAACAGATCTGCAGGGCTCTGAGAAACAGGGTTTTGAGAAGTTAAGAGTAAGAAAAATGATGTAAAAGGTGTCTGCAGCAGAAGCATGCCTGTAAAAGTGAAATGAGATTGACTTGAAAATGAGTTGAAGAATAATATAGATAATTGATGAAAGACTGAAGAGAAATCTACAGAACTGAGAGATGAATTAATTGTCAAAGATAACAGCTGCAGTCATTTTCTTAATTAAGTTAAGAATGAAGTTAATGAGAGATATTCTCTATAACACCTGACAACACAGTGAGCTCTTTGAATGACAGTTTTCTTTTTACAGACTGCTGTCAATAAAGATGTATCAGAACTATGAATCTTACAGTGATAAAACTTAACCTCAGATAACATGTCTGTTTCAATAGACTGTTCACAGGCTTGAGAGACTACTGTTAATTGTATGAAGTGTTGATATATCTGAAGTGATAAGAGAAGTTCAGACTCATTTATCACAGAATCTGTGACTGTAGAAGAATCTGATTTCACTGCACATATCTGTTTACAGTTCTACACAGTGTAAAGAGATAATCAGCAATAGAAAAGATGTAATGAGAGAAGATTACAATATCTGAGTTCTCTGAGTGCAGCATTGAAGGCAGACAGCTGTAGAAGTAGTAGAACACTGTAAAGAAATGAATTGGTCAAGAGACTGATTTCACAAGTAGTGAATGCAGGCTTTTGACACATTATCCATTCTTGAGAATCTATGAGAGGTGATTGATCTGTACAGAGTAGGTAGTTGATGAGATGTGTGATCAATTATTCAAGAATCTGTATTCAAGGATCTGTACGGAGTAGGTAGTTGATGAGATGCGTGATCTATTATTCAAGGATCTGTACGGAGTAGATGGTATGGTTGATGATATGGTTAATGAGATGAAAGATGAACGCGTTGTGGGCGCGTAGAAGAAGTCATAGTGCAATGTCATGGGATTGCACTTCGCTTAATTCTACACCAATCAGTGGGCTGTATTCGCGCCAAGAACCCTAAAAAGGAAATTCTCCACTTTTAATGACCAGGGTTTTCATCATATATTTGCTTCGCTTCGCTCCGCAAATTATTACATCCATGGATACCCTACAGTTGTAGCTTCAAGGTAAGTGTAAGTGTGCGCGCTGTGCACAGCGCAACATCCCTTTTCTTTCTCCCCTTCCCTTCTACAATACCCCTGGCTAAAACAAGCCCAGTTCAATAATTGGGTTTTTTTATTTTATTTTATTTTTATTTTATTTTTAAATGCCACCAGCCACAATTGAACAGCGCGGGGGAATAAAGGAACAGCCACAGCAAGCTTGTTTTCATGCGGTTAGGAGGGGAGGGGGGGAAAACGAAAAGGAAAAAAAAAAAAAAAAGAAAAATAGAGATTCACAAGAACGGTCAGGGTGTTTCTCTGGGTGGCTCGGCAACTACTTCATGTCATTTTCTTGCGATTGCGAACATTTTCTGTTATCATGGAGAAGAAAAATGTACATGGGATACTTCCGGGGGAGAAGTTTTTGATATCAAAAAGGCCGATGCGTATTGGGTACATACATTTTGCTTTGCCAGGAGCTACACGCACCTTTTAAGGTTTTGAGCTATGCATGTCCGTACCGTACTCCATATGAATGTATGCGTGCTGCATGCGCTGTGAATCTGAATCTGAATCTGAAAATAATGAATGCAAGCATGAAATAAATATGGCGTGGCGTGCCCGTGAGCTCAACTGGAATAAGTAAGTGAGAAGAGATATTTCAAATTTGCTTTGGGTGGCTCGGAGAAGAGAAGAATAATTCAAACGATGGGGTAAAAATGATATTTTTGAGAGAAGAAATGGAAGATTGGAGAGGATCAAAATGGAAGCTACATATCTATCCCAGTCATCATGCTTCTGCCGAGTTAGGCGAGGAAGGTTTCAAAACGGTACGTACAGATAACTACAGAGTACATGCGCCCCAACTCTTTGACTTTCGCGCGTTTGGATTGTGCACAGAGTTAGACAGGCTAGGCTGCATATCCTTTTTATCCTTATTTCATCCAACTTCACTATCACTCACCTCTCGTTGCAGGTTGCAGGGCGCATTCGTATCTTTTTCACGGGGGTTCACGATGGCGCGCCTATCAAGTGGTGGAAAGCGCAAACAAAAAACCAAACCATGCAGCTAAATAGGCTTGCGGACTTGAACCCTCCAAAAAAGCGCACCGTATTTCCTCGATCCGACCCTGGGCGGTGAAGCAGACAGAGCGGCAGCTTCCTTCGCATTTACACAGTACGGAGTTTTGTTGGACATATAATAGTAGTAGTTTAACTGTAGGCTACTGGGGCAAAAGAGCTCAATCACCACCAGCGCACTGCTGGTAGAAGGGCCGATCAACCCGGGACCCCCAACATTAACTAACTGGCTATTATTGAGCTTAGCAAGCAATAATGAGGGGTAGCGGATGAGAAAGCGCGCCTTGCGTATTCGGGGTCGGTCGGACCCCCCCCCCCCCAGCTACGTAAGTTAGGCGCTTGGCGAATAGTCAGCATATCCTTCAATCCGCCAGGGCCGAGGTGGCTGAAGCGCTAAAGGTGCAAGCGGATTCCCGCCTGTCGTGTCGACGGCGGGCGGGACAGTCTGAATAATAGTCCCACATATCTTGGTTTGGGTTTCCGGACAGCCTGGACGGGCTACAGGAGACGGTCACATATTGGTAGGGTTATGGCGGTTGAAGATGGGTGGCCCATGGCGGCTTTATATCTTGATGTAAAACGTCTCCTTTGAAGAAGGGTAAAGAAGGGGTAGATAGAAGGATTTGAAATGTAAACAAGCACACCAGTTGAGAAAAGGTTGCATTATTTATTGAGAGGGGCAAAAAAAAAAGAAAAAAAGAAAAAGAAAAAGAAAAGAAAAGAAAAAAAAGTAAAAAGAGTAAAAGAAATAGTTATTATATATAACAGAAAAAAAAAAGGAAAAGAAATTCTCAACCACCACGAACTAATTCGATCCTCAGCCATGTTCCGGGTTGTGTAAGGAGTATAAATCAGATCATTTGGAAATTGATAGTGCCACCTGCGCTAGAGATTGCCAGCTAAATTGCATTTTTAATTAAGCCTTTGCTTTGATGCAGATACAGCACAGACATCGTGAGAAAAGAGAAGATTCTGCTATCTTTGTTCAATTTGTGACTGTGTGACACAGACTCACTCATGATATATACACTGAAGAATTTCTGCTTTATGATCTGAAGTCAAAATATTCCTTTTCTGTACAGTAAGTTATCGATGTTATGTAGGTACTGTGTAAGTTATTACTGTTGTGTAAATTAAAAATAATGTCTGTACTCCGTAACTACGTACTCCGTAGAAAATGGCAAATCATGTTTCTGCAAGGCTAAGCTTTCCGCGATTTACCCCTGTAACTCTTTTTTTAACCTTGTCCACAATAGGCAAACGACTCCACAAATAAAGATGACGTAAAAATTCTGGTAACTAATCACAATGGAAATGATTGTAAGGAGTGTTCTTCCGTACAGTACATTGTTATTTGTATATACAAAGTTACTGTGGGATGATACTAACTATCATATCGTAGAAAAACGTATTGAAATGACCATTCCTCTCTCATTCCCACTATTGAATTATCTATCTAAAAAGCTTTCCGTCCGCCGGCGCAGTCCCTATTAAGATGTTGGTTAAGCTCCGGGCTTGCCTTACGACAACCTCACCAAACAAAGAAGTAGTGGCCTTGCCTCTCGCTGGCCTGACCCTAGTGGAATTTTCTTTTCTTTTTTTGGGGGGGGGTGAGGTGAGGTGAGGTGAGGTGAGGTGAGGGTGTGCAGGTGGGGTAGAGCCCCACACTTCCTAGGTTTAGTGGCTTGGCCGACACTAGACAGGCACCACATCCCCGCAGCCAATGCCAGCCATCCTCTCCACTAAACACGAACCAAGATTGCTTGTTTTCCCGCGATTTATGCACATCCCAGCTGAGCTTACGCGGCCTTTTTGAGAGGAAAGGTGGTTGTGAGATTCTTGGCATCTTATCTCGTCCTTTTTTTGGTTTTTTTTTTTTTTTTTTCGGTTTTGTCCTTCCACTGCTCGACTTTTTTCTTTCCTTTTTTTTTTTTTTTCTTTCCTATCTTCTTTCAGCCATTTTTGGTAAAAGAGGATTCTTTTTTTCTTCTTTTTTTTCCATGGTGGGACTTTTGTAAGATGTCTAAATTGAGCTATCATTGATTGCCACAATAAACTGACATAGAAATGTAATGGAAAAGGTTTGAAATTTAAAAAAAAAAAAAAAAAAAAAAAAAAAAAAGGGGACAAAGTTGCTTAAATATCTGGCTGCCAGTATGGGGGTAGTCTCTGCGTGCTCACCCTCGATGCAAGCATATGTTCGGCCCGTGCCTAGGCATGTTCCCTGTACAGAAGATGCGATGTGACGATGCGAGAGCAGACGGAAAAAAACAATGAGAAGTAAAATTCTTCAAGGTCTTTCATTTAATTTTATTTTCTTTGTTCTCCGCCCTCCGCGTTTCAGGCGGGAGGAAGGAATTTTTACTAATTCCTTCTCATCTGATTGGTGCTTTTCCCACCCTATTTGTCTTGCCCTCGGCTTCCCTCTCCGAAACCCCTCTTCTTTTTGAGCTGGACATTTCGTGCTGTTTTCCTGTCACTCTCATCAGGAGGATGCACCGATGCAAATGGAGGCGGGGAATGCATCCTGGCATCCATGGATGCGGTTGGGCAGTGGCACATGACCTGCGCACTCAGCTATTTTGCTAACCCTCTTCAGTCCTTGCCAATGACTCAGGACTCAGGGGGGTGCTCTCGGATTTGAGAGAGGGATGGGAAAAAGGGGGGGGAAATTCCATCCATCTAGATGGTGGTACTCCGTAGTTGGAGGGGACCCTGGGAAATTTTAGATCGGGGGCGTCAGCCCCCTACCCGATTGCTGTCAATGGTATGTCATACTTGCAAACCCTGTCGTTCGTCTGGCATTTTCGTTGAATATTTTAAGCCGCGCACATAGAAGAAAGACCTCGTGGATAATTTCTGAAACAAGTTTTGCACCCCTTTCGCAGATTATTTTGGCAGGGGTGAGATGTAACTGGGCATCTTGCTCCTTTTTTTTGGGCCCTTGTAGCGTTTCTGATTCAGAGCTTCAGCTTCCATTGCCCTGTTTTGAGGAGTTCGGAGAAGGACATAGAAATAGGAGGAAGCAGGAAGAGAGGAACAGTTTTTTTTTTTAAAAAAAAGGAAAAAAGGAAAATCAATTGGCTTTCAGCGGCAAGGATCTGGAAACCATACCAACCGGATTGATCTGTCCTTGGCATCGCCAAGTCGTACATGTATACGAGGTCTGTACATACGGCGTCTCGCAAGTCTAGGAACTCGAAAATGCAACAGAACGGATGGGAAACCCATCGGAACCCCGGGTGACAGTGAGGCGGACGACACCTGTCAAGTTCACGACTGTGCCTCCTGGCTGTGTTACCTGGCAGTGGATGTCATCCCAGTCGCTATTGCAACAGATGTGATAAAAAAAAAAAGACTGCGATTGTTCTTTTCCTTGCATGTAGGTGTGTTGATGTCCATGGTAAACGTGCTGTTTCAACCGCAACCTGATGGCAGGCATGAAGAGCAATGAGGACATGGCGAGAAATTGCCACTCTCTCTTTCCGGGCTTTGGCGATAACAAAACGCGGCTGCCATCCCCACTCGTAGGGGGTAGTATATTCTAAAGGGAAGCTGGACAAGCATTGCTGTCCCGACGCGAGCAGAAAATCCCCCTGAGTGTGAAGCGCTCAACTTCTGATCCAGTTCGGAGGGTTTGTGCGAGTTGCTTACATCGCAGCAGCTTGAGGCCGCTAAAGCCGGAAAAAAATCCTGTTGCAACTTCTAAGGGGGAAGCAGCATCCGTCCATCCATCCATACCCTCTCACATCGAGTATCCAGTAGTAGTAGTAATCCATAAGTCCAGGATCCCTCCGAAATCTGGGAGCGAAAAAAAAAAAAAAAAAAAAAAAAAAAAAGTAAAACTATAGTTATAGTTCGAGCCCCACACCCGCCCGTATCCCCTGCCAGCATCAACCTCAAGCAGTGGTTCCGCTAAACACAAGCCTCAGCAGAGAAATAAGAAGAAGAAGAATTAATAAATAATTATCAGTTGTTCACTTATTAGTTACTACTTGACTCCTCTCCTTGGGGCAAGTCCACTGCACTGTACTTCCGTAGTCTGTACGGAGTAAGTAGGTAAAGGGTGGAGCCGTTGGATTCTAAGCCACCCAAGTAAGGATCTGCAGCTTTCCCCAAAAGAAACCCGCGTCGGTGGCACTAACTAGCCAACCACAACGGCATCCCTTGGCCCTTGCGCAGGCAGTTCCCGCGAACCGACCGACCTCTGCTTCTGCTGTGAACCAACTGACCAGAACAAGAAACTCGTTCTGTCTCCCTTCCCCACCCAGATCCACCAAAGTAGAAGTAGTAGTAGTAGTAGTCGTCGTCGTCGTCGTCGTCGTCTCCTTCGAAATAATGGAATATGGGCACACACAAGAGCGCCTGACGTAGACTACGGGAGAACTACTGATCGAATTGTTTTCTTGTAGATATGCCGTTTTCTAAAAACGAAGAGAAACTTTGCAATAATAATGTTGCCGGATTGGAATAATTGCTTGTCGAAAATTACAATGAAGCCTCATTTTTCAAATACACTCATTACGTCATTTTTCATGTAATTTATATACCGATACTAAGCCACGATATATATATACATAGTTATTCCGTAGTCAGTGGCTTCTTCTTCTAATGGGTTACGGACATCTGGAGTTGGAAAAGCCGACCCTTGGGACAGCGCTTGGAGCTTGATGGAGGAACAACTTTAACTTCTTATTCTAAGGTTATTATTATTACGGGCCACCAGGAGGAAGATGTGGCCCAGGAGTTTTTTGCTCGTGGACGGTACATGGTACATTACATGTACCTGGCGGCGCATTTCCTGGATCTTAAAACCCAGCCAATTCGCGGCTTCGAGGATTGCGGGAGTGGAGTTGAGTTGGTCTGGCATTTCTTCTGTGATTTGATATGTCCCTGTCTGCTCCTCACAGTGCTTCCTCTCAACCCAGTTTTCCTTTGACATTTCTAGGCATTTATTGACTTGCTTGAAATCATAATAATTAACTGTTGCTGCTGTTCTTGTTATTCCTGTATCTTGTTCTCCGTGATTTGGCTCAATCTTCGTATGCTCCAACTTACTGCAGTGCAAGCTCCACACCATCTGGCATTTAATATTTGAATTCTCCTGATAGAAGTAGGAGTGGTAACTATGGTAAGTAATAAGTTAACTAGAACTAGTAATACCCAGCTGAGATCTCCTGGACCAATACAGTCTGTACTTACAAAGAGAAGTACGGCATACAGAATACACGCAATCTTACATACCAACCCATACCCATCCATACAGCGGCCATACGGGCCAGCGATACATACCGCCCTATCTGCCAAGATGGGAACTGGGAACTGGGAACTGAATAACGCTAGGTACAAGTAACTACTTAAAACTATCTTTGCGGCGGCGTTGTGCCGTTGTACCTTGTAACTAACTAACTATCCTATCCTGCACAGAACTCCGTACGATCTGTCGACCTTGTGCTTCCTCTCGTCAACTCTGGCGATTTCTCTCCCTCACCTGGTTCTTCTTAACTGCGCCGATCCCCTTTTCCCCAGACCTTCGATCTGAACTCGCTTTTATATTTTTTTTTGTTCCGCACTGTAACTACGCTGCGTACATCAGGAACCACACGAGCTGTCTGTCCCCCATTCCGGTCCTACATACCTGGGTACACTTCCTTGAACCCGGCTTCCTACATATACCTCCACACAGACGGACAGGCATACTATACGTACGCACTGACTCTGTCGAGTCTTGCATATTCTGTCTGCAGTCCATACATATTGACATACACTCAAACCAACAACATACATGAGCTAGATCTCTGCCTATCACGGAGAAATAGTCGGCTCAAAGCCTATTGAGGAGACGAGACCACCAGAAGCAGAAAAAGAAACAAGAGGAACAAAAAAAAAAAAAAAAAAGAAAGAAAGAAAGAAAGAAAAAGACTCAAACCGATCAATTGATCGACCATCTGACGTTCCCTCTTATTTTCTTGTCGTTCAGACCCGCCGATTTTCTGCATCTCGAACCCCTTGCCATTTTTAGCTATCACCACGCCCAACCTTCCCTATGACTATGGTTATCGAAAACCAAAACCGCCAGTATGGCGGTGGGATGGGTTACGACCATGCGTATCAGAGCCAAGTTCATCCCGGCACTCCCCAATTCAATGAAGCCTGGACAGCGCATTCGTCCGCTCATCCTCCGCAACCCATCTACCCTACATCTCTTCCCGCAACTTCTGTCGCGATGCATCAGACTATAAAGCGCGAGGAAGTTTCACGACCTACTGCTATCTCTATGCCATATACGAGCGTGCCGGTGCCTGCCCCATCAATGGCCCCGAGCAGCAACTACAGCCCTGCTCCTGCGTATGGCGGTCATGAGCAGATGATTGTTCTTCCCCAAGAGATTCCGCGGACAACTTTTGAACAGGCGCAAAGCTATACATCGCCGTCTCCAATAGCTCCATTCACTCCGGCTAACTATCCTCCCATGGAATATGCGCAATCCCTGCAGCAGCAGCAGCAGCAGCAACACCAACAGCAACACCATCACCAACACTCGAATGCGAGGAATATGCCCCAAGGGTTCGTCCATTGCTTCTTCCCCTTTCTTTGGATTTGTCCCATGATTCTAGCGTTTCACCAGATTGAACAGAAAAAAAAAAAAAAAAGAAAACATAAGGAAAAAATAGAGGATCTTCAGTGCGATTTTGCTAACTTGATATTCAGCAACGAGGCTCCGTCGCAAACGGTCCAGTCACAACCGCCACCGCCGTCCACGTATGGCGATGCCCTGGATGCTAGTCGAGGAATGGTTGCGCTGAGCCAAGATCTGGCAACCCCGCGAAATATATATGCCCCTCAGAATGCTAGGGGACCTAGGGAAGCCTACGGGTTCCCAGCTGCGCATTCTTCAGCCTCATCGATCTCGTCTGCGGGCAATTATCCGTATTACAGTGCGTCAGTGGTCTCTGTCGATTCTTCCGTCACCGACTACAGCTCGACCACTTCAGAATCTTACGATGGCATGCCATCGCGAACCCTCCCTCGACCGTCCAGCCTCATGCATGGCTGCATATCCGGGCCTCAGTCAATGATGAGCCAGTTCAGCTCAAAAGTCCCATCCAACACGCAGAAGAAACACAAGTGTAAAGTCTGCGATAAGCGATTTACCCGACCTTCCTCCTTGCAGACCCACATGTACAGTCACACAGGTGAAAAACGTGAGTCCAGTCCCAACCGATATATATCTCTATTCGGAGGAGAAGCTTTCCAGATTTTTGCCATCAACAGGAGTACTGACATTGATGCCACTTTGGCCAACAGCATTCCCCTGTGAATTCCCAGGCTGTGGGCGTCACTTCTCCGTGGTATCGAATCTTCGTCGACACAACAAAGTCCACAAGGGCGAAAAGGAGTCCGGCTCCCCTTGAACAGCAAGAAGAATAAAAATCCTCTTCTCCTTGCACCAAAATGGCCCTTCGCTGCCGTTTGATGTTCTCTCGTCCGTCTTCTCTACAAAAGAAACTCCATCGACCTTCTTAACGACTTCTTCGCACGCGGCGTTGCTTCGATCAGGCATAACCCAAAGTGCGTGCGGAAAACCAACCTTGGTCTTCCTAATCCCTAATATTCCTTCTTTATTTCCCTCGCTCGACGATTATCCACCTTCTTCACATCGTCATATACGACTCTAGGTTGGGTTGCAAGATTTTAATTTACCACTTTTCCTACTTCTACCCACACTCCATTTACTGCTTGTATTATATATATATTTTCTTTGCTATACTTTTGCTAGTTCTCTTCACCCGGCTCGAGTTGTGGGATTTCGAGTTTTCACGGCCGGAAATCAAAGATACCCCAGTGTGAGAAATTTTTCTTTTTTTTTTTTTGTTCGGATGGCATAAGGTAGGGGAATTGCACCGGATTTGAGGGGGAAACACATATTCTTTTTTCCTATCTTTGGTGTGTTTGTGTCATGTCTTTTTTTTTTGACGATAGAGGCGCTAGGTTTTTTTTTTTTTTTTTTTTTTTTTTTTTTTTTTTTTTTTTCCCTTTTTTTGCTTCCTAAACGTGGAATGGGACGACTTCATATTTTTATTCCTTTCGTTTCATTTGCTCAGTTTTATACATACCCTCGCTAGACTAGGGCCAGTCGCTTCTCCGTGGATTTTCCATCTCCTTTTGTCCTGGCATATCGTATTGTTTCTGCATTTGGTTCTACGTTTTTTCGCACTTCTTTCTACCTCCGTATCACTTGTCTCCTTTTTTTCTCTTTCATTGATACCACAGTGTGGACCGATTGCCGTTCGTTGCTTCTTATCATGTCTTGCATTTTCTTTTTCTTTTTTCATTTTTTTTCATTTTTTTTTTTTTTTTTTTTTTTTTTTTTTTTTCCTTTTGTTCATGCCTTGATGTTGATCATTTGTCTATTTTTCTATTACAATTTGGAAAAATTTTCTTCTTATATTATTCCATTGCCACTATTCGCCCCTGGCTCTTGTTTGTTTTCGAGTTTTTGAGCTCCTGAATACTTTAGCTATTGTCCCATGTCTTTAATGCTTCCCTGGCCATTACCAGGATATGCCCGCTTCAGTCCCTTGCAGCTGTCGTCTGCGTGTTTTTATCACTGCCACCTAACCATAGTGCCACTTGAGTAAGTGGCAATGTGTTGGATGAACCAGGGGTTTAAAGTTGGCTTATTATTTTCCACCCCTTACACTTGCGCTTTGCCCGCAACGTCATTTGTAGATCAAATAATTTTTGCCGCTTGGTCTCTTTCCTATATTCCCCCTGCAGCACATTTATTGCATTGTCTTTTATCCTCTTATTATTTTATAATTTCTTTCGCTCTTTTTATATATATCTATTAACTTTAATTGTCTAATCTCTATTATTAGTGGATATTATCTTACGTAACGTTCCTCTTCTGAACTAAGTTACCTCTGTTGTTTCTGTTGGTTTCTTTTCCTTTTCTTTTGAACCGCCTCTCTGCACGAATTTCAAATGATGGGCGGTCTTTTTTCATGGTTGGCTCGCAACTTTATTTAATAAACAAAAAAATAATCAAGAAACCCTTCTTCAAATGTGGTTATTGTTTTTTATGTATATCCCGTTTTCCAAGCCATTGTTTGGAAGCTTTTTTTTCGGTCCGCTGGAAGTTACCAGACCCGAGACAAACTCATAGTTCCGTTCTGAAGCGGCTTTCCTGATGCCTGGCCTGTCCTTACTCCCTTCGCCCCCTTCGCTTCCCTTTTCATAACCTTTTATTGAATCGGAATCGGGATAAATATGTGTGCTATGGGCTATGTCTAGATTCGCCACATTTGACTCGAGATCGAAAGGACAGGAAATATTAGTTCATCATTAAAACTAATTCATGCCATGAAAGGTGTTGAAATATGTGCTTTTTTAGCCTACTCTGCTCACGACGAGTCCCTTCCACTCACTCGTATATATAAAACTGACGACTTCTATCTCACCTCTCCTCATCAATCAATGGCTGCGGCTTAAAAAAAGCCAACAATCAAAACAAAGTAATCCGTCCTCGACGGACCCTTGCCCCTCTCCGAAGAAAGCTCCCCCTCCCCCTTCGTCTTCGTCTTCGTCTTCGGCATGGCCCCCTACCGAAACCCCTCCTCCCAAGATTTCCTCTCCAACATTCACCCAAGAATTTTCTCTTCGTTCCAAGGCCGTACGCGCGTTCGCCCCGGAAGAGGTATAGTGGCCGCAGATCTCGAGAACAACACGATACGGAATAATAATAATAATGATGGGGAAAGCATGGGTTACTAATAACTAGCTGAACCCGAGAGAGCTGAAGGGCTGAATGAAACGCGAGGGAAAAGGACACGGAAAGAGATAACCTGGGTAACAAAAAGGAAAAATGGGGCTGGGGCTCTGTTCGCAAATCGGAGTGCGGACCGGGTCGTCCTCGTGAAGAGTGTTGTTGATTGTTGCGATGCGATTTTAAATACTACAAGATGCAGAGTTGAGGGGAAAATACGCTTTTTGAAGAATGGGGATTTCTTTTCTCTCTCTCTCTCTCTCTCTTTTTTTTTTTTTTTTTTTTTTTTTTTTTTTTTTTTTTTTTTTGCCTGCAGTATTTATCACATTTCCTCTTTCCCCTCATTTATCATCACCTGTTCTTCTTGTTTCTCAGTTTGTATTCTCATTTTTCTTTTTGTTGTCAAAATACAATAATATACTTAAAAGTATCTATCTTTCCCATGTTGGAAGTTTGTCTGACATCCACTCATGCTCCATTTTGATTTTAACATTTAACCGTCCCGTGCAATGCATACGTTAGTGCCGTACAAGCATCTACACGGAACGTCTCTTCTCATCCCTTGTCGTTCAGCATATGGTCTTCCTGAGCCTTCAAACCCCTATTGGAACAGTAACGTAGTCTTTTCACCCCTTCTTGAGCACTACAAAAGTAGCTGTAGTCAGGGGGGGGGGGATTTTCCCTCTCATCATCACTTCGCCTGTTCCCCCCTCCCTTCCTGTCCGATTTATCTACCTACGTATGTATGTACAGTACATGTATGTACTTTCTTCTTTATCCCCCTTAGATCTATTTATGTTCCTGGATGCACACCGAGACCCGTCCGGTTATGCCAGGGCCTTTTTGTTCTTTTACTTTCACTTTTATTTTTCTCCCAGAGAATATAAGTTGGAACAATTCCTGTACGTTTCGTGGCAGTTTTTAAGCATTTTAATTCTTGCAATTTTATTTTATTTTTAATTTTTGTTCGGTCCTCCTACAGCGGACGGGGAAGAAAATTTTGGCAGAAATATTCTACCAGGTAGGTCATAACATAACATTGGGAGACAGTTTATATTCATGAACAGGTGCTCTGATGAAATATACCCGGAAGACTGATACACAATCTATAGCGTAGAGCCACGCATATTTGTACTACAGGTAGGTAACAACTGAACAAAGGCTTAATAGTGTAACTATTGCAGGACCCCATATTCAATCAGGGATGGATGCCACATCCATCCAGGTACGAAATGGAATCGATAAGATTGATAAGGGCATAGCCGAAAGTTTCCTCTCCTTAGCGTCGCTTGACAAATCGGGCCGAGCCTTTTCCGTTGGAACCATGCTCTGTTCCCGATCCGAGTTTTGCGGGATCGGCTTGCACGTTTTTTTTTTTTTTTAATACTCTTTTAAGTTTTATCAATTTCTGGATTTTTCGCTGAGAGTTAACTATGGAGCAGCTCTGAATATTCCATAGTTACCAGTTTTGCCTTCGTTGATGAGCTGACTCTCTGACCTGATTGGCAGCGACCCCTGGTTTTCTTTCGATGAATCCGCAAGGTCCTGCCAGAAACTTTGGACATCACATATTGCCTGGGATAATCTCATATAGGCAGGTTAAATAGATTTGACATAAAACCAAATGACTGTGGTTATTTGTTCCAAAGTGATGGATGGCTGCCGGGTTTATCTCATTCTCTGAATATCACCAAGTGCAAACTGGGCCTCATTTTTCAGCAAAGTCTGGGAGAAGTTTCAGGAAGATTTCGGCAGTGATATCAGTACCGATGGTATAGGACAAGATTTTCCCCTCTACATCGAAGCCGAGGACAAGACAAACAGACGTGGTAAATTCCTCGTTACCGACGGGCATGGTTCTTAGCGAAAAATTTTTGGAGCCTGTATAGAAGGCTGAACCAAGGCAACTTTGGAGATGCTTACATGGTTTCCATTTTATAGTTAGACATATTAAATGAAGAGGAATTGTTAACATTCTTACATTTCATCATGCCGCAAACATGCTTATACTATGTCCAGGTGATGCTCTTCAGAATAATAGAGGAGAGTATGCAATGCAGTATCTGAGAGACTTGAGGACAGTTACATTTGAACCTGCTTGTCCCATCTAAATAATATTTAACTGATGAGGGAAAGAGATGATCCTATCAGAGGCATGGAGCTGTGTGAGTGAAATACCTCTCTGAAGAAATAATGATCTGTGATGGACTTATTTTAGTTTCAGAGTCAACTCAGCATAATTAGTGAGAATTTGTTCTGCTTACTCTCTGACATTCAGAGAAATGTTGTAAAGAGAAGAATTGAAACTTATTTATATGATTGATTCTTCTGAAGTTGTATTTCAATAATGTATCTGTTAATTAAAAGCTGCATGAACTTCTCTAGAGGTTGACAGAAATTCTGTGTATGAGCTGAACAGTAATCTCAACATTGAAGTTTTTCCCACTCTCAAGACCAATATAGTTAGTGTTGCACATTAATTTAACATGCTTTGATGGCATTCCTTCACAAAAAGAGAATATCTGAAGTAGCTTGAGATGAAATAACTCTACTGACACGTAGCAGTAATTGTAAGTCACAGATGTTATGTCTCTATATGAAGTCTCTTTCTTGCACTGTGTGTTTCTGTAATCTTGAAGTGCAATGATGAGATTCAAAACCAAACATCTAACTAAATACCAGCATCGAAGGCTCATAAGTGTTGATCAAAATTGGGAAACTGAAGGCCTGTTTGGGCAATATTTATCTCCTGGGCGGCTTTTCCTGAATCAGAAAGACTCAGAAAGACTTTAACGTCACACCATTTAAATATAACGACACTACTGTCCGCCGGCGGGCTGGGCAATTAATGTGGGCGAAATCCCCGATCCATTTTATCCACATCAAGGGAGGAGAGCCACCTTTTTAACACACCCTCCCACCATCTTTCCACTGTTCTGCATCATCCATAACAAGCGAAGTCAAACCCCTGCTTCAAGCCATATTTGCCAGGACGTCGCACTAGCAGGTCTTTGGGATGACAGCCCAGCCTCGTACCTCTAGCGCCAAGAGCGGCCAATGCTGGACTCAAAAAAGAGCAATAATGCCTCTCTCAGAAACTCGAGTTGCCGAGCATTCACATGCTATCTCGAAAAAGGCCGAAGTAGCGCGCCATGACGACTGCGGTAGGGTAGGTAGGAGGTCACCGGTTCACCTCCATAGGGTCACAGCCCTGGAATAGCTTCTTCTATCCCTGGCCATTTCTCGTAAATAATGTTGGGAATTTGAATTTCAGGAGGCTAGCGAGCTGCTTGGTCAGTGCTGTAACCCCGCAATCTGGAGTTGACACAGTGACTGGTTGAATCAGAGTGCTAAAGACGCTCTGCCAGATGAGCTAAGTAGCCTTTCTGCGTGTCATTGAACTATTGAACGACTGTTTAGACGGCGAGATCAGCTCAATATTCAATCTTTGGTGTGCAATTGGTACGGAAGGGTTGCCCTCTGTGCGGCAGACTTGTTCACAATAAAGTGTATCAGAAATAATATCGATTGAAACTCGGAGCATGAAGTAGCGTAGTACAGACATTTTTCATCATGTGGCAGGCCACCGCACAGCACAGAGACTTTATCTCAGCGGGCTCAGACCTCTGGCTCGGTTTGAACGGGTTGCAGCATTATTATTAACTAGTTAATCCGGCATGACACTAACCTACTTTTGATACAAGTCATGTGCTCAGAGCAATTCTCACCAGAGAGTCTGAGAAGAAACAGTTCTATCTTCAATGAAGATTCCTGAGATTTACAAGGATTTTTCAGATTCTTCAACTTTGACTTTCTATTACTATATATTCACATATCTTTGAGATTTGAAAATCACCTTAGCTTATAGCTAAAGAGAAGAAGAATAGAAATATTTCTTTAATATTTCAAAAAAATCTATATTTAAGATAGATGTATACTCTTGAAAATGATCATATTTTTTGATCTCAGAATTTCTAAGAGCTTTTTTTTATATGAGAAATTGGATCAAAATTCCTGTATTCAAAAACACACTGGTCAACTTTGAGATGATACTTCTATTCTAAGAACTTGAGATATGAATATAAAAATCAGATACATCGCGAGAATATTGTTATTCTAAGGTTCTAAGGTGATACAGAAATGATGAATCTATGAAGTTGAGTTGAAATTCTCTTTCATACTCAGGATACTGAGCAAATCCTTTTCATGTTGCTAAGATATCATCACTCACATGACCTGATTTTACTATTTAGGTTAGCTTATTGCTTATTTGAGATTAGCTCATGACATAATCATCAATCCAGTGTTAAAACAGCAATGGATATCTGGAGAAGCGTCTGAGCTTGCTGAGATAACAGAGACTGGTGGGATAATAAATGTGTTACCGGGCTACTGCCGACGTTGCGTGGTAATTATTAGCCTTTCGGTGGACGGCTGTTGGCTTGGGAAATTGGAGAACATATCCAATAATATCGCTGGTAAGTTAACTGGTAACTAACTGATGCGGAGCGCCAAAACTTTTGATCATACTACTTTTTGCAGGCGAGCGTTCCAACCCCTCCTAGAGGGCCGGGATTGGATCGCCGTTCAATGTTATGCGAGAAGTTGCCAGAGTTCGTTGGGCAGAGAACATTCAAAAAACAGCAAAGGGAAAAAGAGGAAAAAACAATAAGTTACTCCTGTCGCGGATGAAGCTGAGCTGCAAGCAAGGTGAGCCAGCCTGAACATCTCGAAATCCCTCTGAGCCGCGGATGTCCACATAGCGCTACTACTACCTCGAAAACCCAAGGCCACCTCGAAAGCTAGAAATCTGGGGAGAGAAAGGACCCGTCGGTTGGAAGGAAGAAATAATGCAGACGGATCCAGGTTCTACTTGAGTAGTCGCAGTCCGTTCTTACGCAGTTAACTCTCCTCTGGTTGACTGTGCATGAAACCCGCTTGGCCAATTGCCTAGCCCTCTATAATGGCGTCCGGCTCACAACCAAGAAGCCTGTTGATAGCGTGCTTGGGTACGTTGTGGTTGGGCGAAAGTCGTCTTGGGGTAGGTAGCAGGCAGAATCAGACTCTGCATTGCTCTAACCTGAAAGCGCGCATCGCAGATCGCATGGGATGATGATGGACTTGGGACTTGGAAACTCATCATCTGCTCAGCCATCCCAACAGCTTCAACCGTCCTCTTCTCGCCAGCAAACTCGCACCATGGATTCCTCACAGCGTCCGCGGAAGCGGGCTCGGATGGCCTGTACCTGGTGCCATGAACGCAAAGTTCGCTGTGATGTCTCTATTCATGGAAGTCCCTGTACAAACTGCCGGCTCGATGGCCATGAATGTACTATCCGGTCGAGTGCTTGTAGAGGGTAAGTAGAGTGATCGAGCTCCTCCCAACCTCCAACGTGAGTCCGAAGATGCAGGGCTGTCTGGATTTATCAAGCCCCATCGTGTTATATTTTACCCCAGATTTGTGTTTTCAGGGCTTTAATATTGTCATGATCTAATAATCTTTGCAGCCGTGGTGTCCGAACTCAGCTCCAATGGCCCGAGCCGCATTCTCAAAATGGTACTCTTGTGCATAAATCGGACCCGGTCAGTAGAATGGTCAGTAGAATGGGGCCAATGGAAAGTATTTTAGCGAGACCGACTTTCCCTCAATATATTGATCCTCCTCGGCAACCTCCCTTCTTTGGGGGGATGTGGGGAGAACGTAAGTAGTGCTGGTGTCCGTTTGTTTCTGGGTTACACTGTTCGATGTGATATAGTCACTAACGAGGCTGACAATCTCCAGAAGAAACCCAGTTCGAGATGTTAAGGTCGATGAATTCTCACCTTCCTAGAACCATCCTCCCTTTTTCGTTAGATAGTCCAAATGGAGATTCAAATGTCATATTTTCCTTCTACCGTTTCATTGAGCTTCGCGATCTCCACACTTTACCAACTGAAGATGTCAAATTTCTGGAAATGAAAGGCTGTCTTCATGTACCCTCGGGGCCAATCCTGGATGAATTCGTCCGTCAATATTTTCTACATGTCCATCCTTGCCTACCAGTATTGAACGAGGCAGATTTTTGGAGTATGTATGCAAATCGAAATGATGGGATAAAGAAGCCACGAGCTATATCATTGTTCATCGTGCAGGCAATGTTCTTTGCGAGCTGTGCAGTAAGCTTTTCTTGCCCTAACTTTTATATTGTCTCTATCAAACGTCAAAAAACTTGCTAATCATTCCCGTGCAGTTTGTTCCGCCAAGTGTCATCAAATCTGCTGGATTCGTGGATAGCCGCATAGCCCGCAATACTTTATACCGGAGAGCAAAGGTAAGTTATTGCTTACCATTGCCAAAGCTGCTCAACAAAGGGAGACTAACGAGTTCCGTATAGCTTCTTTTTGATCTAAATGCGGAGAACGACGTTTTAGCAAAGGCACAGGGTGCGATTCTCCTCACCTACCAGAGCTCGTCCATCGATTTCCACGCCGGGAGCCTGTGGCTCACAACTGCTATCCAACATGCCATTCTTTACGGCGCGCATTCATATAATAGCAAATCAAACGTTACCGATCCTCACAGGGGGACAAAGAAACGACTGTGGTGGTCAATCCTACTCCGCGACAGAATTTTGCCCCTAGGGCTACGCCGGTACCCTCAGATCACACCTCAACATTTTGATCTGTCTCTTGACTGCATGGCTGAAGAGGATCTCCAAGACGAGATCCACAAGTCCGAGGTATACAATGCGGAAACCAAGCGCATTCTTGCAAATGTTTTACGCGTCCAGTGCCAGCTAGCTATTGTGCTAACCAGGGTTATAATGATTGTCTATGCGCCTAATGGGTTCTCGCAACCCAAATCGATGACGGAGAAGGAATTTATGAAGTCACTCAGAGAGATAGAAGACATTAGAGCTACCCTAACTCAATGGGCGAATGAGGCGAAAGCCGCCTTTGGTTCTATCTTTGCCTCGGATGACGTCCATGAATCTGTCACCCTTTACTCGAATTTGACATTCATGTACTATCAGTGAGTGCCCCTATGGTTATAGACGTTTGACTATTGATTCTCGTCGAGCCATGCTTACAGTCATATAATCAGCACCGCCCGCGTCGCCCTATGTCACAATCAGGCCCTTACCATTGAGATACATCAAAGGTTTATCGCCGAGACTTACAGTAAACTTCTAGAGGGACTTAAGGATGAACTGGAAGATGCGGCATTAAGTATCACGAGAAGCGTTAAACGACTACTCATGCGTGGAGTGGCGCGACATCTTCCCATCAGCGCGTATGTTTGATTCCCGTGTCACCTTTTTAATTCCATTTCAGTGAAGAGAGTCTATTTACATGAAATAGACCTATGGCTAACGATTCGATTGACTTTTAAAGCATCGCATACACTGCTTTACCTCTAGTCCTAAATGCACTTGACGTTAAGCTATCTGGAACCACATCCCAATCCGCAACACGCAAACGGCGCTGGAGCTACTATGCGGAGGTCATGCAACTATATCGAAACAGGTATGACGGCACAGATTACGTCGCTCTCCTCATTCAGGAAGTCCTTAGATTTGCGGAGAAACAAAACCTCCTCATATCCTTCCAGCCGGACGAATCATCAAGTATCATGTCAAGCCCGAACAGCAGCAGAGATAACGGAAAAGAGGACACGAACAAATCGAGCCCAGTAACTGAGACATCTAACGGACCTGCCGCATCTAACAAACGCACAAAGAGCTGGTCTGAAGTCTTCATTCGACAGCCACGCTTCTACCTCAGGCTCTCATTGTCAATTGACTTCGCTTTTGCAAGAGGGCAATACCCTCGAGATACAGACTTACCTGCACTCGTCCGTGAGCTTCACCTTAGAAAAGATAGCGATCAGGCAATCGAGACTATGCAACCCAACATACCAGTGGAAGTTCGGCTGAAAAGTCTGCCACCACTAACGAAATCCCAGCCGCAGCCTCCAAATCAGCAGGAACAGGAACAGGAACCGCAACAACCAGGAGATCAGTTCACTGTTCAGGATGCAGACGTATACTATGGGGTTGACGGCATGACTGAAGTCCCCAACCCGGAACAACAACAGGAGCAGCAGCCACAGCAATCTCACCAGATCCTAGTCTCCCATCCACCACCAGCGGATCATAACCTAGCTCCTCAACTAACAACCGATCAATTGCTCTTCAACAACTCGGTGAACCTACGCGAGGTAAACCTTGACTTTCTAGATCTGGAAAGTCCGCTACTTGATAGCCTTAATGGCGGTGTTGAGCTTGGAGTCCGGGCTGACGACAGTGGGGAGGATGGTGATTTTACCTTTGGAAAGGTTGGTTCGTCCTATTGGGTCGACGGTATACTTGAGGAGATTATAACTAGGGTGCATACATGATTATCAGAAAAGAAATAATGAAACGAAAAATTTGAAACGAAAAGATCATTTGTCAGCGTTCTTTGTTTAGTTATTGGAGTTCCTTGATGCTTGATGGAGGGCATGGCACAAGGGTTTGAACCACCGAAGTAGCTGGGTGTAATATGGTGGCAGATTGGCAATCCAAATGTTAATTGGGCAGCGCGCTTTCTCCTTATAAATTAACATTTCATCTAGGATCAGCAAAGGAACGTGTTCAGTAGTTCCGAACAGAATCTATATTAAACGCTTTACCGTTTCATGCCCTGGCTGGTCTAGAGGCTATTTATTTGAGATCAGTTTTTATTTTTTATTTTTTATTTTTATTTTTATTTTTATTTTTATTTTTATTTTTATTTTTATTTTTTAATTTTTAATTTTTTGTATTCTTTCACTTTGATTATCTAATTGACGATTTCAGTGAGTCCGTGGAATATTACCTTCTACAGACACGGCAAGCTTCCCGCAGCGACATATTAGCTGTTGTGTTTGTCGAAAGTGTGTTGGATTGCCACTGTGATTTTGGAACACAAGGAAATTCACTTCGGAAGAAGGGGAGCGAAAAACTATGGCTAGTGATTAAAGATACGGGATATATTTCTAACGCCTGCTACAAAACTACGCAAGTGGTTGGGCTATGAGAGGACAGCAATTATCAAACAGACCAAGGGCATATGTGCGGAGAGAAGCTCCGCGTAGATTAAAAACACTTCGGAAAAGAACACGAAACAAAAAAGGAAGAGTCTATCATATCATCATCACGATCAACGCGGCAAGATTCGATATATCGTCAAATGAAACCAAATAAGTAAGAAATAACTGTGCAGTAAGCTGATCAGAGACATTGTGGGTATGCGGACAAATATTAAGGCTAGGGAGGGATATCGTAGGTGCAGGTGGAACTTCAAGATCTAGATTTTGCTGGGAAGCACGTTTGCGAAAGGGAATCCGGCGAAGATTTTGCGAAGGTCACGGTGCTGTAGAAAAGTGATTACTAGCGAAGTATAGAGTTGGGCGATGTTGCGATGCTTAACGAATGCGACCGAGACGGGCACTGTTCATGACTATCTGATCATCCACATGGTCACTCTATAGGGTTGTTTGTTAGCACATAAATATTCCTATGGCAACGGTTCGTTCATATTTTGAGGGAAAAAAGTACACCTACCTTGCCTATGATGCGGCCTAAATCAGCATTCTGCTGCTCAATCTCTCGACCCTGTGCCCGAGCAAGTAGATTCAATCTGCCCGTAACACCCTCGATAGCAGTAAGATTGGACTCGATCTCGTTTTCCATCTCATCATCTTCGCTGTCAGCCTCAAACTGGTATTTGGACCTGTCGGCGAGGTTTGTTTGTTTCTGTGGGCCATTGGCAGCTTTCTTTGACAAAGTCTTGAAGGTGTCGTCCATACGTTGCTCTGTCCTGAATGCGGCTTGTCGAGTGGCTTCTCGCTGAAGGCGCTCCTCATGGTGGCGGTCAATGATGGCCTCGTCACGAGCACGTCGTCGTTGTTCGCCTGTGAATGGATTGGACACATTCATGGCGAACATGCTTTTGTTTAGCTTTTTTAATTCACGGGATTTTTCGTCGGCAATTTTGTTTTGGTTCGAGGCTAGATCGAGGTTCTTTTCTGTATTGTGAATCCGTTCTCCTTGAGCACCGAGACGTAGCAGGGTGTCACGACCTGTCTGTTCTGCTTCTAAGGCGGCACGAAGAGCATTACGGGTGGAAGAAACATCTTGTTGCTTTATCATTCGGATTTCATGCTTCATCGCCTGGATGTCTTCCTCTTCTTCTTCCTCTGCTGTGAGTTGTCTCTCCTGGTAAGTCGGGGCGTAAGTGGTATTGGTTCCGTCTGCGGCTGCACCGCTGGCACCACCGTGTGGGACATCTTGCGGGGAAGGATTATGACGTCGTTCGTGTTGCCGTGCCCGAGCATCTCCTAGCAGAGCGTCTCTATTATCATCGACGGAAGCTGTATCGTTTGGGTCGGTCCTCCCAAGTCCACCATAACCTCCAGGGCCATATCTAGATTTTGGGCCTGGGGGACCAGAAGCATCTCCTCCATACCTGTCTCCCCCATATCCACTTTGGTACCCAGGGCCTCCAGGTGCATAACCGCCATTAGCTCGGCCGTATTTGTTATCAAGATTCTCGTAGGGATTTCTGGGTCCGCTGTTTCCTTGGGGCCCTGGAGGATTCATGCCAGGGCGTCCAGCATTTGAAGGGGGTCCATATCCACCCGCACCAGGCGGTGCACCACGCCCACGTCCTTGGCTATACGGATCGCCCGACGGCGGAGGTTGTGCGTATGGATTTGAGGGGGGTGCCGGGCTCTTGTTCTTGGACCTGGACCCGAAAAGCGCTGAGCGGTTGCCATCCTCATCCGCACCCTCGCTTTTCTTGCTGCCAAACCCGAACTTTTTCATAATGTAGGAGGCAGCAGACAGAAAAACAAAGGATTATTGCTCTAGCAGCTTATGTTAAAAGTTGTTGAGAGTTAGCAAGAGGAAAGACGAGAAAAGGTTGGAGTTTCAAATCGAGATAGGAGACGAGGTGGCTTGGTGGCTGAGGAGGGTGTTCGAGAAATAACACGTGATCCGGGGAAGTGTGAGAGAGGTTGAACATGGGTTGGTTGTTGTTATCTAACTAGTAGCTAGTGAAAGCTAAATATATGTGTGTGGGTCACGTGGGTTAGGGCTTGTGTAGTAGCTCCAACACCCCCCCATGCTACGCAGGCCAGTTAACCCACGCAGCCAAAAGCGCCCAAATCATTCAAATATGCAATAAAAATTAATTACAAAATGTAGAGTCTAGTTTCCTCATAAGGACTAGCTCCATACATGAAAAAACATAAAAAACATGCAAGAAAAAACGCTCAAATCCATCCTTCCTGTATCTGTATTACCCCTCCAGTCATCCGAACACTGCGGGGTCTCACTTCTCATATTTTTGTCATTTTATTGTTATTGTTATCGTGGTTATCATATAGGCACACTCGGTGGCCTGGTTATCGTGGGTTATCATGGTTATCATATAGGCACACTCGGTGGCCTGGTTATCGTGAGTTATCATGGTTATCATATAGGCACTCGGTGGCCTGGTTATCGTGGGTTATCATGGTTATCATATAGGCACACTCGGTGGCCTGGTTATCATGGGTTATCATGGTTATCATGGGGTATCATCTTTATCCTGGGTTATCATATGGGCATTCAACAGCCCAGGTATCATGGTTATCGGTATCATGGTTATCGGTATCATGGTTATCATTTTAGTAGACATGCTCAACAGTGGTGTATGTAGGCGCTGAGCTTTCATTATTATTCTTTGTTCTATCCTTCCAATCGACAGGACACTTTTCAGGGTGTGTGAACCAGCAGTAAGGCTCTTCATAGCCATCCTGCTTGCAGTGGGTGCACTTCTTGTTGTTCTTCTTATTATCCTTATCCTTCTTGATGGTGTCTTTGGCATTCTTTGTGTCATCTCTGGCATTTTTGTCATCCAACGGCAGGCAGAGTAGTATATCTCTGCAGAGATCAAGGAAATCATCTTCTAGTGATGTGACATTATCATCCTTTGCTGCATAGTCCATGCGATCTCTGATAAAGGTTGACCACTTCTTGGTGAGGCTGTTGAGGAGCTTGTCGAAGAATATGAAGTTGGGGATATTAGCATATTCAAGGTGGATATACTCAACGCGGATTGCAAGCAGATGTTCTATGAACAAGTGGTTGGAGCCATCATAGATGGCAGTTGCACTGATATCATTGAATTCCTTGGACAGATGGGCTCTGCAGATTTCCACCTGTTCTGAAAAGAATGCTGCTATGGTGTTCCATAGAGCAGCAGAACTCAGGGAATCTTGAGGTATAGTAAAAAGAGATTTGGCTTCAATAGAAACAGAAGATCATACAAAATTGTATAGCCAGGAGTTGCGTTCCTTCCAGAATCATTTCATATCCTTAGAGACATTCTCCAAGGGCTTGCTAGCAAGGATATCTTCTGTATGAGATTGCTTAACAACAAGCAGGATCTCTTCCTTCCAAATGAGGTAATCAGATGTTGATTTGAGAAGACCTGATTTTTGAAGATATTTGACACATTCACGGAATTCTTGAAGAACTCTGCTCAGTGCAGAGATGTCACCTTGATTTTGAAGGTATTCTGCAAGATCAGGGCTTAGATCATTGTCATCATTGACAGTAGTTGTAGCTGGAGTGCTTTGATTGGCAGGGGCAGTTCTCATTCAGTGTATTTCCTCATCCTTCTGAGCAATAAGCTGCCTCAGAATGGTGGCTTCATCATGGTCTGCCATATCTTCGGGTTCTGGAGGATTATCTTGGGCTTGATTATTGCGTCATCTTCGCGCGGTTATTGGTGTTGGAAAGAATCCAGCTATCTGATTCTCTGGAGTCTCTTCGCGGTTGATCAATCTCATATTGACAGGCATTTGGTATGGGGTATTTGAATGAAAAAAAAGCAGCTATTTGAAAAGCTTATTGTATGATTATTGCATGGTTATAACACTTTGTAGAAGTGCAAGGGCTTCATAACCTGTGAGAGAGGTTGAACATGGGTTGGTTGTTGTTATCTAACTAGTAGCTAGTGAAAGCTAAATATATGTGTGTGGGTCACGTGTGTTAGGGCTTGTGTAGTAGCTCCAACAGGAAGCGGCTGCTGACTAAGTTTGACCAGTACAAATAGAGCTAGCGCAGACTCTCCCCAAAGCCTACTTGCTCTAACCATAAATGGCTCCCGTTTTTGTGGACCTGACGTCGTCAAGCAACAGCAGGCAGACGGTGTTTGGTTTACAAGTATCAACAGCTCCAGTTCTCACTGCACTGCACAATGGCTCCCGATCCTGGGTCAGAAGCAGAGTATATCCGAGAGAAAGCCCGGAGAGATCTACTGAATCTTCTTGAAGGCGTGAGTAAGGCTGGCATGTAAAGAAACCAAGCTACCCAACATGATGTGCTAATTGTATATCCAGGTGCGAGGCAAAAAGAACCTTGTGATTAGCAAAGACCTGGCTGGCCCAGTTGGCTTGTTTGTTAAGTTCTCCGTTCTTCAAGAGTACGGAGTGGACCGTGTCTTTTTGCTTGAGAATGGAAATGTCGATTCCTCCCAAAAGAACATTGTCTTCCTGGTGCATGCTGAAAAGCCTACCCAGGTACAATCCACGGCTGGTATGATTATTTTACGTCGCATATGCATATGCATTTGTCTTTTTTCCTTGTTTTATCTCCGCTCTTGGCTTCCCTCTTATGTGTAAACTTACTCTTATTCCATCTGATTGCTATTATTGTATAAAAAAATGGGGGCATAACATGAGGCTTTGGAGGTTTTATTCTCACCCGCCATTGCCAGTCTTGTCCCCTATATAAAACAATTTTCCAGCACATTCCCTTGGCATTTTTATTTATTTTCCCCCATATATTTTATAGCCATCATAATGTGCTAACATTCTCGTTAGAACAAATAAGAAAGCTTCAACGAAATGGAGCTGTCGAACATGAGTTCTTCATATTCTGGGTCCCACGCCGTACTCTTGTTTGTAATCAAATTTTAGAAGACGAAGGTATTATTGGAGACGTTAATATCGCGGAATTTCCGCTCTATTTTCTACCTCTGGAGAGCGATATTCTCTCCTTGGAGCTGGGGAATGCGTTCCCGGACCTCTATTTGGTATGAGATATGGTTTCCAGTCTCAACGGATGTTTTTAAGCTAATATATCGTAGCACAAGGACCCAGGCCCAGTTTATCTTTCCGCTAAAGCATTAATGAATCTGCAGCTACGGCATGGTTTCTTTCCTCGGATTGTTGGAAAAGGAGACAATGCGAGGAAAGTAGCAGATCAACTTTTGCGAATGAGAAAAGAATTAGATGCTGAAGAAACTTCTGGATTGAACTATGGGTCTAGCAGAGGACTTATGGTTAGCTCAACAATGGAGAGTTTGATAATTATCGATCGAGATGTGGATTTCGCAACTCCACTGCTCACCCAACTCACATACGAAGGTCTCGTTGACGAATTTTTTGAGATCGCAAATAACCAAGCCGAAGTTGACTCCATGATCCTCGGCCCTTCTGCACCTACACCCTCGTCTTCTCAAGTAACGTCCTCTAGTACATCGTCGGCAGCTGCCAAACAGGGTTTAAAACGAAAGATACAACTCGACTCCTCTGATCAATTATTTGGTCAACTTCGCAATGCAAATTTTGCTATAGTTGGAGGTCTATTAAATAAAGTAGCCCGACGGCTGGAGAGCGACTATGAGAGTCGCCATGTAGCCAAATCGCCGGCCGAACTACGGGAATTCGTCAACAAATTACCAGCGTACCAAGCAGAACGCACTAGTCTTCAAGTTCACGCAAATCTTGCAGAAGATATCATGCGTCAAACCCGTTCTGACATTTTCAGGAAAGTGCTTGGAGTTCAGCAAAATGTCGCAGCCGGCTCCGATCCTACTTACCAGCATGAGATTGTCGAAGAACTCATCGCACGTGACGTTCCTCTAAATACTGTTCTCCGATTACTGTGCCTTGAGTCCTGTATGACTGGTGGTCTCCGACCCCGGGATTTAGAAAACTTTAAAAAACAAATATTGCAAGCATACGGGTACCAGCATCTCCTAACATTCCATGCTCTTGAGAAGATGGAGTTGCTTCAGGCACGATCATCTGCAACTGCTATGCTGCTCCCCACCGGAAGCGGTCCGGCGGGTTTGAAATCCAACTATAGCTATCTTCGCAAGAGTCTGCGACTTATTGTCGATGAAGTGAACGAGCAGGATCCAGATGATATCGCATACGTCTACAGTGGGTATGCGCCGCTCAGCGTACGCCTTGTCCAGTGCGTCTTGCAGAAACCATATATCCTGTCCCTCACAAAGGGCCTCCCCGCATCCGCTGCAGGAGTTTCTGCCGGAATTTCATCCCCTGGCTGGCTAGGATTCGAAGAGATCGTAAAAAGCGCACGGGGTTCCACGTTCAATATCGTCCAAAAAGGTGATGAGAAGGCGGTAAGGGCGCGCCAAACCCTCTCGGGAACCGGAGGCATAAAGACGGTGTTTGTATTTTTCCTTGGTGGGATTACTTTTACCGAGATTGCGGCGCTGAGGTTTATTGCGAGCAGAGAATCGGAGCGAAGACGGATTGTTGTTTGTACGACGGGAATAATCAGCGGGAATCGAATGTTGAAGGGGGCGATTGAACAGCAGGGATTTGCTAAGTCTAGTACATAGAGCTCTACCAATATCTGGCATTATTTTCTCCTTGCAGTTATCCCTTCCAGCGTATTTAAATACCCTTTAGGGCCTGTTCGGTGACCCCGTCCAGGGCCGTATAAGTCCGTACAGTGCCAGCTTGTACAGCTCTGGACGGCTCTGGCCGGGGTTATACACACTAACCTGGCCGGATAAGGCCTTCTGTTCAGTAGATTCTGCGTATAACTCTGTACAACTCACCAAGCATGTCAAGCTGACAATCAGATTCATATTATAGAGTTCAATGGTGTAGTTATGTTGGGGGTCCCGCGGTTGATCGGCCCTTCTACCAGCAGTGCGCTGGTGGTGATTGAGCTCTTTTGCCCCAGTAGCCTACAAGTTATTTAGTTGAAAAAGTGATCAATCTAAACCTATTCAAGTTAAATTTGTACTGTATACACTGGAATGAGTCATGATATCTGCTGATATGTTCCAGTGTGGCTGTACAGTGTCCAGAGACCTGCAAATATCATCAAAAATCAACAATCATGGTGAGCAACCATGATAATGCACAGTATTTATATCATAGACAGCAGTTAATAAGGCTTGTCACTGCAAAAGTGATCAATTTGAGACTCATTAAGATCCATTTTTCACTGATATTTGGTGTGTAAAGATAGATAACAGGATTTTCAAACTGCTATATATCTGCTGAAATGACATGATAGTCATCATCATAAAAAATCATTCATAAGGAAGTACTTAAAACATCAAGCAGACTACTATTCATATAAGAAAAGGTGACAATAATGAAGGTTAACACCATCAGAAGTTAAATATCCACTTTCTGTACAGCCCTGGCACTGTTACGGAAAAAATCACCGAACAGGCCCTTAATGTCGACTGTTGCCCCGCGTTTCGCATTTTTGGTTCCGCGGCTGAAAATATGTGGGTAGCTGTTTGTTAACCCGAGCAATTTTACAAAGGAGGAAGTGCTTCAACAGTCTCTTTTGAGCTCCCTAGTCATTTCCTTAAGAGGTTCTCTTTGAACTTGTAATTTTGAAAAAACTATGGCTAGGCATATATATCCATCTATATACATGAACCCCGGTTAATATGTGTATACGCTATCCACATAGCTATTAATATCCAAACCCAAGATTCGTTCCCAACAATCGGCCCTGGTACCTCTCCATGACATCCCCAAGTTTGACCATTATACCTGCAGAGAGCATCCTGACTTCCTCCTCTTCCTTCGAAGCGCGCTCAAACACACCATCAACCCATTCACGCATTTCCATCACCTGCGTTACAAATTCAGTAACAAGTCTCTCTTCGCCGGCACTGCCGGATGATATATTTAAATCTACGATTGCGAGAAACAAGGATAGCATTGCGGGGAGCACTGTGGGTTCTGTGGCGACTGGGAGGTTGTGTAGAGTCATAAGGAGAGAGAGAGCTTCGTGCGTAAGTGTGGCTAGATTGGGAGAGTTTGGACCAAGGGTGGAAAGGACGAGTGTAACTGTCTGAACGAAGAGGTGGAGGAGATGTGGGATCAAGAATGGATTGTACGTGTTGTTGGACCTGAAGGAGTAAGCGGTTGAACACCCTGAAACATATGATAATCTGTGGGTTGACGGGTGCGGGTGGTTTTGTGTATGTCAGAGATTTGACAAGGGACTTTGACTTACGGGGTCGAGTACATAGTTACTTCGAAAGCATTGGTAAGAGGAAAGAAGAACCCATCTGAAAGGATTCTGTGGAGGTCTTTAGGAACAGCTTTTTCTCTTCTTTGCTGCTCCCTCTGCTGCTTCCTTTTCTCCACTTCCATACGAGATGAGAATGTTCGGACCTTGAGAGCGTTGGGCCCGGTCAACGAATCGGCTGCGTGGAGAGCCAAAGGCTTTAAGGTAGCTTGTGAGAGCTTTTTCGATATAGCATCAATAGGGTTGTTTACGTCGCCGTACGTAGTTGCTAGATTGGAAGGTAGACGTTTTGATGGGAACGAGGAGTCCACGGCAGGAGGGAGACTCATTGCATCTGCGTCTTCTTTTCCAAATCCTGCTAATTCGCGGGTACTCAAACCAAGCGCAATAAGAATTGTTGATCGCTGGCTTTGGGATAAGTCAGCGTTGAAAAGTGTATGTACGAACCACCTGCCCATTGTCAGTGGATAGGCTACAAGTAATGCAATTTCACTCTGTAACTTGTACTCCTGAAATCTGGGTAAATTATATTTGTCTTGTAGCCCCACAATGAGGAGTGCCAGCGCCTCAGAGTTTTCTGCAACTTCGGTGCCAAAAGATGCTTTGCGCCGTATCAGCGTTGGTGCAGTTGATATCCCCAAGTTATATCGCTCTGCATTATCTGTATCCCGCAAACAAGATAACAGGTCCCGTATGTATCTACGTACAACGTTAGCAACAAAGGAGTTAACGAAGACAAAGTTACAAGTGAAGTAGAAACTTACACTGGGGAACTGGGCTTTGACCGGTTGATCAGCGTTGGGTCATCTTCAGAGTCTGAAGCATCCGTATCCGGCTTTTCGTAGGGTAGGAAGTCATCGCTATCCGACTCCTCAGACACCTCTTCAATAGAAAGGACTTTTGACCTCTCCTGACTTATTTTTGGCTGATCATCCTGAGGAGGTTTCCGCACATGACGTTTTGGTTTCTTTGGAGGATGCTGGGCGTTTACATCCTTCAAGTCATTGATCGAACCAATTTCATCTTTCACATTTGTCAAGCTCATATACCAGAGTGCCTCTTCACTTTCCATCTCTTCAAGGTCAAATTTCATAGTCTTGCCTGCAGGATCGGCTAGCTTTGATAATGACATGCCAACTATCATGCCAAGGAAGCGGGCCCGTGGCGAGGAGGCCGCGAGTCGATTGGATATCGCGGTCAGGTAAGTTCCTGACTGGGTGATGGAGAGTAGTTCATGTGGCAAGAGCCGATGAGCATATCCGGCCGTCAAAAGAATAATCTGGACATTCGCTGCAAGCATTTTTTTCAGCTTTCGTCATTGATAACTTCTCGCTTCGAAGATAGAAATATTTTACCTTCCTGCCCACGTGTGGGTGTATGCTTTATGTATAGCTGATCACCAAATATTTCTAGAGCTCTTCTCAGTATCTCAAGTATGGGTTCTAACATTAGAGGTTAGTAAGTAAAATGTAGAGATATTATCCACCTTGAAAGCTCACCTTGCTGGTTGCCAAATGATGCCAAAAGCGCCCGGCGAAAATCGATCCCTTGGATGTTCATTTCTAATCCAGTTACAAGCCATTCACTCAACTGGGATTTCAGGATGTCTCGGCCGCGAACAATAGTCGCTACAACACCTGAGACTCCGTTGATAGTCTTGCATTTGCTTGGATCTTCCAACGGGCGCTGTAACGCATTGGGATAAGCAGGGAGAAATCTTTTTTCCAAATCATGAAGTATAGATTTGAAGAGTACTATTTGATCATGACGTCTGAGGTTATTTAAAAGAATGCCAAACCGGTCCGGTGAGGCATTCTCTTGAAACAGAAGGGTGTCATATATCTCGCTCACAACCTGGGCTGAAAGTGAAAAACTTTAGCAATTCCATTTATACCATCCTTAGAGTGGGCCAATATACCGGTATATCCAAGACTCAGCGATCTAGCCACGAACTGGGCCAAATAATTCCAACAATCCAATTCTGTTGTTTGGGCTTTTGAAGCCATAAGGGAAATGCATTGCCCAAGCCAGGCCGCATATTGGTTTCCTTCACCAATCCAATGAATCGAACGAGGGGTCTTAAGATCTTTAATGGTAAGAAGACCTTCGGAAGCGACTGATAGCACCTTTCCGGCAGCAAGGAGTGAAATAAGCTCTTTCCACATAATCTGCCTTTGGGCTGGCAGTTCGACCTTGCTCGAAATATTCATGTATGTGTTGAATAGAAAATCGGGAGGTTTTAAAACAGACGACAAGACCGCTATTAAGTCTTGAATAACCAACTTGTTACCCGAACGTTTTTCACCTGACAAGGACTCTTGTTTGGCGAGTAATGAGCGCAGATGAGCTACCAGAGCGCCGATACCTGTCACGCTGCTCAAACATCTTAGAAGTGCTGCTTTTGGTTTTAGTTTGCGGTCTCCCTCTGGATCTGGCTCTGAGATATCTTCATTTCCGAGACCACTCCAATGGTCGGGAATGGTTGTAGCAATCAAGATGTGCAAAATTTGCGCCGCGACGGCGCTTGGAGTAGTTATATTGAAACCATCCCCAGGAGCTCGAGTAGGATCAAGAAAGTATAACGCTTGTACAACAAAGTATTTGTCTGGAGATGATTTAAGGGCGTGTAGCGCTTCTTCTGGAGATTTTATCCCATTTTGCGGACACGGGCGCTTCTCCTCATGTGCGGGATATCTTTGCTGGAGTGGTTTTGAAACCGTCAGCTCCTCACGGGTTTCAACCGTCTTGACGGCAGTAAGGAGACCATCCATGGCCCATACCCCACACGGCAATAGAATGAAGTGAAGCGGATCAAAATGGGACGATACTCATCCTGCGTTATTTCACCATCCATGCATGTTTCCGAACTAAACAACCGAAGTGGACATCAAATTATCACGTGACATTCTATGACAGCAGGTAGAAATCCGCGCAGCAAGCAGCGAGCTCAGCCAACAATGATACAGTAGCGAATACAGGTCTAGGAAGTATATGTCCCTACAGTGCCCGCCATAGCCCCCTTAGTCTTTATTATTACGCTGCGTAGGCGTTGAATATTGATCATCTGCGCTACGCTCTTCGTTCCTGAAGATAGAATCGCAAACGTTCAGGGCATCTTAACGGTTTCTGATACTCATTTATCTCATTGGGAATATATTAATCTCTCGGTGATTTAATATTACGTTTCGATAATATGTCTGCTTCTGACGTCCCTCCCCGTCAGGAGCCTCAGCGCTGGTAGGTACTCGAGAATCAAAATTTTGTATTGATATGAATACTTACTAACATCCATCTAGGAAGCCACTCTACAGAATGCTCACTCGCGCAGGTCCCTTTAGTGATGAGGATTGGGTGCCTGGCCCAGAAACCATTACGGATCTTGAAACCTCTAAAATTCTGTAAGTGCCTCCTTAACTAACCAACGATCACCTTGTGGAAAGTTGCTGATAATTCTTCATAGGGTCATGTAAGTGGGCTTGCCTAGGCTGTTTTTCTGTTTTGGCTGCTAACAGCAGCTCAGAGGAGCTGGAGGGTTAGGATGTGAAATTCTGAAGAATTTGGCCCTGTCGGGATTTAAAGATATTCATGTCATTGATATGGGTACGTTTCAACCAGCCCGTGAAATGATGAAATGGATGTTAGTAACAGTTTCCTAGATACCATCGATATATCAAATTTGAATCGACAATTTTTGTTCCGCCAAGATGATGTTGGAAAGCCTAAGGCTGAAGTGGCAGCTGCCTTCGTGGAGCGACGAGTAAAAGGGGTAAAGATCACTCCCTACGTCGGTAAGATCCAAGACAAGGATGAAAGTTACTACATGCAATTCAAAATGGTTGTCTGCGGGCTTGACAGTATCGAAGCACGGCGCTGGATAAATTCGATGCTAGTTGGGATGGTCGATGGTGAGAATCTTGAGAGCTTAAAACCGCTCATCGATGGCGGATCAGAAGGTGCGTATTGTTGGAGTTGCCCTATCACCAAACATGATGCAATCTATGAGATCTTGCCTGAGGGTTAATATTGAAACGTGATATAGGCTTCAAGGGACAAGCCCGAGTTATTCTTCCTACACTCTCTTCATGCATCGAGTGCCAACTCGACATGCATGCTCCCCGCGCCGCGGTGCCATTATGCACCATTGCGACGATTCCTCGACAACCACAGCACTGCATTGAATGGGCGCATCAAATTGCCTGGGAAGAACACCGTAAGGATGAAGAATTTGACGGCGATGACATGGAGCATGTAACATGGATTTATAACATGGCATTTGAACGCGCGAAACAATTCAACATCCCTGGTGTGACCTTCTCGATGACTCAGGGTGTCGTAAAAAACATCATTCCTGCAATCGCTTCTACAAACGCTGTGATCGCCGCTGCGTGCACCTCGGAAGCACTGAAGATTGCGACGTCCTGCAACCCTTATCTAGAGAACTATATGATGTACGCGGGGGAAGAAGGGGTCTATACTTACACATTTGCGGCCGAACAGAAGAGCGACTGCCCTGTGTGCGGCAATTTGGCGAAACCGATTATGGTAGATCCCGAATCGACCTTGGAAGATTTCATTCTGTCCCTTGGAGAATTACCGGAAGCGCAACTCAAAGCCCCTAGCTTGAGATCAGAGGCGAAGATGCTTTATCAGCGCGCTCCCCGACAGTTGGAAGAGCACACAAGGCCCAATTTGAAACTGAAATTGAAAGAACTTGTTACGAATGGAGACGAAGTGGCGGTTAGCGACCCAGCTTACACGATCGACTTCCGGTTTAGAGTGACATTTAAATGATCAGGTTAATAAAACCGACAGTGCGATGGTATGGCTATTTTTACTCCCAAAGGTATCCTTGGGAGCAACGACAATTCATCTGAATACATGGAAGTGCGATAAGTTTTTCTAGATATAGCTACAATTCTTTAAGTCAAATCGTAATAACTTCCCCAATCCCGCTTATCAGCCGATTAACTCCGCCGAAACAAAGACCCCCAACGCCAAAAAAAAAAGCTTACCAGAAAGACAGAAAGGAAGGGAAAATGATTTTTTTTATAAAGATTCATGAAGCCTCTGTCATGTCAGCGAGTTTAGCCAGATCACGTTTCAATCTCCTACATTTGAGCTTGAGCACCTTTACGCTCTCTAGGAATAGAACGTCACTCCTGAACTGCCCTGTGCTTTCAACGTTGAAGATAAAATGGTCCCGTATCCGCCCTAGCTTGACTTTGCCCCGGAATTCCTCGTGTCTTAAGCATTCCCGGCTCACAGTATCCTTGAAGGGATCAAGCACAACAGCCTTCTTCTCGCCTTCATGACCTTCATATCCGCTCCCAGCCTGCGACGCCTCCTCCGCGGATACAGAATCGATTCCAATGACACCCTTAGGGAAACATCGTGCAAACTTGAGAGCATCCTGGCCAAGGATGGGCCGAAGTATGCGTATATCTGGAAGGAGACGGTATGAGGCTGTTGCCACCGGGGAAAATTTAGCGTGATCAGCACCAATGCCCTTTATGCAATGCATTTCAATATCGATCTTTTGGCCAGGTCGTAGTTTCGCCAGAAGAATATCAGGATTGGCGGACCGTATGGCACCATAAGGCTCTGGGAAGTAGGCCTCTTGTCGGCCTACCGGGTGGAATGTAATATCTTTGGCATACACGTGTGCATGGTTATACAGCTTCTGGGGGTCTTCCTCATTTGCGCTGGCTTTAGGATTCTTCGTGCATTCCACGCTTAAATGTAAAACGATAGTATTGGAATCTGAGAGTTCGCTGCCGGAATCTGGTTTGCCTTCTGTTGGTTGCCTAAACCAGCGCAGCCAGTTGATCCCCTCCGCCGCGCCTGTGAGAGGGACTAGACCCAGACGGTGCGCCAACACCTCGTCCTGGATGACGGAGGTGTTATTGTGTATATAAACGGTTTCGATGGCAAGGGATGGAATTTCGGCGATCATTATGCGACGGAAGGCGTTTGCGATAGCTGCGTCGACGCCGACCAAAGAGAAAGAAGCTTCGTAAGGTTCATTCTTGTGGAAGGTGACTTTGAGGTTCTATATCCGGATAGGGGAGATTAGAATGAGTAATGGATAGGGATTTAAAGTGATTCCTTTTCCCACTCACTCTTTTAAATACGTCAATAGACCACTCATGATTCTCGCCAGGCCAATGGCCGGGGAAATCTGTTGATGAGATATTTGTGACTGTCTCCGCGTTTATGCCGATGACCTGGGTCATGTTAGCTCTGCTAGGTTCGATGCGACACAATGAGGAAGCAACATCGAATTCTTACCTTCCTCTGATTAATTTCTTCCAGAGAAGCGATTCTTGGCGCCATTGTTGCGCTCTTCCTGAGTTGTGATGCGCAAAATAGCTTAAGAGTGGTGGTGGTAACTTTTTTCTTTGGTGGTATACGTTATAGTGGTCCGTGCTGACATGACATTTTCCGAGAAAAATATGTAGTCCGCCAAGCGCTTGCTCTAGCCAATCAGAAACATGAAAATGACTGCTGAGCAAACATCCACGTGACTAGCCCAATCACCGACCTCGCTTTGTTGTAACCCGACACAAATACGAACGACAGAACGGATAGACAGGTAGAAGACAGGAAATTGTCGACAGCCATTGACCAGTGCTTCTTCTTGTGGGAGCCGTCCCCCACCTCATATACCGTGCCAAAGTCGAGGCACGAACCATTTTGTGCGTATCTCGATAGATAACCTACATCCGTGGCCATGGCTTCCTCGCTCACATTCCTTGCTCGGCATGCGCCCAAAAGGCTATGTCTCGCCCCCTCATCCTCCTCCGCATTCAGAGTTTCCTCAATCGCAGGACTGAGATCAATATCTACCTCACCCGCTCTTCATGCCACTCCTGCCTATCGGCCTACTAGACTCATCCCTACGGATCCGGAATTCGCACCGGGCGGGCCAAAATATCAGCCCAACAAGCCGCCAGGTTCATACGCTGAACCCGCAGCCCTTGAATCTGAAGTTGAACTTGGCCGCAAGGTCCGCCATTACACAGTTAACTTCGGCCCTCAGCATCCGGCTGCGCACGGTGTGCTCCGGTTGATTTTGGAGCTCAATGGAGAGGAAATTATTCGAGCAGACCCCCATGTTGGATTGCTGCATCGCGGCACGGAAAAACTGATCGAATATAAGACTTATTTGCAAGCGCTGCCATACTTTGATCGATTGGACTATGTTTCGATGATGACGAACGAGCAATGTTTTTCGTTGGCGGTGGAGAAACTACTTAACGTCGAGATTCCAGAGCGGGCGAAATGGATTAGAACATTGTTCGGGGAGATCACCAGAGTCCTGAACCACCTCATGTCGGTATTATCACACGCTATGGACGTTGGAGCGTTAACTCCATTCTTGTGGGGATTCGAGGAGCGTGAGAAATTGATGGTACGTCTTAATTATGTTGATGTAGGCAATGTAATTTGATGATTCATGGTCTGACCCATTTCTACTTGCACAGGAATTCTACGAACGTGTTTCGGGAGCCCGTCTACATGCTGCATATGTTCGACCGGGAGGGGTTCATCAAGATATCCCCCTCGGCCTCCTAGATGATATCTACCAGTGGGCAACTCAATTCGGCGACCGTATCGACGAGACCGAAGAACTGCTTACCGACAATCGTATTTGGAAGGCTCGAACCCAGGGCATTGGCGTAGTCACTGCCGCAGAGGCCCTCAATTACGGCTTCACGGGAGTCATGCTCCGTGGCTCCGGCGTTCCATGGGACGTCCGCAAATCCCAACCTTACGATGCGTACGACCAAGTAGAATTTGACGTCCCTGTAGGTGTCAATGGAGATTGCTATGACCGATACCTTTGCCGCATGGAGGAGTTCCGCCAATCCCTTCGCATCATCCACCAATGCTTGAATAAGATGCCAGCAGGCCCCGTTCGCGTGGAGGACTACAAGATCTCTCCGCCCCCGAAAGCTGCCATGAAGGAGAACATGGAAGCGCTCATCCATCACTTCCTCCTCTTCACAAAGGGATATGCAGTGCCTCCTGGCGAAACGTACTCCGCTATTGAGGCACCCAAGGGTGAGATGGGTGTGTTCCTCGTCAGCGATGGCAGCGAACGACCATACCGATGCAAGATTCGTGCTCCCGGTTTCGCCCATCTGTCTTGTTTCGATCAGGTTGCTAGAGGCCATCTGCTAGCTGACGCAGTCGCAATCATTGGTATGTCCCTCTTTCCTCCTTTTAATTTCCACCTTCTGTAAACCCCTCTCTTTTGCCCGTGCTAATACCTTTCCCTCCTTTCTTTTGTAGGTACCATGGATCTCGTGTTTGGCGAAGTAGACAGATAATCGGAGAATATCAGCATTAACCATGAAGAGAACCCGCCTACTTACTCATAGACATGTTTAATAATCCTCTTCCCTCTTTTTTGCAATTCTAGTAGAAAAGGGGTGGAAGAAGGAAAAGAGTTTTAAAAGAAAAAAAAAATAGACAAACAAATTTCTGTATTTTTCTCCAAAATCCCGCCCTGCTATACCGTTCAATAGGTCCATCAACCCTCCACCTTGTAAAATCTTTTCCAAAACCCGCGGACAGACTGTTGATTCATTTGATTCTACTTTCCTTTTTTCCTTCCCATTTCCTTTTCTTTTTGCATATCAGACTTCCTGATCAAGTTCTCTTTTTGCTTTTCGTCCCCTGTACCGTTATCCTCACGGGTGTCCATCCGCAACTATTGTTTCCCGCTACTCCAGTGTTCCCTATTGTTACCTTCTATCCTCTTTTTTTTTTTTTTTTTTTTTTTTTTTTTTTTTTACCTGTTCAGTAAATATTTAGCATAGCAGAGGATTTAAGCGGGAAATATTTAAATTTGTCCTCTTATTTTTCATTTTCCATTGTTCATGTTTGTTTTTTAACGACCGCATTGAACCCTTATGTGTTGCATAGACCACTGACAGGGAGCTGAGGAAAAAGAAATTAAAAATGCGGCCGCATAATATTTATAGTCTCATTCATAACACATCAACCGATGTAAAAAGCAGAACGATGCTAGCAGAATACGAATCCCTCAACTAAAACGGGCAAAATGACGAAGGGAGACAAAAAGAAAAGAAGTGTGTATATGTGTATAGTCCTAGAACAACCTTGCATTCCCCCTTCTCTTCTCTCCTGCCTATTTCGTGAGCACATAAACATAAAATCTCAACATATACATAGCCATCTATCTATCAACCATACTAATCTAATATGCCCCCCCCCCTGTATCAATTCTCCTCTCTTCCACCTCCCCCCCCCCCAACTCCCACCCCCACCCCCACCAACCCAACCACACCCATTTCCCTTCCCATACGCATATCCCCACCCAACAAAATACCAAACCACCAAAATCACACCGTCGAATCATCATAATAGAACTGAATATCTCTCGGCCGCTGCCGGTTGTGCGCCACAAAGTCCTCGTCGCCCGGCGGCCGCTCGTTCTTCCTGTTCCCCGCCAGCATGCTCTGAATGCTCATGCAGACGCTCTCGACGGTTTGCACGGGCGACCAGGCGGTCCCGAGCAGGTCGAGGCAGATTATGCCGTTGCTGTAGATGTGGGGGTGGATGGGGATGGGGCGCACGATTGACGGGGTTGTGGAGGGGGTTGTGGAGGGGGTTGTGGTTGTGGTTGTTGTCGTTGTCGTTGCTGTTGCTGCTGCTGCTGCTGGTGTGGGTGTGGGTGTGGGTCGGATGGAGATGAATTGGACTTCGGGGGCTTCTGTGGTGGGGAGAGGGGGGGATTGGAGGGTGTGGTTAGCTTGTGTTGTGGGTGTAGTAAGTAGCAGAGAATATAATATATATATGTATATAGAGTATATGGTATGGATTTGGATCGGTGTGTTGGGGATATGCAAGAGTTCCGCATACCGATGGGATAATTTTTGCTGAAAGTGAACTTCAGTCGGTAGGTTTCATTGAGGTAGAGCGGGTTGGACTTGTCCAGGACGCAGATGTCCATTTGCCATTCCTCGAGGTCTTCTGCTTTGACTAAGGAGATTCCCGGCGGGAGGGAGGATTGCATCTGCACAAGTGATAGAGGTATATGTCAGGGCCTGTTGGTTTCCTTGGTTTTTCCTTGTCTATTCTATTCTATTCTTTGCTTTTTCTTTGGCAATTCATTCTTCCCCCTTTTTGGATGATGAATATCTATATAGATATGTATAAAAGGTAAGGATCAGGTGGGGTTTCGGAGCGGAGTCAAGTGATGCGCCGGTATCCAGTAGTTTACCTTCAAGAGTTCCTGATGGTTGTTATGAGTTAGATAGCTGTGTATTGAGTCATTGAGTAAGGGGGGCGCCGGTGGGGGGATCGTTGAAAGGGGGTATATGAATCTACTTACCTTGCTCAGCCGCTTGGATGCAAACATGGTGACTGAGAGTCGGATAAAATAACCCGAGGCGCAACGGCAGGCTGTAGCAAGACAGAGAGAACGTATTGATCAGAGCCTCCAAGCCCTTAAAGAGGGGTTAGGTATAGAGAAAGACTCTCTTTAATACAAGGTAATTGGGAGAGAACTTGAAAGCGTTTGGAAAACAGGTCCCGAATTGATGGGGGCAGCAACGCGGATTAGCGGGGTTCTTAAGTACCCTGAGGAGGGGAGCTGCAGTTTGGTCACAAGCCGTAAAACGAGAGACTGAGCGGCGAGCGAGGAAGGGTATATGTAGTAATATCTAGAGATAAGAGTCATTCAGGACACCGGGGTTGGCTTCTCAAAAGAGGGTGAAAGACGTCAAGGTATTCGTATAAATAATTAACGGTCACTGCGTTGGGCGGCATCACTCCATATCATATCACGTATATCACGGCGTTAGCTCGGGTGATGCCTGGAGAATTAGCTAACTTTCTAAGTTATTTATAGCGGCCCGCTAGTCTATCCTGAGTAATTTTCTACAATCCATCTTTGTAGATCCGGGGTTGGGTCCCTAGGCGTGATGTTACATATGAATCTTCTTTAGTGACTCAGACAAGGACATACATTTCCTCAGTATGCCATAATGGAGAAGGTACTCAACGGGTTTCAATAAAATATTCATTATCTGCGAGCAAGGACATTCATTATCATAAGTATTGTGCTGCACATAACGTTAAAGCCTAAAGGCGGAAAGCTTCAAATGCCTAGCCCAGTTTCAAACGCTTTGATAAAATTATTGGCAGGGTATAAGAACGAGAGAGGGCCATTATAAACAGTTACAGTACAGGAATTTTTTTTTTTCGAAAACCAAAGGCCCAACAATTCAATATGTGCAGTACTATCACAGAGCCTTCCCAACAGCAGCCCCAAGGCCCGAGCCAGGACCACCCGTTGCAAAGAGTCCCCCGAGGTTGTTTCCGAGGTTGTTTTGTATCTTGCTCAAATTCTCCTCTTCGATGAGCTTTTTGCCCGTCAAGCTCTCTACAATAATCGAGGGAAAATATGAACGAACCCCCAGTCAGCCAGCCGCCTAGCTAAATAGCGTGATATGGAATTTAAGAAACATGTTGGGGGGGGGGGGAGGAGATAGCTGTTTACTCTTTAGACTATAAGATGCCTTGGTCTCTCCCATCATGGCGAGGACGACCTCTTGCAACCATTTCTGGCAAGGGTCAAGGGAACCGGAAACCCAAGCGGCCAGAACGATGAGTGCCAGACTGGCGTATATGAGGAGGGCGAGCATGGTGAGGCAAGCTATTACAGTAGAGTAGTAGTAATATATATACTGGTATGGTAGTTATTACGCTGTAGGTTATGGTGATGAACGGGGAGAATAGAGACTAGAGAGTATAATTCCCCACTCAGCATTGAGTGAGCCTACTATTATATATATATAATAATATATATGTGTGTGTCTGGAGTATATAGTTACGTCACAGCAGGAATCAGGAATTGGAAGTACGTTAACTCTGTAGTTAATAATAAGCTCCCAATAATGTCGTCAAGTCCCGAGGTCGCCAAGTCCAGATCACGTGAATCATTTGGCGCGAACAACTGCCATGTGCGGCATCTGTGGCTGGTGGGCAGCCATTGTGGCGCAGGCCGAGGCTGGGCGATCGAGAGGGGTCTGTTGAAAGGCTCCGGGGGCTGTGATTGGCTGGCGGGGGGGTGTTTCCCGGGTCCCTCCTTCCTTCTGCCCCGCCATAGTCTGGACAGACACAGACACAGACACAGACACAGACACACAGACACAAGATAAACCAGGCTGTTTCTCTTCTGTTATTTTCTTTTGCTGTGGATACCCTCATCAGTGTGTTGTTTATTGCTGTGCGTGCTGTCTGCCTTACTCTCGAAGTTCATGCAGCCTGTGACAAAAACACCCGAAGTCTAAAAGCAACGGGGAGCCGCGTTGGTGCGCTTCGTTTTTGACGCCCCCCATCTTTTTCAGCCTTGAGCACGCATTTATTGCACCTCCTCCCTGCAATATTTCTATACCTCTCGACCCTCGACACACGGATAAATTCAGATACTCATCTGCCTGGTAGTTTTTATTTTACACCTTCAATACCAACAACCACTTAGTTCCGGCTTTTAGTTTGCTCAGCGCTCTTTTCGTTTCTATCCTTCGCTTAAGCCTCCCGCTCCTACTATTTGGTAACCGAGATTCGAAGAGTCTACTGAAAATTCCGACGTATTCAACATGAGCTGTAAGTGGGCAATTCCTCTAGTTATTGTCTATTGCACTCACTTTATTCGAGGTTCAGTGTCAATGGTCAATGTCCAGTCCCTTTATTAGCTACCTGGCTATACATTTGCCATGATTGCAGGAAGCAATTGTGCCCTGCCAGTTTTCCGTGATGTTGTTGCCTTTATAGCAATGGAACTACTTTTCCTGCTATTGACATTACACCCTGGAATACTTTCTTCTCCCATTTTTCTTTGTTTATTGTTTTCGGAAATGTGGAAATGCCTGGTTCTAACTAGCCCTTCAAACCGTGCGCAGCCTGGCTCAACAAGTTGCAGGGCCAACCCGACAGCTACGATAAGAAGTACGGCCAAACATCCTAGACCATAAAATTCCACCCCTTTTCGCTTACAACAGTTCAGATCACAATATCGATTCGGGAGAACCTTGGGTGCTGGCACCTATGGCATTGTTCGTGAGGCGGACTGCCCGACTGGAAAAGTCGCTGTGAAGATCATTCTGAAGAAGAATGTAAAGGGCAACGAGCAGATGGTATACGATGAGCTGGATATGTTGCAGCGCTTGCACCACCCACATATCGTTAGATTCCACGATTGGTTCGAGTCTAGGGTGGGTTCCCAACAATCATGATATACCGCGTAATTACTCAATAGCGCTTTGCGATTGCTGATGTTAGAGCAGGACAAATACTATATCGTAACACAACTGGCAACTGGAGGTGAATTATTCGACAGAATCTGTGAATATGGAAAGTTCACGGAGAAGGATGCGTCCCAAACCATCAAACAAGTTCTTGAGGCGGTGAACTATTTGCATGAACGCCATGTTGTGCATCGAGGTAGAATTAAAACCCTCCCATCTTTTTTTTTTTTTTTTTTTTTTTTTTTTTTTTTTTTTTTTTTTTAACCATTACATGTTCATATTTTTGGCTGATTCATCTTTTTCTTTATTTGTATATATAGATCTCAAACCCGAAAACCTCCTTTACCTTACCCCTGCAGCTGATTCACCCCTAGTCCTCGCTGACTTCGGCATTGCGAAAATGCTCGACAACCCTAAAGAGGTTCTTACAACCATGGCAGGCTCCTTCGGCTACGCAGCCCCAGAAGTTATGCTCAAGAAGGGCCACGGGAAGGCCGTCGACATGTGGTCCATGGGAGTCATCACCTACACCCTTCTGTGCGGTTACTCCCCGTTCCGATCCGAAAGCCTGCAAGACTTGATAGACGAGTGCCAGAACGGCCGCATAGTGTTCCACGAACGATATTGGCGCGACGTTTCTAAGGACGCTAAGGACTTTATCATGGGCCTCCTCGAGCCCGAGCCGAGCAAGCGAGCCACCAGCGAACAATCTCTGTCCCACCCCTGGCTCAAGGGCGAATCCGCCAGCGACCATAACTTGCTACCTGAGCTTAAGGCGTACATGGCCAAGGCGCGTCTGAAGCGCGGTATCGAGATCATCAAGCTTGCGAACCGCATCGAGGCGCTGAGGATGCAGGAGGAAGACGAGGAGGATATTCCGAGCAGTGTGGATGCGCCTGCCGATTCCTCTGCGGCGGCCGCGGATAAGGAGGGTGTAGGACAGGCCAACAAGCCATCTGAGGCTGGTGCTGCTAGTGGTGTTGGTGGCGATGGTGCAGGAGCAGCAACACTCGCCAATGCAGCCCCCGCAGGTACACAAGGTGCCCCAACTGACAGGACGAAGAAGAGGAGTCTAAGTAGGATAGCGCGCGGGCAGATATTCCGGGAAGTGGTGCTTGCTAAGGTGCGGGAAATGAAGGAGGCGGAGCAAAAGGAGCAGGTTGAGCGGGAGGCCAAGGTGAAGGCTGGGTTTATTTGAATGAGTTTTGTTTAGGGTTCAAAAAGTAAGGGGGATGGGGAAAGGAAGCAATAATGATTTTTCCCTTTCCTTTTTATATTAAAATTATATACGGCCGCCCTGAAGTGAATTTCCTGACTTCCTTTCTTTATTCTTTCGCGGTTAGTTTTCTTTTATTTCATCTTAACCTCTGATCCTACAAAGAAGAAAAGAGTTATTGGCTGTCGCTTGATTCGGGAGAACCAACACCCGTATCCCCCCTTTTTAGTTTTCGTTTTTTCGTTTTTTGATTTCTTTTGATTTCTTTTCTTTTTGGTTTATTGACTCTATTCCCTTCTATTTATTCTATTTTTTCTTTCATATCTTTCATTTCCTATTCACCATGCGTTGTTTTATTTCAAAACTGCTCATTCCCCCTTTCCCCCTTTTCGTTTCCCTTTTCTAATTTAAAAACCTCCCATTACTCCTATCACCCGTCAGCAGATAGGTAGATGTTTTAAGTTTATTTATTTATTTAGTATTTTATTTATAACTATCTTTATTTTGCTTGTTTAGGCCAACAAAGACTTATTATTACCACAGCAGGTTTTAGCAAATTGGGGTTTAGTATTTATTTATAGTATTCGGAGGTATGGTTAAAATTAAAAAAGAGGACGAAGAAAGAGTGACGAGAACACAATTCTGAAATATCAGAATGGTGTGAGGACAAACAGAGATGAAGAAAAGAAATGCCCGGCAAATAATGAAAGAGAGTCAGTCAGTCGTATATGATATGTCCGTCACAGCCAGGAACTCGTATAATTGAAGAAAAAAAAAAAGAAGAAAAATATTGGAGCAAAAGAACTTAAGAAAAGGAGCAATTTTAAAATATAAAACAGAACTCCACATATAATCAATCAATCCCACCGTCCATGGCCATATATAGTTCCTCACAGACTGAAACATAACAAAGCATAATGAATAATATTACATACCCTGACCCTGACCCGACCCGACCCGACCAAACCCGACCCCATTCTCATCCTCATCATCGAACGTGACCACTGCCATTAGCACATCCACTCCCATTCCCATAAAGCTCTGCCAACGCCTCATTACACACGCGCTCGTAATATTCCGAGCCCTTCCAGCCGCGTTTCTTCGACCGGAGGCCAACCGTCGTCCACCCGTCGGCTTTTAGGCGGGCAATGCGCTGCTGGCGCGTTTCGTCGGTGCTTGATGATGATGATGATGATGATGATGATGGCGGTGATGTGGAGGAGGAGGAGGATGAGGAGGAGGAAGAAGAGCAGGAGAAGGAGGAGGGTGGTGGTGATGTGTTTTTTCCATTGCCGTTGTAGGAGCTGCCGGTGGTGGCAGTGGAAGTGGAAGCGGAGTTGGTACTCTGTGTGGTGGTCGTGGCGGCGCCATACCGGCCATTGTCATATTTATCATGGTTGTCGTGGTTGTAGAATGGGTCATTGGCGATGACGTTCTCGTCGTCATATGTCGGCGTGAAGCTCCAGAAGGAGGCGAGGCGGTTATTCTTCTTCGCGTTGTGGGCGCGCTGCAGGTCCAGGGTCCGGGATATCAGTGTGCAGATGGAATTTATGTTCGCGTCGAGTTGGGTGCAGAGGGAGGTGATGAGCGGGATGAGCGGGGAGTCTTGCGGGAGGGGGAATATGGAGTTCGCGCTGGCTTGCGGTTGGTGGATGATGGTACTGTTTCTGCCTGTGCGTCTGGGGCCGCACGTGGGAGGAGAAGCGGTGGAAAATCCAATGGAATGTCTGTAGAACTGTGGAGCGAGGGGTCGAAATAGCGGCACGGTTGATACCGTCTGTGGCTCATCATGGGTGGTGGTTTTTGCAGCGCTGGGGAGCGGAGTGTGATTGGCCTCTGGCGGAAGCTCGGGTAGTGGGCGCGTTGGGGGAGGTAAAGACGGCGGGTCGTATTCTATTAATTGATCTTGGTAATAGCCATAGCCATTATGGCAGACTTTGTGAATGCGAAGTGGTAACGGCATGAATTCTCTATTTCCTGGCGGTCCCTGACGTGGCACCATAGTGGACGGGCGAGGAGAAGTAGATTGCTGAGCTGGCGCCGTTGACGGAGAATGATGGTAGCTAGCTCCGTTTTCAACAAGTGTAGGTGCATCGCGATAGGTTTTTGTAGGTGATACTACGGGATATGTTTTCCTCTTGTCGTTCCTCAACACGTGTTCGCGACTCCTGTTGTTGAGTTTCCGCCGTTGCTGTTGTGGTGGCGGGTGTTGTTTTTTCTCAACGGGCCCTGGTAGAGCTACTGTGAGGGAGGATTTGCATGCAGTGAAGTTATCTCTGGCTAAGTTAAGCAGTGGAAGTTTGTTGCTCGAGTAATTATGAGCGCCTCTTCCCAGTGCTTCGTAGGAGATGGCACTATAATAATGGAGGAATGCTTTATGGATTGCATGGAGCTGTGGAAACAGATTACTTAGTATGAACTTCCACTTCGCATAGAGCGCATAGAGATAACTGACCTGGTTATCCATTTGGCGGAGAAATTTTGTAGATGTGGCGGCGCATTGTTTGTATTGACGTCGCAAGTAGAGGAGTTTGACCTCCTGGAGGGAGAGCTTCCATTGCTCCGACGGCTTGGAGAGCTGAAGAGCATGGGTACTACTTCTCTGCACGACAAAAGAGTCGGAAATCGATGGAGACATGGTGTAACGCGAATATAGGCGAGGAGAAAAGATTCCAAAGATCGAAAGAAACAATAAAAGGATTTAGATAAGGAACGAGCGTAGCGTCATATCCACAGGGTAATTATTGGAATACTTGGGTGATGAGATTGGCATTGAACCCGTAGATGAAACAGACAGTTGAGTATAAAATGTATAGCAAATGCAACCGTGAGAAAGGGAATGGAAGAAAAAAAAATAAGAGATGGGGATAAAGAGAGAGGCACTGCAGCCAGGAGAAGCGGTTGAGGTGTTGTGTTGTATGTGGGAAGGGAGACAGACAGAGAGAGAGGCCAACAGTATATCATGCAGCTACAGCAACAACTATAGCAACAGCATTGTTGGAACCCAACAAACAGTAGTACATTTGCGTAGCTTCAGGACTTCTTTCATGAGTAGAAATAATCTCCCTTGTTCTGCATGTTAGCTGAGTAAGTAAGGTAGATAAATGAGAAGGGCAGCTTGATGATAGGGATTGAGGGAGAAAACGAGCAAGAAAAAAACAATGCCCCGCTTAACCTATGATGAAATGAATAAATCAATAATAAGGCTGGAACTTGCAGCAACAAGTTTTTGAAGCAATTGAGGGGAAAAAAGCAAAGAAAGAATCCGAGACGGAGAAAAAACAAAGAAGATGAAGAAGAATGAGGTAACTAAGTTCGATGCAGCGAGCGCCTTTTGCCTTTTGCTTTCTATTTCCATGCACCCGCAAGCAAAAGTTGTTACACTTCTTTTTGCCCTGAATATGCAAGGAACCAAAGTATAAATAATAAAGAAGTCTTAAAGAACCCGGTTTCCATTCTCAAACTAGGAATAAAAACAAACAGAAAATGAAAATGAGAGAGAGAGAGCGAGAGAGAAGAATTTATCCGTGGTATTTTGGCAATAAACTCATAACACGGCAAACACAACTCTGATATAGGAAGGGATATATATACCGTTTAATACAACGTATAACCAACTAGAGAGAGACACAGAATGAATGCAATATCTCCGGGTGGCAACCGATTGAGGATAATGAAACATTCCAAAAAGGAAGCAAAGGGAAAAAGAAAAAGAAAAAGAAAGGAAAAAGAAAGAAAAAAAGATAAAAAAAGAATCTCCCATTTGCCCTGGCCGCTAAGAGGCGGACCTCGCCGTATCTGACCATGCAAACAAGAAGGAAATAGCTCTCTTACTCCGGAGTACGCATGCATTAACCTGTAACTATATGCAGGTAGCCTCCCCATGCCGCATCAGTGGACATGGACAACCACAGGGTACACGGCGCAGGTGCATGGGCTGCATGCGACAACGGAGTGACTCCTCTACTCCTGCATGTGGAGAGGGAGAGAGAAGATACATAGGAGAGCGTGTGTCTGAAAGGGACCACATGAGGTGGCACAGAAATATGGTTTATGCTCCATAAAGATTCCTCTGGGGAGTGAAGTGAGTATATATGTTGATAGACTGAAGAATGATCGAGTGGGGGATGAGTAGGATACCTTATGATGTGAGAGAATACTATTTAAATGAACATGCTAAACCTGTCTCACAGCATTTAACCGCCTAGTTACCTAAATAAGTAACTAAGTAGTTACCGTACAATCACTTGGCATAAATGGCTGTTAAAGAGAAATTCGATGGGTTTCTCTTGCTGCTGCAAACTCGCTCGATCCTGGCTGTTGATCGGGGACAGGATCAAAGAGGTATGAGATAGAACGCGTAGGTTCTTATCTGTTTGCCAAGCTTGATCAGCGGTGCCCCCGCGCCCAACACCGACTCGACGCATCATCGATCGAATATCTGGAGGTTATGCGGGGGGGTCCTGGGTGGTGTTATAACTCTAGTGGACTCAATATACTAAGCAATAATCCATACTTGTTTGTAAAGGTAGACAATTGGTATTCCTGCATCTAAAATATACTACTAACTCCTAGTTATCTCTTCGTTCCTTTCCTTTTTCCTTTTTTCCTGTTCCCTCTCACTTTTATTGATTTCCCATTTCAAGCTTGTCTCAATCCGATGTGCTCCGTACGCCATATCCCATCTCGCAGGTAGGTAGGCTCAAAATCATCAAACTAGCGCAAAAGAGACAGACAGTTCTTCCCTGAATTGAAATACACTGAAAAATAAAACATCCCACATTGTCCATCCATCCCTAACAATCAACTGACGAACGTAAACATCCTGCACATAAACATCCTGCACATATTGAAAACGCCATTGTTGGCTCGATGAAGCAATCACGCCCTTCCTCGTAAGGTAAGCCCAGGCGGTATCCCATCAAATCGTAGAAAATCAGAACAAATTGAGACCACAAGGCGAAAATATTTCAAGTAGAAGAAAAACCATTGCCGCAAGATTCATGTTCGGTAAAAATCGCACCAACCATCATCACCTCAATCATCCATCTCCGATTCCTGCCCCTGCTCTGCTCGACTGCCCCTAAAGCTCCCATCGCTACTGTAGCCAGCATCACCCCGTCTACCCCTCCCTACATCCGTCCTCACAAGCGCCTCTCCAGTAACCGCCAGACCGTCCAGGAAATCTGCCAAAAGCCGATCTAGCTCCCGCTCAACAACGTCATCACTCGCGCCCTGCATCAGACTCTCCGTGCTCGGAGGAACAGGCATTGGGAAAGACAAATGCGCCATGTTCGACTCTATAACAGATTTCCTTTCTGTTTCATTATCATCGTCGTCACCAACACCAGTGCCGCCACCGTGCCCATTGGCGTGAGCATCAGCACCTTCTGCCCTACCACCCTGGCCCCCGGGGCCCTCAAGCGCGCTCTCACCACTAGCTATGTTGTCTTCATGGTACGGGCCATGGAGTTCCGAGTAGCTGTGTATCGAGCGGTGCGTGCCTTCGTCGAAGTCCGTGTAAATGGCGGAGTCGGTGATCGAGGGGAACGGATCTAAGGAGGACGTGGTGTAAAAGGCATTCTGCAGATCATCAACAACCACATCCTCGCCCTCACCCGGAGGGGTGACAGGTCTGTCGAATCGGAAGGGATCGTTATCCGCGTCTGACATAGTTGACTGGGTGGATGTTGCGGTTGAGGGTCGAGAGTCGGGCGGCCCGTCAGCAGGAGGCTGTGAGTATGCTGGGCACCGGAGCGGGGGGTATTTCATTGTCATTTCGTCATCGGGTTCGATACGGCGCGATGAAGCGTTCCCACCATCAGCCCATTCGTTGGGCTCTTCGTGCGGAGCTTCCTCTTCTGCGGTCATGATTGGGAAAGTCCATGCTCGGGTATCCCGCTTCTCTTCATGTGGTTGTTCAATGTCCGGGCCAGGCTCGTCGTCGTGGCTGGAGGCATCTGTGCCAGTTGCCATACTGGAGGGAAAAGTCCATTCCATGGTTGGGGGTCGGGGCCCGCGCTGTGGTTGGTATTCACCAGAGTCACTGCTTGTAGTTGAATTCCGCATGAGTCTGCTGCTGGACCGGTTTGCACGGATTGTATCTGCATCAGCAAGTTGGAATGGAGGATGGTTGGATGCTGAGCCTGCTGCGTAATGCGCAGAGTCGAAGACTCCAAGGTTGATGTCAATGAAAGTAGACGTAACCGAGGATCTGTCAGTGTCTGTTCGGAGAGGGAGATCAGAGGAGAATCGCTGCTCTGACTGAACGGGGACAAAGTCATTCTTGGTCTCATATTTATAACCCGGTTTGTCTTCGTTAAAAAGACCTTCCATTGCCGCAGCGCCTCTTTTGACCCGCTCGTCGAAGTTGGCTTTATCCTGTGCACTCAACTCGGTATCCTTATTCTCGTCAAAGTAGTCGCTAGACGGCTCGGGTACGGTGGGTACCATCTCATTCTCGAGATCTGCTAACGATGCCGAAAGTTGATCCAGGTCTATCAGGGAGAATCGCCGTTCAAATCCATCCGTCGTACTGAAGTTCCAGTCCTCGCGATCTAAAGTGTCTCCCTCCGGAAACTCGGCAGCAGCAGCGCCTCCGGGGTTGAATAGCGATATTCTTTGACCACCACATTGAGCCCATTGGTAATATATCTTCACCAGTTCGCTCAGGGAAGAGGTTGGGTGGGATTCCGTAGAGTTAGCGATGTAAGGGTGTTGAAGGATACTTTGCATAGTAGGGCGCACTTTTGGATCAGAATCGAGTGAAAATGCCACTAATGAGCGCAGGCTGTCTGAAAATCTATCTCCCTCCAGCTTTGGCGGGAATCTGTTAAGTTGACGCCCAATTTGCATCCGCTCTCTTAGGGTTGCATTTGGCGGATTGCCAGTAGCACACTCAAATAGGGTGCATCCGTATGCCCAAACATCGATCTAGTCAAGTTAATATTAGCCTGAGTAATCCAAAACCAGCCTAGTAAGACCAACTCACCTCGCTTCCGTATTGATGCGTCTCGGGCCCTGCCCTGTTCGGAAACATCTCAGGCGGCATCCAGTGTGGAGTCCCAATCCATGTGGAGCGCTTGTCTACCTTGCTCTGGAGGACACCAGCGACTCCGAAGTCACAGATCTGTAAATGGCCTTCCTCGTGAATCAAGACATTGGCAGCTGCGAACACAATCATTAGTTTGACAGTGCTGTACTGGACGACATAAAGAAGACTCTGTCCAAACCTTTGACATCACGGTGAATAATGCCAGCGTCATGAATGGCCCTGAGACCTTCCGCTAGCTCCCTTGCAATTGGAATTATGAATCGTTCCTCTAGCTTATCACCAGTTGCTCGCATCTAATATGCGTCCATTAGTACTCAGGCCCAAAGATAAGCCCTGGCATTACAGATTAAACCCGATTCATGGGAACTTAATGGAAAATGGGATGAGAGAAAAAGAGAGAGTGCGGGAGGGGGGGAGAGAAAGATCAAGCACGTACAAGAGTCTTGACGCTTCCACCTGGGCAATGCTCGCAGATAAGCCAAAGCTGGGAATGAATTGAGAAAGCTTCAATAAGCATGTTGATATTCTTCGCCCCAGCATCCTTGACCTGCTTCATGATATTCGTTTCGCGTATAAAGTCTTTGATAGACTCGTCTCTAAAATCCCGCACTGTTTTATAATCCAGCGTATCTATTTCTAGCACCTTGATTGCGACGAGTTTCTGTGTTGAAAGTTGGCGACTGTATCTCAAATAAGCATGGTTAGTAGGACTAAATTCAAAGAACTAAAATGCAGATAGACGAAAAGAGTCGGTCAAAACTAAGCAGGATCACAGACCCTTTATACACTCTTCCATAAGCCCCTTTTCCAATAAGCTCCTCAAATTGATACGGGGGCATTTCTGTTTTTGCTCTTCGACACATTTCCTTGACAGCAGCGCCTTGTTCCCGTGCTAATCGCATGGCTTCGGCCTTCTGTTTGGTGAGGGCCACCATGGCTGATGACGGATCAAGATGTCGTGAATCCATAGCGTCACGGTACCTTTCTTGCTCTGCGCAATCCTCCTGTAGTTGTTTAATAACCCCTTCAAACCACGCTTCTTCGGCGTCAGTAGTAGATTTGCTCGCCTGGGTTGGCAGCGGAGGGGAAGTAGGCTCGTCTTTGCTGGCGGTCTTGTGCTTTGGGGTGAGAATCTTTTTCAGGGACAGAGCAAGACGTAGGCTTCGCCTAGGCTTTCTCTTTACTGAGGCTGACTGGAGAGGTAACTCTGAATATGGGACAGAGTATTTTTCGATGGGATCGCGGTTGTCGGTAGTATCGCTGGGTTGGGCACTTGAATGGCCTTTAGGACAATCGGGAAACTTCTCATACGGTGGGCTGAAAGCTGATGATGATGAAGCAGGAGTGCTCCCTGGTAGACTGCTATTTCTACTTTCTTTTCCCGGGATAAAGCTCAACGGATCAAAACGATTCCTTTTGTTGAATGTTGCGAAATCGTGCGGGCTTGGTAAAGGGGTTTTTCCTCGATTACTTTTTGGCTTTGACTTGCGACGTTTATCCGGGCCTGGAAGGTCACACGGCCGTTCGGGAGGCTGATTTTCTGAGCTAAATGATTGATGAGGCGAAGAGAAATCTAGGAAAGGTCTCCTTCTAAATGACTTTGACTGGGGTGGGGTATCAAAGGAGATTTTATATACGTCTGGAGATGGATTATGCTGGTCTTCAAATGACGGGCTAGTAAGTTGAGGACAACCATAGGCAGCTTGCTGAGATAGAGCCCGATGCCGGAATAAAGTTGACGAATTCGAAAAGTTGGCGTGCGAGGCTGGAGGGCTAGCAGAATAATCAGATAGATGGAGTGTATCTGAGGAAGATGGAGGCCTTTGCGGTGTTTTAGGGGCACCGGAAGAAAAAGATGAAGTGGGACCAGTGCCGAAAGACGGTAACTTATTACCGCGTAAGTTTGCTTCGTAAAGTCCCTGGTGATTCGATCTCGAATCAAATGATGGAAATGTCTCAACAGCAGACGAGATATGGCTTTGTGTGGGACTAAGGTTTGAAAACTAAGTCAGCTTATAATTTATCAGGCCAGTTCAGGCGAATATAAAGTTCTATATCCTACCTTTGTGATCTTCGTTCCCAAAGACCTAGAACGGAATCGATATGTTCGTCAGAAAAAGCTGGACCAGAAGGCTGCTGATAGTTGTTTGAGACGTCAGTTCTAGGTTCAGGATCGTCTCCTTCAAAATATTCAGTCTCAGGGACTATATCGTCTTCCCAGGAGCCTGATGAATCAGATCTCGAACGAGCTAAACCCTCTCCAAGTTGCGGCTGCGAGGACTCAAACTGCTCTGGATAAACGCTAGAAACGTCTGAACTCTTTGATGAGTCAGTGACACCCGATTGATTGACAGCGTCGGGATGAAAATATGCGCTTGCGGCGCGGATATCGCGTTGGCTGCTGTTTAATCCGCGTGTAAGAATAGGCTGGAATTGATCGCTAAACGCAGTAGACACGTCAGTTCGTTGATTGACACACAAGAGGAGGAAAATGGTGAAAAATGCAAGGAACAAGACAGGGGCAAAGTCGAACCCGTAGCAGGCATTTCGCCTCTCACGGCTAATTGGAGGCGCCATTCTAGTGAGCAACCCGATATAGGACAAGACGAGTGTAGGAAATCATGCACACAATGAGAAATGGCCATGAGAAATGGGCTTCATGAGTGCTTGATGAGGGCAAGTGGGAGGAGGATGGAAGACTGAAAAGGGGGTTGGGGGGGAGGAAGTAAATAAACAACACTTACGGGGACGCCGGAGTTGAGCTCTGTTCTGGCAGATGAAGCTATCTACCCAGGTGAGCAGTATCTCCGCGAGTTTCTCCTGGCTCAAGCACCGCAGTTTATGTACGCTCGTCCTTTACGGTCAACTTTGAGCTCCAGCTTCTTCTCAGCCATTCTCGTTAGCAATTCCCATTACAATTAAATTTTGTACTCTCTGAAACAGCTATTCAATACAGTTGAAAGCATGCCCAAGAAAAACGGAGAATGGACATTTACCTATGTTCAGACAGCAGACTGGTAGTAGTGTCAGGAGCTTCCCAACAGGCTAGATTGCACTCTGCACAGGTGTCATGTCAGGATGAAGAAGATAGAACTACCAAGACGGAGTTATTTATATGTTATCCCTTGCCTCCTGCCGAGAAAACTAGTCTAAAAACAGTTGATAACTGTGAACTGGATTTATCTAGTCGTGCATGCAGGATACTCTTTGTTTTACTTGTAGCAAAATGCTCCTCTGGTGGGCAGGTCAAGGAGCAATAAACAAGCAGTACAAAGACAGACAAACTGTCTCTACTCCACCTAGGGACACGGAGAGAATACCTAGGTAAGGGATTAGATTCCAGGTACAATAGCACTAATCTCTGGTTTAGGAGGTAATGGAATAAGAGATATATGATAGCCCAATATCTGGAGGAGATCTGATAACGCTGGAACAGTTAGTGAAGAGCACAAACTTTGAAACTCTACAAACCAGCGTGGGCCTAATGATTGCCGGGTATAATATGAGAGAGAGAATATGAGAAAAGTATGCTGAATTTGCCAGCATACTTACAAAGCCAGGGAACACAGTCCACAAGATTTACAAAGAGTCTTGAAATATGAATATGAGTGAGTACATTTGCGTACTAAACAGTAGTAATGCGGAATATCAAACTTACCAGATTGAGAAGCAAAGGAGGAAAAAATTTCCAAAAAAGTGAGATGGGAATATATATGAAAAAAAAAAAAAATTAAAAAAGAAATTAAAAATTAAAAAAATTAAAAATTAAATACAACTCCTCCTTCCGCCTAACTTAAGTTAACCCGCGTCTGGAATTGACGGGGAAAATCCACCCATATGGAGAAAATGGAGAAAATATCTGAACAAATATGTGTTGTTCGTGCTTCCCCGTTCCCGCCGCCCCCCCCCCTTTTTAACGCCCGAGATATCAGGCCAGATCATCGGCCCTCAGTTAATCCGATCTAGGATTCCTCATCCGGTCCGGGGCAATTGCCCTGATTTGGTTAGTCCCAGGTCGTCTCTTTGGTTCCCAGCTTCGGTTAGCGTCAATGCTGCCGGTCGCTCTACAACCTTCATGTTGCCATGTTGCCAGTTGGATACGAGACCAGCTGCAAAAGTAGTCCCAATTGTTATCTATTTGGTGAGCCTGCAAATGGGCAATGGAAATGAAATATGTCACTCTTTGAATGTACTCTTTATCACCACAACAATAATTGAACTGGGCATCACTCATTATCAAACTTCATGATGTAGAAGAAACATGATTTCTGCAGCTTGTCCATCATGGTTATCAGCTGGCTAATTAACTGAATCCTTCATCTAAACGAAGTTTATATATCTTATATATATCTCCTCATATTCTACCTAAAACGACACACCCACTCTCTCTCACATTCTGCCCAAAATGACTGACCGCACCCAACCCCAATCCAATCCAATCCTCCACCCAAAACCAACAAGCCACCAATAATGGCAGTGGCGGCGGTGTCCTGGGCGGCGTGACTAAAACCGCCGGAGGACTTAGTAGGCGGCACCCTGAATACAGCCGGTGAGACCGTCGGGGCGGCTGGGAAGGGGCTGGGAAGTACGGCGGGAGGTGTAACTGAGGGCGTGGGCGATACAGTGAAGGGACTAGGCGGGACGGTGCGGGATGGTACTAGTTTGGGTAAGGAGGGGAGGGGGGGAAGCGGACTGGTGCGTGAGGAGGGGTGGAGATGGTGAAGGGCGGGGAAGGGAGGAGGGAGCTTGGTGAGGATAAGTTTATGGCTTTTTTCTCGTTGCAAGGGGGATGTGTGTATGATGACAATTTGAATGGGATGAGGGTTAGAGTGGGATTTTTGTTCTTTCTTTTAATCTTAGAATCCTTAAACTCTTAGCGAGTATGTATGTATATATTTAGTTTCTACACTGAAAGGATGGAATTACTTTCTAGCCAAGTTAACTACTGGAAGGAGAAGAATTTTCTTTTTCTAAGATGCTTCAGGTGGAGTGAATTGCGAATAGACCACACATGGAATTATCTGTTGTTCCACGATATGAGAAGAGTAATTGGGAATGGTATGATAGAGAATCAGATGCTTACTACCATTTTAAATAATTCATGACATATTGTCTAGATAAGGGTAGTATCCTATTCCAAACCGTAAAAAAATGCCAAATGCATCCTCTACAGGCGCTTTCTATGAACGAATAAGCTGGAAAAAAAAAAAAAAATAGTCAACCTAGATCCTCATCCTCGCGCTTCATCAAATCCCGAGGAACCAGACAAGGCCAATTTATTCCAACTTAAACTCAGCCCTCAACGCGATACCGAACCGCTTGATGGCTTCCTCGATCTTGTCGCTAGGAGCCGCAGCATAGGTAGCCCGGAAGAACATGTCCGTCTCCGGAATAGAGCGATCTGCTACAAACCAGCTGCCGGCAGAGACAAGCGCCCCTTCCGCGATGGTAGCTTTGAAGATGGAGTGCTCGATGGCGGCGTGGTCTTTGCCTTCGCGAGCACCCGGGTGCTTGTGCCAGTCTACCTTGATCCAATGCTATTTGGAAAGAAAGGAAGGTAGGAATCACCGTTAGTTATTACCATACTACAACTCTTTATAATGGGGGAGCGCCGGGGGGTGGGTAGTTTGAGAGACAACTTGAACTTACAAACATCCCAGCAGCGGGGGGATTCCAACTCGCCACACTTTTCGGAAGATACTTCTCGCACGCCTCCAGCATACTATTCCTCCGAGCAGTATACGCCATTCGGATGTTGATCAACCAATCAAGATACCCTTTATGCCCCCAGCTCTCATCCAGGAGCTTGAAGAGGATTATCTGCGCCATGCCGCTGGGGTTCTGCGTGGACACCTCGGAATGTCGATTATAGCGCTCGACAATCTGTTCCGAGCCGACAACCCACCCCGTTCTTGACCCGGGGGAGATGACTTTAGAGAACGATTCCAGCCGCAAGACGCGCCCGTCAACATCGATGCTCAAATAGGATGGGATCAGAGTCTTCAAAAACTCCTCATGGTTAGCAGGCGGCGGGTCAGGCGGGGTCCCCGCCCCCTTATACGGCTGCATTTGCAGGAAATAGTACGGCTCGTCCTCAACGATGAAAATATCATGTTTCTGCGCAATCTTGTAGACTTCCTTTCTCCGCTCGGCGCTGTGGGTGGAGCCGGTCGGGTTCTGACCGGAGGGAATGATGTAGAGGAGGTGAGGCTTGCGGGCGCCCCTTGCGGCCTCGTCCCAGCCGGTCATCAGCTCGTCGAGTGATTCGGGAAGGAGGCCTTGGTCATCCATCTTGGCAGCGGCTGCGCGGATGCCCAAGGGTGCTGCTGCCTCTAGAGCTGTCGCAAATGTATACTCTTCCGTGATGATGTAGTCCCCCCGCTCACAGAACATGCGCAATGCCATGTCCCAAGCTGACGTGCTTCCGGCGGAGAGACAGCAGTGCCAGTCGGCGTATGGAGGGTTATGGACTATCTATCATTGGATTTAGCTTCTTGCGTGTACCGATTTACATCCATCCCTTTGAGGTCTGACGCATTTCCTACCTCCGTATGTTCAGTTACAAAACGTAACATCTGGGCTGCGCCATTTGACTGGCCGTAGTTCAGAGCTATCTCCAAATCTTTAAAGAAGAAGAAGAGAAAAAGAGAAAAACCAAAGGTCAGTCGAGGAACCACGCCAATGGGGGCGGATTTATCTATATGGGCGTTCCGTGGGAGTCCCCTGCGATCACCTTCTCGGGCGTCACAGGGCCCGGACGAAGGAATGGGGAACGGCGAAAGGGGTTTTCAAAGACATACCATATTCGCTCTTCCCATCCCGTATATCGTATTTCCCAGCAGTCACAACCTTTCCCGTCTTGACCGTATCCTCTTCTGAGAAATGCGGCGGGGTGGGAACTTTCATGGAGATGGATTCGAAGGGGAAATATTCGCATGATGGAAGACCGCCACCCAACGAGATCAGGCCTAGATTGTAGATATTAGATATTGAATTCACTCTTCTTTTCAATGGTTTGGAAGGGGGGGTGTATAACAAAGTGGACTTTATTCGAGTGACCATACCGGGTGTCTTGAGATATTGAGCAGCTTGTTTCAATGACGAGCCCTATTCCCCGTTCCCAAGGTAAATATTTAAGATCATGCATGCGACGTCATCGCAGTTCCAAACAACAGGGCTGCATCAAGCTTACCTTTCGAGCTTTGCTTTCAGTGGATAGAAGATCTACATGTAGAATAAAACAACATCATGTTAATCCTATAAAGAGGACACTCAACTGCACTGGGGGCCGGCGGACAATATATAACACAAACTCACGATCGAAGCGTTTCGCTTTCGGTTTAGCGAAGCACGCCTAAAAAAAAAAAAAAACAGGAAATAAATTTCCCAGGCATTAGTGGATGAGAATTTCTCATTTGTTTCTAACTATCATAGTTTTCAATTCATCTAGCTTTTGAAAGCCTTTCTTCCGCCTGGAGCTATTTTGGGAGTGGGCAAAATTCCCAAAAATTCTTCTTCCATTGGGACCACCCTCAATTTACGAAGTAGATAGAAAAAAAAAAAAAAGTTTTGACTCACAGCACTCTTAAACATATCACTACTGGAAAAAGCGGCGACGCCAGTTGGCATCTCACCCTTAGCCCGCAGGGTGGGCACGCCGTCGACTGTCAATTGCTCGGCTGGGGTTCCATTTTTCAGAGCATGAGAGTCAGTTGCAGCTGGGGGAGACATGGTTGCTTTGGATCTCGGTGTCAATCGGGGCCGTTCCTGGTGAGGGATGGGGGAAATTTGCCTCAGTGGGAATGAGTTGGTCTTTGAGGTCTTTTCTTTTTTTCTTTTTTATTGTTTATTTTTTACTTGTTTTGTTGACTTATGGGGGAATAGGGTCTAGTGAGCAAAAAGAACTATGGTGTGGGCAATGCGAGGTTTTCTTCTTCGTTCCTGGTGAGGGGGCGGGGACGGATATGGGTGGAAAAAGTTTTGGTGGGAAGTGGGGGGGAGCTTTTTCGCGGAACTGGGATTCCGCTAAGAAACTAAGCTTTAGTTATGTTCAAAGCCTATATACAACGTTGTGGATGGAAGTGTGAATCATGATTGAGGACTGAGAGAGCTAAGTTATATATTATTTATTACGAATCTACTCCGTATATAAAAAGAAATCTCCAAAAAGCGACCAGGGAGGGTTGGCAACAGCCGAGCCAAACCAACCCTGCAGCAGGCAAGCAAGCGGCGCAAGGTCATGGGCCCAATTTTCGGCTGGATAACTTAACTAACTTTAGGGCCTGTTCGGTGCGTCCGTGTGTACTCGTTCTTTTTGTACGATCTCCACTTTTTTTAAAGAGCATCTTGTACTAATAATACAGCTGCTTTTTACAAAGTACAGATGAAAATGGCCAGGTGTTTGGTGGATTGAGCAGCTGTACTTGCATCTCTTGTCAAGATCTTATGAATAAGCAGTATTTAACTTCAACGGTGTATGATGATGTAGAATAGCACTTTTAGAGGCAATATAGTGTAGAATAGCATTCATAGTGGAGGTAGTTAACTAATATTGATTAGAAGGAAGCTCACAAAAACACATTCTTTTTGAACTGACTCTGGACTCCATTCAAAAAGAAGGTGTTTTTGTGAGCTTCCTTTCTCCATCCCACAACGCCGGCTTGCTACTAATAATTGGTAAATATACTATTTTTAATGAGATCCACTATTGCGTTCAAAAAGTACGGACGCACCGAACAGGCCCTTACAGCTTACTCCGTACGGAGTACTGTTCGGCACATTTTGCATTGGCCAATGACCATTTGCTAGTGCCTTTCCTATCCTCCCTGATCTGATAACTAACCCCGGTCCCTAATCCTCCGAATCATATCTGATTAATCCCAACCATTAACTTTTATTGACTCACACCTAACCTCTGCTAATCCAGATTGGGAATTGGCTTGAGGGTTAAGCGGCAGCGTTTTTAATTTAAGTGCACCGAATAAAGTTTAGCTCAAAGCCTACCGCCTTTTCCAATTGGTTGTTGAACGACGTTGAACATATGCGTAATAGCGTACGGTAACTAGTTACAAAATATTAGTAGAATTCGCAAGTCACCTCCACTCCCGATCATCGATTCGGGATGGATTTCATGGCTAACCTCGGAGGGCGGGCATACACACCCACCCACCATCACGAGAGGGATGGAGGGGCCTTTCCATGCGCCTAATGAGTTTCAATTAATAATAGTCCGAGCCTGCCCCATGAGTCAACCAGTATTCCAACGGAATGCTTTTCGTGGAAGATACGAGGAAACAAGGCCACATTGGCCACAGATAGCGTAAAATGATCAAACTACAAAAGCAATTCTCTTTTTTTGATTTCTTTTTTTCCCTTTTAGTTTGGGTCATAGCATAGCACATGGGGGCGGCTTGCATGGAACAACAACAACAACAAAAAAAAAAAAAAAAGAAAAAAAAAAAAAAAAAAAAAAAAAAGAAAAAAAAAAAGAAAAAGAAAACATTTTCCCTCCTGCACGAGGCGACTTAAACAGATCAGCAGACGGTTGTTGGCGATGTACGCTGCGGAGTGTTTCAGTCTGGGCTGCGTCCACATGTGTTGAGCTCATTTGGAACCCGCTCTGGGGTTTGGCTGGGTGGGGGGAGAAAGAATAATTTAATTGGCTGGGGTTTTGTTCTGAAGCTGTGGAGGAGGGCGGAGTGGGAGGCAAATAATAATAATATTATAAAATACCCATAGTAACCCAAATCCTCCTCCCCCACCCCGCCAGTGCGCGCGTATCCGAGTAAAGTGCAGGATGAAGAGTTGAAGAAAGCGTCAATAATAATGTGACAGAGCTGAACTGATTTAGAAGGGAACACGGGCCGCTTAGAAAAGGTTGGGCATGGCCATTTTCGGTAGATCTGGATCTTCTTCACCTTCCCTAGTCCAGCCACAGTACAGTACGTACGCACCGGGCTACAGGTGGTCAGAGAGGACATTAAATTCTTTAGAATATATTATTATTCCTGATGGGCCTAGAGGCTCATCAAATAGAGGAAGAGCAAGCTGGGAAGAATAATAATGTTTATATATGTATGTATTTTTTTAAGGTCCAGGCACACACTCTCCAAGCTCGGTCTGAACAATGCTTGTTCAAGGCTAGACTCTGGATCCGGGCCAACCAGAACTGGCCAGACCTGGCTCTGTGAAACATGAAAAGGCAATCTAATTGTTGACGTTCCTTGTCCCTGCCTGCGAGCCTGCGACTGACGCAGTTAGCAGTAGTAGTAGTAGCAAGTAGCAGTCGTGATGTTCTCTTCTCCAATGCACCTCCATACTTCTGCCACCAGCCATGTGCTTCTTATTTCCTTCTCCCCAGAGTTCCCCACCGTTAGTTAGCTTTAGCCGCGGGAATCACTAGGACCCTGCTGGCAGCAGTCGCACCGGACTAAAGTGAGGCCGGGGGTGGATAAGATCCAGCCCGCTCCACGCCTTGCGACTCCAAGCCAGCTTTTAATCATCAGCCGGGGTCCACGTGAGACGCTTAGTTACTCCAGGCTGGGAAGCCTGGAATCTGCTGCTGGAGCAATAATCATTTATTTTTGTGTCATTTCCTTTCCCCTCGCAATGTTAGTTACGATGGAAAGGACTGGTTGAATAACTCTTGACAACTGGGAGGGTATATAATATCCTGGGGGGGAAGCTGAGCCATTGCACGTGTTCCCATCATGTCATCTAACGACGACAAACCACAAGCTGCTGCTGAGGGGGCGCTGAAGCGGAAGCGTAAGTGGGAAACGGTCCCCCTTTATTGCCTTCACATCAATCTCCTATTCGTTCAGAACACCGAACGGCGCTTCTTCCGACGCCGGGTCTTCCATACTGTGTATCTCCTTCCTAAGGTTACTTATTATATTATCCCAACTGACACACCTTACTTAGGCCCCGCTGCTTGTGTCCATTGCCACCAAAGGAAAGTCCGCTGCGATGCGCGGAATGGAATACCCTGCTCCAATTGCCGTTCGTCGGGGAAGAGCGATTGCCGCATTCACGAGAAGAAGAAACGGACGCTCTCTCGATCCCTTCGACATCCGATTCCTATTCGATGTGCCCCTTTACCTACGAATAGTGCAGCTACCAGCGCAAGCAAGCAACCGCAGTCTGCATCCCCAACCTCATCGAACGTCCCTTCATCAAAACTAAGTGGGCCTGACATAAACCCTCTAGTACCACAGCCGTTTCTGGAAGGGTTTACTCATGACTCACACGGCGATGAAGATGACACCCGTCAGCTTGAGAGACGCCTAGTCCAAATTCTGGATGAGGAAGACCACCACCGTTCCATAAAGCCGGGCGTCAGAGTTATATACGTTGGCCAAGATGTATCCAACATAAACTTTCTGTTTCGACAACAGCACAGCGACCGAAATGATCAGGTTTATCATTTCCCAGCAAATGAAATCTCGAAGCACTGTATGAAGAATAGCCTGGAGCATATTCCTCGAGAGACCTTTGTCCTTCCCGACCAGCAGCTTGCAGATGAATTGGTGGATGCATACTTCACCCACGTCAACCCTGGCTGTCCTATAATCGACGAGGACGTATTTATGGCACAATACAAAGGTCGAGATCCTTCAGATCCTCCTTCGCTATTACTTCTTCAGGCCATCCTCGTTGTTGGTGCCCATGTGTCTCGTCCACGGCCGCAGCGTGATTCTCTCAAGACAGCATTTTTCCGCCGGGCTAAGATACTATTCGACGCGCGTGTCGAACGGAATAGGGATATTCTCGTACAAGCAGCTCTTCTACTTACCTGGTACTCCGATCCTGTTGACGATGACGTCTCCGCGAACTCTCACTACTGGGTTGGGGTAGCGGCTAGAATCGCAACAGGTCTGGGAATGCACCGCAATGCAGGCTCTAGCAGGATGGTATCGACCGATAAGCGCATGTGGCGAAGGGTTTGGTGGATTTTAGTTCAGTTCGACGTCATGATATCATTGTTATATGGAAGACCACAGGCTGTGTACGTTCTCAATTTCCCCTCGTACCCTTCAGGTTTATCGATATGGGGGGGAATGGGTAGCTAACCAGGGCAAACGACGCAACAGCAACTTAGAAGATTCCGATGTTGAGCCTCTTACTGCGGCAGATTTCGAAGATTGCGGAAGCCGGGTTCAAATTGATTATGTGATACACTATACCGAGCTTTGCACTATGATATCATTCATCATGAAAGAAAGATTTGGGCTACGAGTTAGTCCCGAACGGCGAAAGGCTGTTCTTAATGAGGCAGATAGAGCACTCGCGAATTGGTCGCTAATGCTCCCAGATTCAGTTCGGATGTCAACCGCAGACTCCGGTTCGTGGCCGGCTTTGCTCCATCTGACCTATAATAACTTCCTGATTTTGCTTCACCGCCCTCACCCTCGGGCTTCGGCATATTCAGATGATTACGGCCCCAATGATGCTGAGATATGCAGTGCAGCTGCTGGCGTAATTGTCTCTATCTTTGAGGATCTTAGAGGGAAGGATCGGCTCAAGTATTTGTGGATTTCATCAGTCAATGCCCTATTCACAGCAATGATTCAAGTACGGGTGGAACTTCGATTTTCAAACCCTGTATTGGCCATCAATGGCCTTCGTCGATTTGATTCAACGCTCGCCTCCCTTCGCATTCACGCGGAATACTGGCTCAATGCGGAAACAATCCTACGCCTATTTGAGAGTTCAAAACGCCTGCAGCGTGACATCCAGGATGTCAAGATACGAGACTCCACCTACAAATCGAGGGATGCGGATCACCATCACCAGCACCGCAAATACTCCGAACACCCAAGCCCTGACACAGATCACCAACAAAATTACTCTGAGCAAACCAGTCCAGACACGGATCAACCACCAGCCCCATCACATCTCAACAATACTGTCTGGACACCCACTGAGCCTCCGTTCGAGGACCGTGTCATCAAAACTTCTCCTACAACTGCGCCAGCTCAGCAACCTGCCGTCGTCGACCACATCGAAGTAGCAAATCAGACGACGAATGAACCCGGTGGGCCAGCGGATTGGCGGCAACTCTTTTCATTCGGTGACTCCGAGCAAGTTAGGCCAATTGTGATGGAAGACCTGACGGACATGGAAGACGAGTGGCGTGAACTATATCTGCATGAGCCGGGCATGTCGGATTATTTCCAGGACACGGCTTGGATGCAGCCTTTGTGATATAACTATGCGAACGGCGTTTGATGTTATTACCACATTATCCTCCCACCCGGGACATTCTTCTTCGTTCCGCGAAGGGATGTCATGTTTCGTTGATAAGACGGCATTGATAACTCATCACGAATCCAACTAGAGGACGGAATATACGTGTTTCTCTGTGATTTCAGTTTTGACTGGCCCCCAGCAGCCGGTCCTGACAGCAAATGAGACCTGCTCGTACAATCCTTTCAAATTCGAACTGGTTGAAACCCCGATTTCAACAAAACCCCCTCCGTGATTGAGAAGTGTGATGCCGCCAGCTTAATAAAAACACCGTATCCCTTTGATGCATTCACCCCTAGCGATATCAAATCCAGATTTCTTTTGCGAAGCTGGTTCAAATGCACACATATACATACACACCATCTTTTCAACAGAACTGAACCTTCAACACAACACAAGTGCATTCAACACTAGATTTCCCAAAACTAGGCTGTCAGGGAGCTTTTCACAATTTAGCATACTGAGGTTAAGAAAGAGAACTCCCGAAAAGATCGATGTGGGTGGGGTTGTATCACCCTCCAGCTTCGGAACAGGCATACGAGGCGAGGGAGGAGAGAGGCAGGGTCGCAAACTGCTGCGATCTTTTTTGCGATCTCCGCTGACAATGTTACCTGTAAGCTTACAATGGCCCTCACTTCTTTTTCTCGGTACAATATATTTTCTGGCCACCAGGGGGGTTCAGTGCTAATGTGGCTAAAATAAGGGGATTTGGCAATTTTCTCGAGCTTCAGCTGCTGAGGTACCGGATAATAAACCAATTACGAGGCAAATATGTTGCCAGTGGAATATATATAATATTTAATATTGGCAATTTTTTCCTTCTTCTGGGCAGTTAGCTCTGCTTTTCATTTATTTTTTTGGAAACTGTTTAGTAGAAATATATAGATATCTAACCCATTCAAAAATTGAGTTTATATTAACTCTCTATTTCTCTGAGGTTTCTCACAACATAACAGAGAACCTGTGAAATATAATAAGCTATAGATATCAATTCATACGAAGATATAACTTGTTTTTTTGCTAGCTCATTTAATCCCCTATCTTAAAATTCTCGCTCGGAGGGAAAATGCATCAGGCTTCTAGCAAGTAAATCATGACTTTTTAGTGTGTTGTTTGCTGGCTGACTGATAACATCCATACGGGAAGAACGTACGGAGTATATTCTTATAATATTGACAAGCATCAAACGCTCGCTTACGCTCGCTTTGCTGCTTGCGCAGCCCCCCCTACCACTTCCACCCTCTACCCCTACCCCCCTTATCACCTCTTCCACCCCCTACCCCCTCTACCACCACCACCACCTCTACCGCCCCGCAGTCCCCCCTACCCCCTCTTATCACCTCTACTCCCCCTTACCACCCCTACCCCCTCTTACCCCCTCTACCACCCCTTTCACCCCCTACTCCCTTTATCATCACCACCGCCTCTACCGCCCCGCAGCCCTTCTATCACTTTCACTCTCTACCTCTACCCCCTCTACCACCACCACCGTCCCTACCGCCCCGCAGCCCCCTCTACCACTTCCACTCTCTATCTCTACCTCTCTACCCCCCTCTTATCACCCCGACCACCACTATCACCCTTATCACTCTCTTCCACTCTGTATCACCTTCATCATCATTATCAGATTAATCAGAGCTGTACAGGTTGCAGAGCCAGCTGTTCAATCCCATCTGAATTCAAAGAAGTGCACATGACATCACATGAGATCATGTTACAGAGCATTTGACAAAATGAACATAGAGAAGAGTATAAAGAATGTAAATACTGTAGAGAATGTATGAAAGAAGCAGAATGAAAAAAAGAATGAAGATTTGAAGATTGATCTGAGCTGTATGAGTCAGAGCATTCAAATATTTTTGATAGAATGCATATGATATCACATTACAGTGTTTTTTGCATGGAAAAGTTGGTTTTTTCTATAATAAATAGAGTATATTAATGAATGTATAGGTTGTAATGAATGTAGAGAAGAGTATAAAGAATGTAAATATAGTAGAGAAATCTGTAAAGAAAAGAATGAAGATTAATATCAGAGTTATACAGGCTGCAGAGCCAGCTGTTCATGAATTTGATGAGATGCACATGATATCATGTGAGGTCATGTTACAGGGCATTTTATTCAGAAAAGTTGGTTTTTTCTAGAGAGATAAAATTGTGATACTCAGTTGATTTCAATAAATACTTTTAGAATTTTAATAACAAGATTATAAACAATTTGAAATGTATAAGAGAAATCATAAACTGTCAATTAATTAATATGAAAAAGAAACTGTTTTTCTTATAAATCTGTGCAGTGACTAAAGCCTGTTTTTTTATTTTTTATTTATTTTATTTTTTATTTATTTTTATTTATTTATTTTTATTTATTTATTTTTTTTGACATTTGAATATCTCTATAATGCTATGATATATCTATCAACTAATTTCATATTTTTTAGTAGTCTTAGTGTAATTAGGGATCAATTGTGCATTCAAATCATCAATTGCTACCATGGTGCATGTTGTGAATGTTTAAAGATGAATGAAAAAATGAAGATTGGGCGGGCGTTGGGTGTAAGCGGGCGCTGGGTGGTGGTTGATCACGTTAAATAAACGTTTGCGGAGAACCTCAAACCAAACACCATCTCCCCCGCAGCTCCTCAACCGGAAAGGTTACGACTCACCCCTATATTTGAAGACAATGGCGGCTCAACAAATAAATCCGAAGAAGCAGCAAGGTAAGCAAGCTAAACAATCCCCCAATTATGGAGCGATGTTAAAAAAACAACCTACTAACTTTAAAAACCAACCCGCGCACCAAAACAAATCCACAGAGCTGCAAGCGCAATATCAAAACTACAAAACAACCCTTCAGCAGCTCGCGCAGAAGATCGGGGATATCGAACAGGAGACAGAGGAACATAAGTGAGTTTCTTTTTCTTTTTTCTTTTTTTTACAATAAAAAGCTCCCTCCTCATCCCCCAGCAGACCCCCCTGATGATATGTTTCACGCGCCGAAACCGCCCTCTCCCTCCCCCGCCCAAATAACATACTTACTCACGTATCCATATCTTTCTGCCTCCCCACCCAGACTCGTCATTGACACCCTCGAACCCCTCGCTGGCGACCGGAAATGTTTCCGCCTGATTAACGGCGTGCTCGTCGAGCGGACGGTGAAGGATGTCATACCGCCGCTGAAGACGAATTCGGACGGGCTGAAGCAGGTGCTGGATGAGTTGCTGAAGCAGTATAAGGCGAAGCAGGATGAGTTGGATGGGTGGAAGGTTAGTTGGGGTTTTTTTCTTTTCTTCCTTTTTCTGCTGTGAGAGGATGGCGGGTGGGGTTGCGGGTTGCGGGTTGGGCTGGATGTGAGATGTGGATTGAGAAAATGAGATGATTGGAAGGGGGATGGAAGGGAAGAAGAAGTGGAGGAGGAGGCTTTCCGTCTCTTTTCTGCTATAGAGGTCATTGAATTTGGGGGGCCGGGCAACCATTTTATTCTGTTTATACTCAGAACTGACCGGTGACTGCCTGCGAGTTCTACAGAAGAAGAATAATATCCAAGTCGTGCGGGAATGAGGGAGATAGGACTAGTATTCCTGAAGACGGAGGACATACATGCGGTAGTGGTGGAAGGGGAAATTTGTCTTTTTTTGAGGGCACTTTTGTGGAGGAGGTGAAGCTACCTCTGCCTTGTTTAACAAAATTTTTGACAGCGCCCCCCCCCCCCCCCCGGGGTTTCATTGGGATCAGCATCAAGAGGTGTTCGGCGTAAGGGATTTCGAGAAAATGGCCCCCAAAATTTGCCCCTATCAAAGGTGAGGCGAATACTCTGTGGGGTTGTATTTTTTGTTTTATTTTATTTTTTCATATTGAAATTAATACATCTTTACCGGCACGGCAGTGGTGATCATTATCATGAAGTGCAGACGGGGGGGAGGATTACGCCCAGCCAAGGAAGAAAGCCGATTTCGCTATTTCTGGTACACTTTCTGAGAGGGTGAAGTTACTCAATTGCCCAACCGTTCGCATTTCAGTGTAGTCGTGCGCTGCGGTCTCCGCCATGGCCCATGTGATGTGATGGTGTGAGTTTTGGATATACTCTTGATCCGCAGTCTGTCCAGTACATGTAAATTCAGACCAAACGACCTATACACCCCGTACTTTCCTCTGTACCTCTGATTGGTAGGATTTAAATCCGTCAGTCAGTCCATGTTTTTTTTATTTTTATTTTTATTTTTTTTTCTTTGGCTTATTAGCTAATTTACTCCGTACTTCGTTATCGAGGGAGGGAGGCCGACCTGGCGGTCAGGGCTGTGATCCATGATGCAATTTCTCTTGGGGGCTAAATGGCTTCTATGCAGGCGTGCCTAACAGAACTAAAAGTTTTCGATGACTTTTGGAGGGGAGAAGAAGAAATGATGAGGAGGAGTTGAAGAATATCATCGAAATAATATAGATCAGACCGGAAAGTAAATATTTCGGCGGGATCAGGTAACTAGTAAGCGGTAGCGTCTCGTCATCCTAATTTCAAAATGGATGAGCTCTTGCTTTCGCGTCAATGGCTTCTTCACATAACTAACCTGTCGTGGAAATTGACAATCTCATTCTTCATGGCTTGCTTATTTACCTTCAGGATTTTCCTGTACATAGACATGACATGAGAGAGAATGACGTTCCTGGTCTACTCCCTTGAGCAAGACGGAGAATTAAATTTGAATTATCCCACATGCACAATGCAGATTATATCACCCAGCTACAAATCTGTACCAAGGATTTCTCTCCTGCAGCTAGCTACAGATGTTGGCATAATATGTATGTCCCTGCCATGCTGTCAACAAGAGAATGCGGTTCATTCGTCCCCTCTGAGTTGGCAAAGCTAGCCCACCCACTTATCCTTGTCAGATTCGAAAATATCCAAAAAATTTCAGCAATTTCGACATCGTGCCCAATAGTCATGCATTCCTTGAAAGGCTTTGTCTTCGTCAAAATACCAGCGCCTGCCAGGCCCAATTTCCACAGCATCTCGTTGGGTACCGATAGGTGCGTCAGTCCCACAGTCCGCGCAGGAAGCCTAAGCTCTGAGTTGCGGAGAGATAATCCCCAAACTGCGCCCTCAACGGATAGTATCGAGGTTAGGGACTGTACCGGCTGGCATCTGAACAGGGCATGCGGCAGTTGACTGCATTCTTCCGAAGCGATTTTTAGGGTTCTTCTTGTTCATGCTCTGTTCCCGATCGGAGAAGCTAGTGAAGCCGTATCAACGCCCATATCAATGTGGGGGAGAATGCCGGAATTGAAGGGGGAGGGGATCGGCCGGGAAATCATCTTTTTCTTTTGGATTTTTAGGTGAAGTTGAGACAAAAATTTAAAAAAAAATAAGGCTAAAGACACCCCAATGCAAGGCCAGTTCATGATCACCATGCATTTATTCCCATAAGGCACCGCGGGAAGAACGCCGGAACACATCTGTATGAAAGTGATGAAACTGCTGGGCAGCCTGAGGAGGCCCGAGGTGTATGATACTTTTCAAAAGGGCCCACCCATGCTGTAAGAGAGAGCAGCCTTTACAATATCCACCTAATCGATATTGAAGGGTTATGAAGGGTTATGACGATGTTTTCGGCGGGGTTTTGAGGATTAATCTAATTTCAGGAATCCAGAGTCCCTCAGCCAACAAGCAAGCTGTCTTAGGGGAAAAGTATGAGAATTGGCAGGTTTTGACTGGCTCGACGAGGGAGGTTACCAAGTAGCCCCCATCCAATTATTGTGTTTGTTGACAATGCCTTATCCCATGTAGACCAACGATAATTCGAGGATGCCAGCTCTTACAAACTAAACAGAACACTGGCCATTTGCTGGAATCCACTTCAATGCACCGCTGCGTAGTACTACACGCGAAAATGCGCGCTCATCGAACAACTCCAGTTCTGACTTTCCCCATGGCCATCTCTAAGTTAAGCGCCGATTTTTGCTATTTTGGTATCACCGTTACAGCCTCCAGCACTGCCATTTGGTCTGAGCCAGCGTAATATTTACCCGGCGGTTACCGTATTGAAATACACATGCCTCAGCCGGCGCGGAATTGCTGCGACTCTCTTTCATCCAACAATGCTCCCCGACGCCCAAATCGTTCAAGACGCCCAACAAACTCCCTAATTTGTCTCCATCTGCAACCCATCTCCAGCCACAATCGAATTGTTTTGAGTTTTGTCCCCTCTGCTGACCCGGGTAGAACCGCCAGGTTTAGCTAGCTTGTCGACGGTGTGGTGTGTGACGTACGACGCGCCCCGTTAACTCACCGCTAGGTTCCGGAAAGAAAGAGTAAGCGGAGAGGAAGGAAGTGTGACAGAGAGCGAGGGCTAGAAGACAGGAACTCGAGAAACAAGAAACAAGAAAGTAGTGTGGGTTATGCCGCGCGGGCCTATCCCAACTTGAAAGTACAACTTGTTCGCCGTGGTCGAAGCTTGAGGCTAGCGGCCAAGTCGTTACTCGGAGCTGTATGACTTACGAGCACTTGGTCATCTTGTTCACGTTATTTCGTTCTTTTACAACTGGCTCGTTTACAAATTATAAGAACGACAACAGACGGTCTCACAACGCGTAGCTCCGTTGCTGCAGGCGATATCAATAAGTATCGGCCCAACCTGGAATTACCATTGCCCTAGTCCCGGTCAATTGACCCGCATTATTCCACCCATCACCGCCCAACCCGTTTAGTTTCAGATTTATCCATCGTCCCCACGCCATAACTCCCGATCGCATCGTCGGATTCTCAAGGGAGGGCTGCTGGCCAGTGCGCGTCAACAGCGCGTTTGGGAGCTAACTGTACCGGCCCATGCAATACCGGTGCCACTGTAGCGCAACAATCCAGTAGGTCTGGCGAAAAAAGTAGCCACTCGAGTGTCTTCTCCCCCACACCATAACTCTTGAGGTTCCCGCTCAGGGCTGTTGTGAAGCGAATAGCTGCCCAGTCTGACGTACGTTGACGCAGGGCTGCATAGAACCGCAGATCCTAAGATTCGAGAGGAGTGACGTGTTCACCCGCCCGTGTTGAAGTTGCTATCTGGTGCGCGTATCCAAAAGACGTAAAAATCATGTCGTCGGCCTCTCCTCCAAAGGAACCAGAGGTGGAACCAGGAACTCAGTCAGGCGACGACGCGGAGCATATGGAACGAGAACACCAAGATACACAAGCGCAAGGCCAGGGAGAATTCGAGGTGAAAGAGCAAGATCGATGGCTTCCTATTGCAAATGGTTCGTTAAGCGCGTTCTTGCATGTTACGATTTCTGACTTGATTTGCGCGTGCTCTTCCCATGCTATTATTTGCTTTCTTTGCCCTTGCCGTGTGTCACTGGCTGGTTGCCGTCCTATCCTCGCTTAAACATCCAGGCAGAAGTGCTGTTTGGTTTTAAGCATATCCCTGGATTAGCACTCTATTCGCTTGTCCTATTAATTATGCGCTGCACGCTCTTTGGTGGCACCTTTGCATAGGGCTCTCTCCCATGTCGGATTGCTACCGACCATCGTTTCTCAGTTACACATACTTAAGATAGCAGCGCACCGTCCCGGTCGATTCATTATATGATGCTAACAATTGCAACCCTCTCTAGTTGCTCGAATAATGAAAACCGCTCTCCCCGACAATGCCAAAATCGCAAAGGAAGCAAAAGAATGTATGCAAGAATGTGTGAGCGAGTTCATCTCGTTTATCACCAGCGAAGGTGAGTACTCGCCCCCCTACCTTTTTCGGCGATAAGAATATGGCGACATGCAAGAACTAATTTACGTCGCCTAAAAACCTTCCAGCTTCGGAAAAATGCCAACAGGAGAAAAGGAAGACGGTCAATGGGGAAGACATCCTCTTTGCTATGACCTCTCTCGGATTCGAAAATTACTCCGAAGCACTGAAAATATATCTTTCAAAATATCGCGAAGTGAGTACGCTAATTCCCTAGTATCTCCTCCCCATTTCCCATGTACTTTCTTTTTGTTGCCTCAACTTGGGGGGGACACAATATCTGAACAATTGAATTGATTGGTTTGAGACCCAATCCTCAAGGGGGGAGAACCAGAACCGGCCACCGAGCAGCGGCTACGGCTCCGGCGGACCAGTCGGGGGCACGGCTTCCAATGCTCCAGGGGCAGGCAACCCAACGGGACCAGGTTTCGCGGTCCCGCCCGAGGCTTCCAACAACATATTGAGCCCGAACCTCGACTCCAACGAACAGGCCGGCGCGACATACGGATATTCCACCATGGTGGGCCCTTCGCACAATGGTGCAGGTGGCGAGACTTATTAGCTCTCACGAAGACGTTTCCCGGGTCTGGAATACGCTCGCGAGTGATTGCAATACAGAATTGTAGCTGTTGGCAACTCCCCACCCCCCGAGCAAGACCTGAGGATGTGCTGTTGAAACCATGGATCATGAAAAGGAAGACGAGACGAAAACCAAGCAAACAAGGGGCAGGAATCGAGACCAAAGAGATCTTCCAGGATGGTGTGATGGTCCGATAAATTTGACTGAGCGGCCAGAATTTTCCTGCTGTTTCCTGCTGTTTTCTCCTTTTTCTTTTCTTCATTTCTTTTTCTTTTTCTTTTTTTTTCAAGTTTTCCCTACAACCTACCTATTTCGTCGGATAACTTGTACTCTCTCAAGGGTGTCTTTAGAGAAGTGAGGTCATAATTTCTGCAGGAAGAACGTGACGCTGAGTTCTCAGATAACTGAATCAGCTTTGCGTGGATTTGCAACAGAAAGAGAAAGAAAAATAAAAAATAAAAAGGGGGGGGGGGGGGGGTAAAAAAGAGACAGATGAAGAGAGAGGGAGAACAAGAACAAGCATGCGGCAGAATTTACCTGTGTCAGGCAATTATTAGAAGGGATATAAGGCCGCAAGTGTCTGTGTGCTTTTTGGATATTGTTACGGTTGAAATTGATTCGGGGCGCTCTGGACCTGGGGACAGAATGAAATACTATCAGTCACTTTGCCATTCATTTCTGTTACTGAATATATTTTATTTTATCTATTGTAATTTTATATTATCTGTTTCCTTCTAATTTTACCATTGTTGACATTGTGTTTGTGTGAATTTTTAAACAGGGTGTTGTTTTTGACATGTAAATTTCTACTGGTGTTGCACATCCCTGCTGCTATACAGAGTATTCAATTGCCCTTTGATAAATTTTTGCACCAGCAGTGATAATTATTTGCCTGTTCCCACCCTTCACTCGAATTGTTATCTAACTAACTATCCAACCATACATCATCCAGTGGCTTGAATATTTTTCCGTGCCGGGAAATTGGGTTTTCACCTACGTTAGTAGTTAAACTAGTCGGTGGAACGAAATTCCGTTGCAAACGGATCAAACATGTCAAACATGGCAAAGTTTTGACCCCAGGATAATCAATATTTGAGTCGCAAGGCGACAGAACCAGATATCATGGTATGATTGTCGTTTTGCTTCGACCGGTCAATTCAGCAAGGAATAAACAATGGCCCGAGAAGACAGTCCCAAACGCCGGAAGCTGGACTCAGACCGCTTCACTCCAACATCATCCCAGCACATTTACGCCCCCCGAAGTCGGCTCCACCGCAACAGAGAGGACAAGTATGGCAGCACCAGCCGTGCGTCCACCCCCCGCGGAACACGCAATGGAGATTCAACCCCACACCAGGAGACTTTCCAAGGCGTAGAACCTCTTGTCGACATCGAAGACACCCTTGCACTGGACCGGGACTGGTACGCTGGCGATGAACTAGGACATACTTTCGGTGACGAGACGCATAACCCATTCGGCGGGGCCGACAGCACATGGGCAGATCAACAGCGGGAAGCAGCGCTGTCTGAGAAGAAGAATAGCAAGCGTGTCAGTGCCCGCGCTGCGCAGAAGCAGAGAGATGTCGACGCTTGGGAGACGAATCGCATGTTGACCTCTGGCGTGGCGCAGAGGAGGGAATATGATGCTGACTTTGAAGATGACGAGGATTCTACTCGTGTACATTTGCTCGTACATGATTTACGGCCACCGTTTCTGGACGGCCGGACGGTTTTTACGAAGCAGCTTGAACCCGTCCCTGCAGTGCGGGATCCGCAGAGCGACATGGCTGTGTTTAGTCGGAAGGGAAGTAAGGTTGTGCGCGAAAAGAGAGTACAGAAAGAACGGCAGAAACAGGCGCAGGATGCCACTAATGTGGCTGGGACGGCTCTGGGGAATCTCATGGGCATTAAGGAGGATGAGGGAGATAGTGCTATAGCAGTCCCCGGGGAGGAGGAGGCACAGCATAAGGGTAGTAAATTTGCGGCGCATTTGAAGAAGAATGAAGGAGCTAGTGCGTTTAGCAAGAGCAAAACTCTGAGGGAGCAGAGGGAGTATCTGCCTGCTTTTGCAGTCAGGGAGGAACTCTTGAGGGTCATTAGGGACAACCAGGTAGTTATTGTCGTTGGGCAGACTGGTTCGGGTAAGACTACCCAGTTAACGCAGTTTCTTTACGAGGATGGTTATGCAAAACTTGGAATGATTGGCTGTACGCAGCCACGGCGTGTCGCTGCGATGAGTGTTGCGAAGCGGGTCAGTGAGGAGATGGAAGTTAAGCTGGGAGGGCTTGTTGGGTATGCCATTCGTTTTGAGGATTGCACTAGCAATGAAACAGCTATCAAGTGTGCGTTATGGACCCTTTGAACTTTTCACGTGAGAGAATGCCAACTAACGTCTGCATTTACCGCTAGACATGACCGACGGGGTGCTATTAAGAGAATCTCTAGTCCAGCCAGACCTTGACAAATACTCTTGTATTATCATGGACGAGGCCCACGAGCGAGCGCTGAATACGGATGTTTTGATGGGCCTCATTAAAAAGGTGCTTGCGCGCAGACGGGATCTGAAGCTCATTGTCACTTCAGCCACAATGAATGCTGAACGGTTCTCGAAATTCTACGGAGGGGCTCCAGAATTCTTTATCCCTGGACGAACATTTCCGGTGGACATTCAATATTCGCGATCGCCTTGTGAAGACTATGTTGACAGTGCGGTGAAGCAGGTTTTGGCTATCCACGTTTCCCAAGGACCTGGGGATATTCTTGTTTTCATGACCGGACAAGAGGATATCGAGGTGACTTGTGAATTGATAGCGGAGCGTTTGGCTCTCCTAAATGATCCTCCGAAGATTAGCATTCTACCAATATACAGTCAGATGCCTGCAGATTTACAAGCTAAAATTTTCGATAAAGCACCGCCTGGAGTTAGGAAGGTGATAGTTGCCACCAACATTGCAGAAACTAGTTTAACTGTCGATGGAATCATGTATGTGGTCGATGCCGGTTTTTCCAAGTTGAAGGTTTATAATCCGCGAATGGGTATGGACACCCTCCAAATCACGCCCATCTCGCAAGCAAATGCGTCGCAGCGTGCTGGTCGTGCTGGGCGAACCGGTCCTGGCAAGGCCTATCACTTATTCACAGAACTTGCGTTCAAAAACGAGTTATACATCCAAACTATCCCTGAAATCCAGCGAACGAACCTGTCCAACACTGTGCTACTGTTGAAATCGTTAGGAGTCAAGGATCTACTCGATTTCGACTTTATGGATCCACCGCCGCAAGATACCATTACTACATCGTTGTTTGATCTCTGGGCATTGGGTGCCATCGATAATCTTGGAGACTTAACACCAATGGGTCGCCGCATGAGTGCTTTTCCCATGGACCCATCTCTTGCGAAGCTTCTCATCAGTGCGTCTGAAGAATATGAATGTAGCGAGGAGATGCTAACGATCGTGTCAATGCTTTCTGTACCGGGTGTATTCTACCGACCCAAAGAGCGCCAAGAGGAATCAGATGCTGCTCGAGAGAAATTTTTCGTGCCTGAGTCCGACCATCTCACCCTGCTTCATGTATACACGCAGTGGAAATCGAACGGCTACTCGGATTCATGGTGCATAAAACATTTCCTGCATTCCAAAGCGTTGCGCCGTGCCAAGGAGATCCGCGAGCAGCTGTACGATATCATGACAATGCAAAAGATGACCATAACAAGCTGCGGAACCGACTGGGACGTCATACGAAAGTGTATATGTTCTGGGTATTACCATCAGGCCGCCAGGGTCAAGGGGATTGGTGAGTATATTAATCTCCGCACGAGCGTCACGATACAACTTCACCCGACGAGTGCGCTATACGGCCTTGGTTATCTACCCGACTATGTAGTGTACCACGAATTGATCTTAACTAGCAAGGAGTATATGTCTACCGTTACATCTGTGGATCCTCGGGTAAGTTTTGATTCAACCCACTTGTAGCATCGCTGCGTTTTCTTTCTTTATATTCAACATGACCACTTCCGTCTTCCTTAAGAAGAGCCAACCACCTCCAATACCTCACTATATCTGGATGGCTAACATAAACCTCAAAAACCTCTAGTGGCTTGCCGACCTAGGTGGAGTCTTCTACTCGATAAAAGAAAAAGGGTACTCAGCCCGAGAGCGTCGTGTGACAGAGCACGAATTCAACAGACGGATGGAAATCGAGGCGCAAATGGCTGCTGATCGCGAGCGCGCAGCTGAGCAGGAGCGGAAAAAGACCGAAGACGACGCATTACGGAGGAAACGGGACGCGGAACGAGGGTCTGCTAGTATGGGGGTAAGGACCGTGGTGAGGCGGCCTGCCTCTGGGACAACAGCTGTAAGGAGGCCTGGGTCTAATGTGGCTGCCGGCGGGGGTGGGAGTGTGGTTAAAAGACCAATTATGAAAAGGGGTGCGAGGGGGTTTTGATGCTAGGTTTTTTTCCCTCCTAGACCGGAATGAGATTTGGAATAGATTCAAACTATGGCATATTTAGAGCTTTAGAGCTGTTTATATTTCTATCTTGGAGACCCGTTAGGGATGTAAATTAGTCACGTCGAGGCAAATGATATGTCATTCTAACACACCATGGGCTGTTCAGACCAGTGAGGGATTGCACTGTTATACTGGGTTTAACAAATGACATAAAAATACTCGTTCATAATTTTACCAGCCCTGGGGACATATCTAGTCCCCGTGCCATAACTCCCTAACGACTCGGAAACCACGCATGATAGTCTATTTAATTGGTCTCAAGACCTTGAGCAGTTGGTAGTATTATATATCGTACATAACTGCTAGTTGTTTAAAAACGTAGACAGCAGCAGAAGAAATGTAAAAAAGAGTGTAAAGGACGAAGAGCCGGCTCAGTTGATAAAATTGATGCAGAAGAAATGCAGTATCAAACTGCCAAACACATAGTCCGCGAACGCCCTATAAAAATACACAGGTCAGTCTCAGCTCGACATAACTTTAGGCTTTCTGCAGAGCTTGTCCCCATCATATGCACTAGGCCGGGAAGGAGGGCAATAGGCAAATAATCCTGGAAATTTTTGACACATAGGACCACCAACCTTTCACTAGATAAGCCGTTCGACGGTAGATCCTCATTCGTCGGTTTCGAGACGGTTTTGGATGTAGACGTAGCCTTTCCATCTTTCCCTCCCTGGTGGCTCGTCTGCATTCTCAAACTAGCAGTGAGAACGAATTGGCCGACAGCGGAGGAGAAGCCGCTGAGAAACGCGTTAAATGGCTAAATTTTAAGATAGGTTTTAATCATTGTTAGCTAAAGGGACTTCCAGAAAAAGCAAGGGGAAAGAAAGAGGAGGGACAGAAATGACTTACATAGTTCCCGGCCAGCATACAGTATAGAAATTGTACGCCTCCTACAATAAGTAGAAATGCCATAAATGCATCTAGTTGAAGTGTTCTTCTGGGTGTTTGTTCTAGATATTGCTGCCAGATACCAACTACAATGTTTTGAGGTTGAGAGTTGGGAGAAAGTGAGGCGCTTGCTTTTGTTGGAATTGGACTGAGAGTCGCCTTTGCTGGCGTAGAGGTTGATGATGCAACACGGCGTTTTGGAGCCATTGTGGTGATAGCTGCGGCAATGGAACGGTTCTAAAAGAAGAAATGCGAGGCGGATAAGATATAGTATTCTTTTCGATCCAACGTATCTGCACCGTTAGGGATGCAAAGCGGGCAATGGCGTCCAGTTCCCTCAACCTGCGCATCCATGATCTATCGAAGTTTAGAACAAGAACAGGTAGTCGCATATCACATGACCGTACTCATCAGCACGTGATCTCGGGCCCGATGGCCCAAGCTCCATCCAAGCTTAAAATAAACTTCCACCGAGTTGACACTTCCACACCCACTATATCGCTGCTACGACGCATAGCCGGTTTGTTAAACACGATCTCCCAAGCCACAAGTGTTAAGAAGCGCACGAAAAGTAACAATGGTGGGTACGGAGCTTATCGAAGCCCCAATCCCCCTCGTCCCTCTCCCCCTCATATTCTAGCGCAGCCACGCAGCCACGCTTCCCTGTTATCTCGCTTCATCCCACTGGACAAGAGCTTAACATCCCCAACAGCCCTCTTCTCAAAACATCACCATCTCAGCCGCCGCGCTGTCCGTCCTGACATCCTGTGGCGGCATCATCGGTTACGCGCGCACCGGATCCATCCCTTCCATCGCCGCCGGCCTCTCCGTCGGCGCCCTTTACGCCCTCAGCTACTATCGACTCCAAGGCCAACAATCCTTCGGCGAAGAATTGAGCCTGATAGCCTCGACTGTGTTAGCGGGAAGCGCGATCCCTAGAGCGCTGAAGACGAGGAAGCCTGTTCCCATTGGCCTGAGTATCCTGGCTACATATGGCTTGATTGTTTTTGGATTAGCATATAAGGGGAAAAGGGCGACCAGGGTTTAGAAGCTTGGAATATTGAATTTTAGATTTAGAGCATGCCATGGGCGCGTGGGTGTAGGCTAATGTGAGGCCAGGTATCCAGTTATGGCTGGGCTATCCGATGGTGTTAGGAGGTGATTCTTAGTAATTTTCATCGGGCCACGGATGTCATGCGACCAGTTGAGCTTGTGAGGCTAGATTTTACGAAAGGTTTGGCACCTGAGAGTGCGCGATTAACTGGATTCAGATGATGTATGATTCAGTGGATTGAAGTTTCATATCAGATTCTTGAGTTCACAAATTGAGTGTAATGTTAGTATGACAGAACAAAAGTTGTATATAAAATATGAATGTGATAACTATTCCACACATTTCTTCTCTCGAGGAGGTATAGGGGTGGAATATAGGGAATGATTAGAGGTAGTGAATAGGGGGGAAAGGGGAAAGAAGATACATGAAATATGAATGCGGAAGTATGCTAACAGATCATAGAAATAAAGCTTCCCACGACAAAGGGAACACTCAAAAACAATCCATATCCCTAGCAGAATCGTCATTGTCTGCCAACCTGTTTAATGACATCATCTGGCTGCTTATTGATCAGATTCCCGATTTCCATACTATCCGTCAATACCTGTCGCGCACCTGCGTCGTCAAGGCCCATATCTTCTTTAACCAGCATTACTGCCAACTCCGGAACCATGACAGACTGCACAAATCCAGAAACCCCAGCAGCCTTTATTAGGTGGTCTGTTGGTGCTAGGTGCTTGAATTTCCCCGCAAAGTGGCTAATGATGGCATCCATCCTGTGCAAATGTACCGAGTTAGTATATTGAACGCACTATTACAGCAAAATATAGACGGAATGAATGCGGGTTTTACATCTTCTTTGCCCCCCAGGGGCCATAATAACCAGGTAAAAACTTATCCGCTTCATCCTCGTCAACCGTCAAACGCAGGTTTCCCTTCTTCTTCCCAGTACGGGATGACTCGAGCTCATTTCGGTAGAATGAAGACTTTTTCATTGTTAAGATTTGATCCAGCTCCACATAATGCTTCTCGATACGTTTGTGAAGATTCTCCCAATTAATCGTTGGATATCCCCTGTTAGCCCATTCATACTCTGCGGCTCTGATCCTGTGATCCCTGCAGAACTGAGCTTTCTTCCTGTAACTAAGATTCTTAGGGGACCGCAAATCATCTATGAACCTGGGATCAACCGCTTGGTCACACATGGGACAAATTATAGCCTTTTGTCTTGGTGTGGCACAGTCAAGTTCGTGTTTTTCGGCTTCTGCTAGATGGAGGCTTATGGAGGAAGATATTGAACTGAGTGAGGACAATGACGAATCGCCATCGTCATCGTAATCATCGAAGTGTGATGTGCCAGTGAAAAGTGATGCGCTAGATGTGACCTCATTTGGGAAGGAAAGGGGCGTCTTGAACTTAGGCCCGTTAGAGGAGACCTGGGATGAATGAATGGCAGACTGCCCATCCTCCGCGGTAGAAGCGGGAACTTCAAAGTGTTTCGATGATTTCCTGCTCGGGGCAGCATGTATATTGGTCGCCCCATACTGTCTTTTCGTTGGAGGGGGCCGGTATGGAGAGAAGAGAGAATCGCTTTCCATGAAAATAGGCTTACGCGGGGTCTCCTTAGGCGACGTAGGTAGGGAAGGCTTCACCCTTCCCGATCGTCTTTCTCCTTTCCGCGGGGTATCTATGCCTTTCTTCCTCCGCTTTGGTGGCCGTTTATCGTCCTCACCGTACAAATCGGCGTCAACCCTGGTGTTTCCAGCCGATCTGCTCGCCGCTTCTTTTGGCGACCGGGAATATGATTTCCATGTGGGTTCAGGGGAAGGTGGGAGTTCCGAATGTGAATTCAGTTGTTCACTCTCGTCAGTGGAGCTGAGCGGTTCATCGTCTGTTGCGGGTTCCGGCTTAACCTTCCTGTTAGTCGAACCATTGGGTCCTGGACCTGAATCTCTCCGGTTTATCAACTGACCCCCGGCCTGGGTTAGCGGCGCCCCTCCCGTATGATTATGTCGTGTTTGGAATGTTGCGGCATAGCTGGAATTAGGTCTTTTGGGTATCATTGTTTAGAGGCGCAGTGGGTAGCCAGGTAGGCAGTGAGAGGTAAGGAGCCGCACCAGGAGGAATTGATGAGCAAATGTACAGTCCTGTGGACCGGTTATTGAGAAGCGAGCGCGATAACCACTTCATATGCAAAGAGGAGCAGCAGTATCTATCGAGTGATATCTATTGTCGCGCTAGATAATATGGCTTTGCGTTGAGATGACACGCTTGCAACTAGGTTGATGGGGTGCAATCGAAGGCTGGGCGGGCGTGCTGAGAGCTGTTTGCCAAGCATGTCGGCTCTCCTCTCTGGCGCGCTAGCGGATGTATTTTTCTAGGAATAGAATCATTTTACACATGAGAGTTCATTACACTAAACATACCTCCTGAGCATTTGGCTCGAATATTTGAAGAAAAAGTGTTCGCACAATCAAGAACACAACATCTATTAACCAGTCTTTTGCGAGAATATGGGGCTTAAATGTACCGTATAGATATCTGATCCACGGAAATCAAAATAGGTAAAAGGACATACCCACGTTCTAAAAGAAAAATGTCGAAGTCATTGGGCAGCCAGTCATGGACGATAAATGGACTCCCTAGCACCATGTGGGATTCATAGAGTAACACCGCGGCAAACATTGAAAGACATTGCCATCCATCTAAAAATATGTATATATATTGATTAGGTTCAAAACAAGTGTGGTGTAAAGGATATATGCAAAAAATGTAATACAGGGAGCGACTGTATGTAAGTAGAAATCATATACATCAGCCGAATGAGCGGAAGGAAAGGAACAAAACAAGAAAAAACCAAGCGCCCCCGAATGCTATTCCCTATTCAAAAGTCATCTTCATATCTCCGTCTTTTCGTTCATTGTAATCGTCATCGGCCCAGGCGTTATGACTGAGATTAATACTGCCAAATCTTGGGCTGACTCCGCTGGACGGTATTGGTGATGGTGATAAATTCATAAAGGATAAGTCACGGGACAAGTCGTGGGATAAGGACGACGACGATGCCGGCGGTGAGTGTGAAGGAGGGCTGGCATATGATGAATCAAACGTCATCTGTATCTGGTCGTCATGGCCGTCGTGATTGCGCTCAACTGAGTCATGCCGGCTCCCAAAATTACTCGATGGTGCTTTTGAGGGTGAACAATGAAGGTCATTGGCTGTGGGCATCTCTGTATTCGAAGGCGTCTCAGTACCCCCTGATGGTTTTTCACTCGACGAATATCGAGGTAGAGGGGGCGGCGAATTGAGATCAATTTTTATTGGGGGCAAAGTGGATTCTAGCTGCTTCACTTCCATTTGCTCCGATGCTAGCTCGGCGCGGATAGCATCGATATCAAATAGAACATTATCAGAGGCAGAACCGAGGCTACTTTCGCGCGAAGAGTGGTCCTTCCGATCAACGTCATAAGTTTCCCACCCCTTCTTTCGGGCCAGTTTCCCACGCTTAAAGAAACCAAACTTAGCTTTGTCTGGTTCTGCTTCTGCTTCTTTCCGTGCTTCGTCAATTTCACGAATCAACTCTCGTTGTCTTTCTGAATGCTTGTCTGGGTCAGGATCTTCGATTTCGGTAAACTCATCGCTCTCAACTTCCCATCCTAGTTCACGTAGTAATCTTGGCATCGCCGCGCGATAGGCCATGTGCCCGTTGACGAACTGTGTCACATCCATATTTTCAATGCCAGGAACATTCTCAACAGGTGCAAGGCCGGCTACCCGCATAATTCCACCACTGGTTGCTCGGAATAGGTACCCAAGAATCCAGTCATTGGAAGCATAGCCATTCACAAACCTGCCCGATACGACGCTTCGCGCCTTCGTATACTCATCTTTATTTGCAACGATTGGCGAACCGAACAGATAGACGTTTTGAATTAGTCCATGGGCACCCTTGCTCGCAAGCTCTTTCAAACAAGAGAAAATTACGCGTGATCCCAGAGAGAAACCTATCAAGGTTATCGGTCGATTGCCAAGGTTTCGAGCCATGATGGAATCAGCCATAATGAGACCGGTTGCATTGGCACGGACTAGGGACACATTCCACGGATTATCAATCAAATATGAAAGCTTAGTTAGCACAATTGGGAGTTGTAAAGATGCCATTAGAGCAACAAGGATTGTGTTTCCTAGGACTTGCTGAAGACCTTGAGTGAGAGCCTAGATTGATATTAGAAACACGAAAAGTAGAAATTATCGACGCAACAGTTGCACATTACATACCTCTGTAGCGAGAATATTAATTGTATCCCCCATACTTTGAAGCATCTCCGGTTCCCAAAGGACGGAATAGATATCGCCTATGATAGGGTCGACAGTGCTGAATGGTAATCGGACATCGTCAACCTTTCCAGTCATCCATCCAGAAACAGTAACAACAAGGTTAGCCCTCTTATTATTATGTAAGGGGCGATATTCAAACGTTTTCACAGCACCGGTTCTTCTATGAGACGCTCTGACTGCAATTGTTCCACCGGTAAGAGTAGCACCCGATGCAATAAGTGCTGTTCCCCCAGCACCTCCCAGGAAGGCGCCAGTCCCCGTGACTCCGATGGTAGTAAACCCAGCGGCAAGACCTGCACCGATAACTGGAGCGAGTAATCCTGCTGAAAGGCCAATTACCAGGCCTCCACCAACTGTTGCAAGGCCCATGATCATATATCTTTTCTTTAAGGCTTGTTTCCGTCGCGCTTCCATATGTTCTGCCTCATCCCAGGTCTCTTTACTTTTCTCCTCCTGCATTTCCAAAGCATCAATCACCCGCTTTTCAAACCGGCATATTTGCGACCAGGACACATCTAAGGCATCTCCAACTCGTTCCAGTAATCGTCGTGAGCGAGCATCATATGTTGAGTCAGCAAGAAGTACTAAAAAGAGGTCGCAGAGTACAGTCCATCGAAGATCGATGTCGATCTTTTCTGACGTCGGCATTTCAGACGGGGACTTGACGTTTGGTAAATCTTCATCGGCGTGAATTTCGTATGGAGGGGGTGGTGTTGGTGGCAACGAACATTGTTCAGAAGCTACAGATGTGTCACTTGAGCCAAGGGACTTTTCCATGTGGACTGCTGATGAAGTGGGCGGTCTGGTCGAAGTAGACTCGCTACACAGAGGGTTTTTAACTCGCGAATTTTGCATAAGCGGCGGGACAAGATCTGTCGGCTGGACACCATGTTCTGCTAGCTGCTCGATCATTATTTGTTCCGCAGAATCTATATCCATATGTGCATAGAGTCGTATCATCATCTGCTGACCCCACTTGGCCATGGAATCGATGGCTGAGGCGATATATTTTTTCGAGGATCTTGATGGCCGAAAAGTCTCAAACTCTTTTACCATTTGATAGATCATTAGTCTTGTCACTCCAACGTACGCAATTCTTTGTCCTTCCGTTAGAAGATCTTTCGTGGCCTGTAGTTGCGCGAGAGGATCCCGTTGTTCGTCTTCCACCCCAATCGCATTACTCTCCGGCTCCTTAAAAAGGTATTTAGTATCGTCATCTAGGCTCGTGACTGACTGCGCATCTTCGTCGATCTGGACCCGAGTGTACCCCCTTCCAGCACCTCCCAACCCCTGGTATACAGCTGCATCGTCCTCCAGTGCAGCTCCGCGAGCAACAATCCTACCGTAGTCGTCATAGATATCAAATTCCCCCAAAGCGGGCATATCTTTCCAGTCATCTTCATCAACATTGTCATTTTCATTGACCTCATCCTCCTCCTCCTCTACAACAATACGCTGATGTGACCATTCGGAAATAACTGCCGCGCTTGGCCCGCGTTTGTGGTTTCTTGAAATTTCTGAGGTTTGGGACTGAGGCTTGTTTGAGTTCTCTGGTGCGTCAGGCTGTTTCGACCCACGTAGGGGATCTATTGTTGGTAAGTCCTCCGGTTTTTTGGAGACGCTGGCAGTTGAAGTTGGCTGCGAAACATTTCGCTCCTGAGTCGTAATATCCGATGCAGCGGTGAACGGTCCTGCATCATTTTTCGATAATCGTGATTCTTGTGTGCTTTCGTTAGAAACTGGCGGAGTTACCACATTGTTATTTACGGGCTTCGACCGACTCGCCGTGTCTGGTGGTTCATGCTTGCTTGGCCGTGGGGACTGGCTAGGGGCCCGAATAGGTAATCCAAACTCGTCAAAATCCGAGACCGGTGATCTTCCTTCTTTACTTGATTCGACAAATTTTGTGGTCTCCAGTTTATTCGTTGCTGTGTTCGAGACAACTGCCGCGCCAGGGAGTGTCAGCGCCCCATCCTCACCAGCTTGTGCTGGACCAGGGACAGCTTGGAAAGAATCCAAGGATTTCGAGGGGTCGGTAGAGGGGTTCATTATAACAGCCTGAAGAGTTATCGTTAGTGTTGATATATGCGGTTTTTTTTTTTTTTTTCGAATGGCAAAAATCAGATTGTCCGACGCATTCGTAATCCGTCAACTCCACCCTGAGATAGAACTGGCCATCGACTAAGATGGAGAAGGGTGTCGGAGCCAAAGCTTCCCCAACGCGCTGCTCATCCAACCAACCTTGTGACCTTCCACACCACCGTTACTCTCCACTCTCGGATATATTAGCGGTCGCAAACAAAATTATCTCTTATTTACGGGAAACGACGCGATGGGGGGCAGAGGGACAAGTTGGTCAACCGTCGTGAGGAGCTTGGCGAGAATTACATCGAAGGGCCTTGCGGGTGCGAAATCGTAGATCAGCACCTCATCTCCGTCTTCGTGCAATTAGGAGACTGTGTATAATGGATGTACATGTACCTCGCAGACTTCATTAGAACGAGATACTGGCGTCGGTGCTCAAATGCCCACTGCCCCCTGTTCCTCTAAAACGAGATGCCATGGCTATCCAGAACTTGGGGTTCGAGTTTCAAGGGAGCAAGGAGAGTTGGCGCGACCGGCTAAACCTAGTTAACTAGTTAACGTTACCGCAATCGGGTTGCAGCAGGGTTGGAGCACAGCCACCCATGTGGAAGCTGTGGTCAGAAACAACCAACAACCTACAGCAACCTACAGCAACCTACAGCAACCTACAGCAACCAACATGCTCAGCGTGTTTCATCCTTCAATCATGCATGCTGTTCAAGAGCTCAGAGCTCTAGTCATTAAATAAAGGATTTGGATATTTACCTGTATTTACCACTACGGGCGGGCACCTTTTTCACTTAACTGGAACCTCCAAAGAAACATAGGGATTTTTACCCGTATCCTTTGTGCAGGAAATATTAGGTATTTCCCATAATGACTCGAGAACTTGAGACTCCATGCTGCCGGTATTCAGTTTTGCCTGCCGAATGTACCCTCACCGCATCCTAAGCAACGCGAAGACCCTATAATTCGGGAGTCTAGGAGTTACAAAACTCTCAGGGACTTCCTTTCTTCTAAGTCCCAGGTGAGTAGACATTTCGATATTGGAAGCACCAACTGCACTTGAACTGCATGTATAGCTAGAAACGAACGTCTGGTTCATCGGGCTGAATTCGGCTCTTTTCCCGCAAACGAGTAGGTTTTTGGAAGCCGATTTTTTCTGGGGTAATCTGGAATTCAACTCTGGTCCGATCGAACAATGGATCGAACATAGTTTCAAAGGCCTCCCTTTGATATATTGCAGGTGGTATAATCCTGTTGGCGCCAGGCTTGGATAAGGCGTCCTGCTATCCACGGTTCTACATGTAAGTTGGTGGTGTGATGGGACCTTACTCTCTCGGGTGGGAATGTTGGTAGATCGAGGAGAAATAGCGGACCAAGACTGAATTAAAGATGGGTGTTCAATCAACGGCCATTTATTATTCTTACCGACAAATGAATAGAGGATCCTCAAAAGATACTATTCCTAGGGCCCCGAAGGGTCGTCATTCGATGATCTCCATAACTTTCACTGATACCTGGGGAGAATTCCTTCTGCTTTGGAAATAATATTCCAACAAAGAAATTTCCGCTCTGGGAGCTACATCAGCTTGATCCCCCACTCGACACCTCCGGGTTCTTGAGAAAGGTCCGTTCCATAAACCCCAGGCGGGAAGATCAGGTGATCTGCAAGCTCTCGAGCAAAACGGGGCGTCAACTTTGTTCTATCAAACACGATGCTCCTCGCTATATGGCTTGGGTTCTTACCGGGTAGTATTCTGCTTCAAATTCAGGCCCTCGCCTCAGGGAGTGAGGCTCAAAAATGAATGGCGATGTCAATTAAACCAACATGCCGGAAGAATTACTGCTGGTAAACGAGGCGAAAATGGGCTTCGCCTTACCCATGATATGTTTCGCTCACCACATTATTAGCCCTGACGCTGGACGTCTACTCTTAGTGGCTCTGCTCATTATATCTATCCAGCCTCGATCGACCCGTTGATTGACATTTCCCTGAACAATTCTTAGCCGTCGCTATGATGATATCTTTGACTTACCTTAACACTTTCATCAGAAACTAAACAGACCGAATTCTCTCATCTCTAGCAATCGAGGCCTTTTGGACTCTTAGTTACATCTTTACTGTGGTACAGGTTAGAATTCTTGTCATATCGATAAGCGGCAAACCATGTCATCAGAAATAGGTACGACTCTCTTATTTAATCCCAGCTCGCCGAAACTAACAGGTATCAATCCAGTCTCTATCCTCCAGGTGGTAAAGTTGGGCTTCAAGCTTTCCATCTCATTCAATACCGTCGCCTGCAAGGTAGCAGCTTTCGGCATAGATGTTCATAGCATCGCTAAGGGCCTCTCTCTATACGTGGCGGCTTTGAAGCAGGTCGGGCAAACCCTCCAAGCGAAGGATTCTCCGCATTCACCATTAGCTTTGCGCGTCGCAAAGGAAATTAGTGAACGGGGCAACACAATATTTAATTTCTTTGCGAAAATGTTGGACAAAGCTCAGCGAAATGACGGAGACTTGATCCAGGAGCGATTCGCGCGCTGCTTCAGGAAACGCCATGTTACATATCTGCTGGCTCTTCTTGACGCTTTGAAGTTGAGCCTTATTGTAATGTTACAAGTCCTGCAACTTGGGAAGCTTATCAGTAGGTATGGTAAAAGTCTTTATCGGTTACTCTTGAATATACACCTAGAAAACTAATTAAGTCACAGCAAGGCACCAAGCTCGATACCTAATTACATCGTTCAAGGAGAGCGTGACGAAGTCCAAAACATGCTAATCGTCCTACACTGGTCGATATCTCGTCTTGATCGGTTACGTTACTCCGCTATATGTGAAGCTGAGGAATACAGTCGAAATGCGAGATATCAGGGCTTATCTGATTCCCAGCTCAACGGTTCTGGCCCACCTCCGCCATCCACTATACCAACAATATTGCCTGCATTATCGTTCAAAGATCTCAATAGCTCCCTCTCTCCAATATCACAGGATGTCACGGGAACGGTTCATGTATCCTCCCAGGCAATTGATCATTTAATTGCCCAGTGGGCACAGGTGGGTGGATTCCGGGGATTATCCGGAGAGGAAGCGCGCCCACAGCGGCATGTGACATTTGCATCCGACGTGGAGTCTAATAGCTTCCGCGACGGCCTAGAAGGATGTGAACGTCAAAAGGACCACCCAGAAGGCGCTACCTCCAATCGAAGGAGACATTCTCAAGAAGCAAGGAAACCTGCAACTGAATTTCGAAAGGATAATTCTAGCTTACAAGCTCAAGTTGAAACGGACAGTGAGGAATCTAGTAATAATGATACCCCAGCTACTCGAAAGGATAATTCTAGCTTACAAACTCAAGTTGAAACGGACAGTGAGGAGTCTAGCGATAATGATATCCCAGTTAGACGCCGAAAGGTCAGATTTTCTCCTAGTGGCAATACTTCGGCAACAGAGGAAGGAGGCCATCACAGAGGAGACGGCGGACATGTCAATTACACAAACAAAGGCAAACCAAAGACCTCGCCATCCCAGCGCCGTATCCCAACTCCAGAATTTAACATGCATAACCAACAAACCGCTGATAGACATCCCCGCCCACCGCGAAGAAGCCCGCGGACCTTGCCACGAGCCATTCCTGAACGAGAACCGCAAAAATATGGGCATATCTCCAACTTATCGCCCTGCAATAGCTCTGATTCCTTGGTGTCCGGCCTCTACCATCCGCAATATCCTTCCAGTACATATCTTTCTTCTTCACCGTTACACCCCACACAGCGGCCATCATATCCGCCGCAAATAAATACCAGCAACCAACTTCCTCAAAGTCCTTCCTATTACGCAGAACATGCCCACCATCATTATCAACACCACGACTGCTAATACCCTTCGCATGAGGTAGCCATGACTACGCTACCCGTTAAGGTGCGGTCCCCAGACAAAGACAACAGCACAGAGCGGCGAAAGAATCTCAAGCGACAAGTTATAACGGGCATTCCGGTGGGAAGTGCCATTCCAACGGCTGTGAAAGCGTTTTGAAGATCTGTCGATATGAATTTCCCCTATCCAGTATTGTAGAACTTCTAAGGACAAACGTGTATATTTTTACTCCTCCAACTCCAAAGAACGTGTCAGTTTTTTTCTTTTTCGTGTGATAGTTAGACTTATCTTTTTGGCATTCCTACCTCCATTTTCTTTCGGTATTTCCTTTAACATTAAGTCTACGGACTGTCCTAAACTACTTTATTGGAAATAAGGGCTTTTCGGTATTAGACTGAACTATTTGGTTAACTTTTACTGTACATAAATCATCTAATTTCACTTACTGAAACAGATACGTTACCTGACTCCCCCCTTGTGTCAGCCATTAGTAGCTCTCCAGCACGCCACAGGTACAATAAGACTCGACGAATAGGATAGTGTCTTGTAGCTGGATTTGGTTTTACCAACCGTTCTTGGCCCACCCGTAAATTCTATCGATCCCTGACCGCGGTCTGTACCCGACCTCATGGCAGGTTCCTGAAGCCGCTACCCAGCTTTCTATTGGCGTGTTCAACATTCGAAGTTTGAAGGCCTCGACTTAAGTGTGCTTGCCGACCTGACGAATGGGCGGTGGCACCTAGTGTTACCCTATGTGCTCGTTTCATTCTTTCTTCAGCTATAAAGGGGCCTAGCCTACGGAAGTTGAATTTTTGATAGCCTGATATATCTATGTTAACTGCTTTTGTCTGAGAATTGTTGTTTCTAAGGAATCCTGGCATCTCTTTTGCTTTGGATATGGCTTGCAATTGCCCAGCAGGTTTGCTGCCATGTTGATTGTTTGAGTGTGCGGACCAAAATGGAGGCACACTTTAGTGGTGCCGCGGAAGGCCCAGAAGAGAAGTATTTTCGTGAGTGTGTCCCCTATTGTTATTCAAAACTAAGGGGAAACTCACCGGCATTCTACAGATGAATCAGTGTACCTGAGAACTAACCTCCACGGGATATCCTAAAACCATCATCAAAATTTCACTATCATTATGACGAACGGTATGTTGAAGGTGAAAACCAAAGATTCCCCGACAAGGTGAAATGATACTGAACAAAGTTTCGATTTGCTTCCGAGATTGTTCTACAATACTAGAGCATCCCTTATATGAGGGCTTTGGTAAAGTCATAACTTTCAACCATGACAGATGTTGGAGCAGAAACATGGCTTATGCATGGGACACTACGGGAGAGTCGGTGGAACCATCAGGTTATGTATCTCTTTACATCAATCTATTTAGTTACTTGCAACTACTAACTACTACATTCTTGTTTATAGATCTTACTATGGGATAGAGATATCAATGTCCAAGTCTCAGAGGGAAGAAGGATTTCCTCTGGAAGTATTACAATATGACTGAGTGCCATCCATCAGCCCTTGAGTGGGCTGAGGGACAAAGGATTGGAGTTTGCTGATGACAAGCATACGAAGGGACGTTGTGGCCGGCTATCAACAAACTTATGAAGCGGGCAGCCAAATTCCATGAAACCCAGTTACAACGACTTCAAACTCATCTCCAAGGTAAACCCTACATCGGCTTCCAGACTCTACTGAGCTTCCCTTAGTACCCGAACCCGTCGTGGGCTGATTGGGACCAAGTTGTGCGTGAGTTCCGAATGGACATGGCTGAAGTCGCCGAGCTGGATACTACTCTTGCTCAGGATTGATTTGATTAAGAATAACCGCGATATCGCAAAATGTGTATCAATTATTTAGTTACCGCCTAGAAATTGCAAGGCGCTTTCATGTCTTTCACGCTTGAAGAATCGGCACTTGTCTCGACGTTTAGAATGAAGAAATGAATATACTATGAAACCCCTTTTGCTCTACATGTTTTTTTATCCTAGGTTTGTCTTTTCCTGAACCTTCGCCTCTGTAAAGTTTTGTTTTCTCATATGTGAGATATATGCACATCTATACAGAGTAGTTATCACGAGTTAACAAAGGGTCAAGGACAATTTAGGTTGATCAAATATTGTAGATAATTATTGAACCCTGATAGGTCTTCGAGCTTTGCCCTCAGGGTCTATTAGAAAATAGAATAAATATATGAAATACTTGAAATGAAAATCACTCTACATTGCACATGTCTCACAATCGCCAGGGTGGTTGGAAGGTCGTGTGATCAGACACAAAGAAACCTAACTGGCTAGATATTTATTTAGTTAGATGTATAACATGATGACTCTCCGAACAATAAGAAACACCACTTGAAGTTATAAATCCCAGCTATTGTCCCTATGGTATTCTAGTTTAGCCTGTCAAATGATTAAGTTTCTTTTGTTTTTATTATTTTATTATTTTCATTTCATTTATTCACCCCCTTCTCTCCATACATGACCATTCTAACACATTTTTTGAGTGCAGGTGTGTAGGCATCAGCTCTCTTGATGATAACTATGTACCTCTCAAGCTGTGGACACACGTATCTGACCCAGTCCATCAGTAATTGTTGACTAGCAGACAGTCAGAACCGCCGAACAGTGACCTAGCTTGTTTCCAACAACTGTCTACATGTAAAAGATCGGTTGGTTTTGTATAATTTCTTCCCTTGACAAATAGCAACAAAGCAGTAAAGGAGGAAATGCAAAGCAGAAGAGGAAATCACAAAAATGAAAAGTCAACGCCATTTTTTTCCTGTCCAGCCAAATGGACAACAGATCATCAAGTCAATGAGGCGAGTAATGACTGGGGCTATATCTGATTTAGTCCATGTACTTGTATTCCAATATTTATTGGGGGAATGATGTAATATCATTTTAAAAAGCATAATGTAAAAATAGTGGAAAGAAAGCTTGCTACCGCCTAACAGGTTTCGCTATTACTTTAAGCGGCCGCCTCGTCCAGGTTTGATAGTTGGGCATCTTGTCCCAGGAGTCTTCCGCGCCGTCATCTTCGGGCAGAAGTTTCAAGTTAAAGTGCCAGAGAACTTTGGCTAGGATAAGTCGGAGTTCGAAATATCCCATCCTGTGAATAAAGTTAGTGGTTAAACCATCTAGTGTAGGAAAAACTGCGAGAGTGGAATGAGAAACTAATTCCAAGTAGGAACTACGTACTTTTTCCCTGGGCAGTTGTGTGGGCCGTAACTAAACGGAAGGGCAACTCCCTTTTCATCCGTTGCAAAAACAGGATTGCCGCCTTCCGATTCGCGAAGCCATCTTTCTGGGATGAAAGAATCCGGCTGGGAGAAGTATTTAGGTGAACGAAAGAGAGCAAATGTTGCAACGGAAACATTCGTACCGCCGGGGACAAACTCGCCGCAAATAGTTGTACCGCTCTTTGGGACTATTCTCGGTAATCCGTTGGAGCAAGGTGGATAATATCGCAGTCCTTCCTCGATACACGCATTGAGGTAGGTGCGCTCCAGAAGAGAATCGTATGTGATTTGATCAGATGAAGTATACGCTGACCGGATTTCGGTGATCAATTTCCCCATTTTTTCGGGGTTCTTGAAAAGCAGGAAAGTTAGAGCGCGGAGTTGCGTTGCAGAAGTCTCGCTGCCCCCAAAAATGAGAATAGGAGCGTTTGTGTGGAGTTCCCCTAGATTGAGGCCCTTGCGGCTACCCCCATCCAACAGGTGTCCCATCATGCCTACGCGAGCTTTTTCGTCGAGCTCTAGGTAGCGGTTTACCTTTTGCGCTGTAAACAGGAAATGAGTGTCCCGTAACGTGTCGAGGATCTTCGAAGGCACAAATGCCCAGAGAGCTCGAAACCATAGATATTCATTTAGGACATTTGTGAAAGCAAATGCCTTGAGAAAGCCGTGAATAGACTTAACCCAAGGCACATATTCCGATGTCGACAGCATTCCGAGGGATTCACCAAAGAGAAGGTCGCCCATCATATCAAAGGTTGCAAAGTTATACCAATCACCCAATGCCACAGGCTGTCCTTCAAGCCCCTTCAATCTCTTTACCAGCAAGTCAGCGTGGCTAATGAAAAGGGCCTCTTTCTCTTTTAGAATTTTCTCCGTGAACATAGTCGCAAGCATCCGCTTTTGTCGGCTGTGGGTATCTCCCTCAGCCGTGACAACAGACTGGGCGCCTTCTTGCTCCTCAATACCGCTCGCAGGTTTGGTCATTTCCACTTTGGCCTGGGTGCCGTAGATATCACGCCATCCCTGAGCATGGGCAAAGCTAAGCTCATTGGAAGCGATGCGGACAATTTCACCATACTTTCTATGAGCATTAAAGCGAAATTGTGCTTTCTGGCCGCGGAAGGTTGCCCAAGTTATGGGTATTCTACCCACAGCTAGGTACTTTGGGCCTGGAAACTTATTCAGGGGATGGAAGTAAATGTTATAAATCGCATTTCCCACAAAGTACTATAATCTCTCAGAAAATGGTTGAATTAAAACAATCTGTCAGCGTTTTCAAACGCTTCTATTGGACGGGCAAGTTAGATCAAACATACAAGTAGAAGACCAACGCCACAGGTGGTCAAGGTGATATAGCTGTCCACTAATCCCATGGCCAAAGCAAGAACGAATAAATTTTCGTTTTGGTAATATTCTCTAGGCTGGAATGATCAGCTACTTTTTGAGAAATAGATGGAGGAGCGCAAAAAGATTTGGTGGGATGGATTTTAGACAGCAGACAATGTTCCCCAACATCCTCTATATATAGTTTATATCTGGCCTAGGCCTGCAAAGGGGTTCAAAGAATGAAGGAAGATCACAATAAGCTTCACGCCAACGCCAAACCTTCATGTGGCTATCTGCAGCCGAAGATCTGCTGCAGGGGCTATCTGCCCTAGGAGAGGCCCATTCAGACGGAAGTAAACGTAGTAAGTTTGTCCATGACCGGCCAAGTGACCGTTTTCAGGAAGTTGGGAACTGTAGCTTATCCACAGTGTAGAAATTCCGAAGGTTGTTCAGCCCACTCTGAAGCTTGTGATAAGAATAATGCTGGGCGGCTTTGGCGGACGCCGATGACACATGAATGACCCAAGGACATCGCCGTTTTGTACTTTTGTATCATTGTTAAATAATTTCCTCATCTCGGTGGGGTTTTCTCATTGTGCTCTGATAACCAACTTTTTGGGAATAACTTCTTGTCGGAATGTTTTGTCTGAACATCCGCAACCCTCACGGAGGTAGATGTCATTTCGACATCTTTGTCATAGTTATATCAACAGGTTGACATTTCTTCAAGTTGTTTCAGTATGCCATGGACGTGAAACGAACGTTCATGAAAGTAGTAAGGTAAATAGCCCAATGTATAAGTTTTGCTCGTGCAAGACCCCAGACTGCTATTAAGGTTCGAAAAATCTCAAGGCAGTCGATTTCAAAGATATAAATATTCGTCTATAGGATGATGTATGGAGTGACCTCATGCTCATTCCACTATTATTGTGATGGCGAATATTGTCTGAGAGGCGTGTATCTACTTTCCCTCCACCAGTCTTTCCCGATTGGTTGAACTTAATCCTGTATGGAACAGAGCGCAGAATAAGAAAAAATGCGAGCCTCACCAAAATTACGCTGTAGATGAACTAGATAAATAAATTGCAAATCCGGAATTACCCATTGTTGTTTCTCTGTATTTAAGAGCCTGTTCGTGGCAAACATAGCAGACTTTTCAGGCTCAGCATCTGAGAGCATAAAGAGTTTTATTCTTTCCGATTCCACATCCAGTCCATGACAAGTCAATTTTATTTTATTTTTAATTTTTTTTGCCGAAACAAAATGTGGCCGGAAAGATTGTTCCGCTGTGAATATCGTGTTTTTCCCTGACCCGTCCCAATCGTAGTGGAAATATAGGGAACAAAGGAAGAAGCCGACAAACTTAACCGGTTTTCACTGGAGGCCGTTGGGAGTCGGACGACGTTGCAAGTTCGGGTAACATTTGGCAGTTGACAGTGGCTCGGATCTCCCAGCTGGGCTTGGTATAATTTCAGTATCATCATCTCTTTCAATTTTATTTTTATTTTTTATATATCTATATATATTTTACCTGGATCATCATTTTCAGGTATGGCGTAGCCCCAATGTGCAAACAGTACAGCCATGTACACCGTAAGTTACTCCGCACAGATCAGTAAAGAGCTTGCGTTGATGAAAGAGAAAATCAGAAAGTCAATTGGCTGAGAATTTGCTAGGAAACATGCGTTGGACAATAATAAGCTTCTGAGTGGCTGGATTGGCTTGTAAATTCAAAAATTCCTTACTATTGTCCTTGAGTGCCCTCCTCGCACCTTTAACTAGTAATCAATTTCGGATCTAGGCTCTGAACCTCAAATTTCAATCCCTTGACGAATGGTGGTTGCTTTGATTTCCTGTTTTTCACTCTGTTTTTCTTTGATTTTTGCGAAAAGGAAGTGCCAATAAGTTTCTAGTACTCACCGACACCACATATCTGCACAGAAACTGGGTTAGCCACGAGGTCTTGACGATTCGGCGGCTTATACATCAGATGGGAGGTGCAGACGCAATATAACCGGACTCTTGTCGACATATTAAAATAATGAGTCTGTATCCCGTCCCTTTCAGGAGAATACTACCATATGTGCGTAGAGAAGAGTTTCCACTATAAGTGCACTGCATGCCACGCCTATGGATTAGGACGGAATTCGATATCTCGTAGATTTGTCGGCCAGTTATGTTTTTAGGGTAAGATAAACTTACTGAGAATTGGCACATCAATTGTCTGAAAGCTGTACTGCAAGCTGCTGTGCAGAGACTGCTGGAAGGATATGCCGAGCTGACTTTCCATCAACATCACCAAGAGTTGCAATAAAGAAACTAGACGGCAGTACGGAGTACTGGTCTGCAATCGGATCTAGCTAAGACACGTATGGAGAAAAGGGATAACTTTTTTTGGTTTGAGATAACCATGGCCACATCATGCTTGGGGCTGCAGCGAGCACGGAGAAAGGATAGAAGCGGAAATTCCAGAGCATATATGACTGCGGTTCCAGGGCCACGAACTTCAGCTCATAAGAAGGGCTACTCAGTGGGGGTGGGCAACATCAGATTCATACGGGAGGGTTTTAAAACAATGCCATATCCCTCCAGGCTTCCCAGGATGGTATTTTGATGTCAACCCCGTTGTCAAATGGTCCATTCACAGGTTTGTCCCATTCTTGGACCATGATGAGGCGGTGTCTATGGTGGGAGACCTCAGACAGGAGGAGCACTCACGCTACCAATGGAGCATTTGGTGGGCATACGCTGCGTAAGCCTTGCTGCAGGCAAGATATCAATTGGCTTGTTCAATTGACACAGCAAGCGCTTTGTGTGGCAGGCTGGACGGGCCGCCGCCGCACCAAGGAGGTCATGGCGCGGCACCGAAAATGTTCCCTTCCCCCACTTGGCGTCTACAGAGGTTTGGGGAACTCAGGGAGAAGTACAGAGTACTCCGTAGGGCTACATTCATTTCAACAGTATTAACTATATGTTCATAGATATGTCGAGATTCTCCTAGCGGATATAAGAGGATTACGGATTACCATCACAAAATAATGAGGAAGTTGTGGTGGAGCATTGCTATCAAAGCTTCCCTGCCCTGCCACACGCCCATGTCCCACGTCCAACCGGCTTGGCAGGAATGGTTCGGAGGCAAAAACGCCCTACGTTAGGTCAAAGCCGAGACCAACCAACGGGATGGTAAGAATTAGCTGGTAGTTGGGGGGTTCGGTCATTATAAATCACTGGCTCCTTTCCTCGGCTTATATCTTTTTTTTTTTTTTTTATTACATTTCCCCCTCGTTTCAATTTCCTCGCCCATAGACGATGTTTGTGTGTTCCTGCTCATCCAAGAATTTATGTTGAATTCCATAGATCTCTTCAATGCAATCCATCTCAAATTCTAGAACCCGAAGCTGTGAGCCCTCACGCTTGAATTACAGCACTTTCTTTAATTTGCCCAGCGCAAAACATATATAACTATTTCTGTCCAACTCCAACCAGCAGCCATCATGGATCCCAAGACCCAAAAGCCGAAGCTGCCGGTGCAGCAATTTATTGTATTGTGTATGTCAACATGGATCCTGTCATATAACTAAATGCCCACAAACAGCTAACTGGCTGGACTTCGTGATTGTAGCAATATGTCGATTCGCCGAGCCTGGTAATTTCCCTATCCCTCCCCTTATAAAAGAAAACACTTATTTTGCTTTGTATTGAATAGGAGGAGACTTTCAATCATTTGGAGTTAAGATGTTGATCTGTGTTACGCCTTGCCAGTTATTTTCACCTCCGTATTTCCATATCTTGTATGTACGAACCCTCTATCGTTTCGTTCACCTTAGTTCTGCCTCATTTTTAAGTCTTTTTTGAGTTAAACTCAAAGATGCAGAATGCTGTATTCTACATAGCTTTATATATGCCATGAACCCTTTCTTTTGAATCAATCAACTTACATAGACATGGGAACCGTTTCTGATCATCATTTACCAACACTTCATACAGCCCGAAATGATACGCAGCTTAGGAGTCAGCGACAACGAAGTCGCCAAATGGGTCGGATTGACCTCTGCAATATTTTCAGTGTGCCAAGGCCTAACAGCCGTAGCGTGGGGTGCGGTATCTGATCGAATCGGTCGAAAACCAGTCATCATATCTGGTCTCTGCATCACAATGTCTTTTAGCCTATTGTTTGGTTTCTCAACCTCACTACCCATGGCTATCCTGGCACGAGCCTGTGTTGGATTGGGCAATGGGAATGTGGGCATTATCCGGACCATTGTCGCGGAACTAGTTCCCGAGAAGGAACTACAGCCCCGTGCTTTCAGCTTAATGCCGCTGGTGTGGACGATTGGGAGCATATTCGGCCCTGCATTTGGCGGGGCGCTGGCTGACCCTGCTAAGAGGCACAAGGAGCAATTTGGCCATAGCAAGTTTTTCAAGAAGTACCCCTATGCGTTGCCCAATATGGCTGTGTCTGTTTTCTTTATTATTGGGATACTCACAGGCCTGTTGTTTCTTCAAGTACGTTCCTGTATTTTCCATCTGCCCCCCCCCGTTTCCGAGTGACATGGCATGATACTTACCTACTTGAATTAGGAAACCCTCGCATCGAAAAGGGGTCATCAAGATTGGGGCTTGACTTTGGGGAAAATGCTCACAAGACCGTTTGAGAGACGAAAGGAGCAGAAGACCGCTCGTGGCATCGTGGTAAACGAAGAAGATGAGACCACACCGCTCCTCACTTCTCGCGAGCCTCAGGCGCAGCAAGGCAGTAAAAAGAGCGACTCTCCAAACTTGCCATGGTCACAAATATTGATTCCCCAGTCAAATCTCGTTTTGCTTGCTTATGCCACTATGTCCATGCACACTGTGGCATTCGACTCCGTATTCACCGTATTTTTAAACCATAAGTTGCAGGACTACGGAAACAACCCGGACGTGAATCTGCCGTTCAAGTTTTCTGGCGGTTTCGGTATCGGTACGTGCATTGTTCTTCTTTTTCCTGTTTTTGCCCCCTTTTCTTTTTTTTACGTTTCTAGCCATTCTTCCCGTACATTTACTTAAGTTTTGTTCTAGACGCCCAACAAATCGGCATTCTTTACACTATCAACGCCATAATCGGCATGTTAACCCAGTTTTTCATATTCCCGCGCGCTGCTCACCGTTATGGGGTTCTCAACTGCCTCAAAGTCGTTTCCGTAATATTTCCAATGACCTATCTTTTGACGCCTTTTACTGTGCTCTTCCCCTCCAACGCCTCCCGCCAGATAGCAGCATTCCTACTTATGTGCTCTAAACTTGCCTGTGTGGTGTTCGCATTCCCATGCTCCATCATCTTGCTGACGAACTCCGCCAAAAGCATGAGTATTCTTGGTAGCTTGAACGGTGTTGCCACAAGTGCGTCTGCGGTAGGAAAGGCGATAGGTCCAGCGATCCTCGGAGGAACCTTTTCGCTAGGCGTTAAGAAAGGGTATATGATTTTACCCTGGTGGACTTTGGCGTTCATAGCGAGCCTGAGTGCGTTGCCGGTATTTTGGTGCAAGGAGAATGACCATTTTAGTGAGAGCGCAGATACGGATGGGGACGATAATGGACTTGTTACTGCAAATGGAAATGAGGTAGAGAGGGGTGAGGCATCCCATTACCAGGAAGATACCGATGGAGAAACTCGAGGATGGGAAGACCGCGAGACTTTGAAGAAAGGAAATGCTGGTGGTAATGGCTTTGTTCGATCAGATCAGCAATACCATAAGGGCGGGTTGGGAGGGCGGCGTGCGCACGAAAACGGACAGGAGGACGACTGACGGGACAGGGGGGATGCTTGACCGTCGACAACTCGTCGCCATTTCTCAAACCCGAGGGGCAGGTTTGCTGAAAAGCAAAGATCGGAGGCTGCTCAAGCGGTATACTACCTCCATGCGTCGTCGCTGGAGGGAAGTCGAAAAAATTACTAAATAGTTGACTCACTGGCTGCGGGGTAGGATTGAGTCACGCCTGAAAACCCATGAGCGAACGATACAATCTAACGAAACGAGATTTTAAGAGCATGGCCGTCTTGATGTACTGACGACGTTATACCTAGGCACATGAACGACCTTTGATATACTGTCGGTGTCATTGACAGCTGAAAGATTAGAGATTTAACTAGAATTGAGTAGCTCTGATGTTATTCTTAGTGAGAATCTTTTTTTTTTTGTCTCACATAGAGCGACTTGGTGAATATATACACGGCATCAGTGTTTATACGGCATACAATTGATGCAGGAAATGTGCAATATGATTGTTTATGTACTGCTAAAATAATTAATAATAATAATAATCAGAAGAAGAAGAAGAATAATAATAATAATAAGAATAATATTAATAATATTAATAAAATTAAAATTAATAATAATAAAATTAAGAACTTGGTAAGAGATTAATTGTAAATGGCCGAAATCTGTAGACGAAACCACACTTTCTGTAAGCCGAAGCTGCCGAACAAGGCATGTGCTCGTGGCGTTTAGAGCCTCCTTACCAGCCTTAGGCCTGAAATTTCCTTTTTGCATTTAAGGGTATCACTTCAGCAAGGCCGTGGCATCGTCTATTTTCTCCTGAATGATAGCTCTCCATCTCTAAATATCCAGCAAAATTCGTTAACATATATTCCAAGACAGAAGATGCGAATAACTGATATACATAATAGTGACGTTTGATCTAAAGGCGGGGCCTTACCTTGGCATTATCCAAATTACCACTCTCAAAGCTCTCGACGAGGCCAGGGAATGGTGCACCGGAATACCCAGTCCACAAGCCTGGTGCGAATACAACATGCTTGAACCAGTTTCGCCCATCCAGGCCCTGCTGGTGCAGCATTTTCCGTTCTAGGTATTTATATTTGTCATTTGCCGCACGAATCTTGAAGAAAAGTTGTACCTTCTTCCACCACTGCCACCAGGGCAGATCCTCATCGAGTTGCTTTGTAAGTGACGACGTGTATGCATCAAATGCAACTGCGGCGTTGTATAGATTTACAATCGCGGCATCAAGTGACTTGAAGCTAAATCCAGTGGTTGCTTTCTCTTTCACGGTGTCCAGGTACATGGCTAGCCCACTGGCGTAATCGGTTGCGTTCAAGCCCAAAACAGGTTTCTCTGCCAGGTATGCGGCTGTTAAAGACCAGACTTTCGCAGCGGCAATATGGTACGTCCAGTTCGGGTCGCCGTAGTGATTCATCCAGTCAAAACTGTCGTAATTTGAATGGTATTGGTATACCGCATCCCCATCCTTCCGTTTGAAACCGTAATCGACACAGGGAATGCCGGCAAAGTCCTGGAAGGCAGTAAAGTCACTTCCGCTTCCCATGGAGGAAATTTTGCCGTTCCAAACGTCAAGGACAGTCTGGCCTTCGACGGTCTGATTTGGTGAAAGGACGAGGCTAGTGGCCTCATAGATAGCTTTATTTAGTAAGGGGCTGGCACTTGCTTTGAAATGTTGTCCACTGGTAGCCACGTCGACATTGAGATAGGCAACGATAGACTTGGAGAGCCAGGTGAGATTCTCCTCCACCCACTCTGTGGAGCCGATCAAGCCATACTCTTCCCCATCCCAGCTGGCGAAGACAATGGTACGAAGTGGTTTCCAACCAGCCTTCATAGCATGGGCAAAGCTACGAATCACTTCGTTAAGAGCGGCGGAGCCGCTATTCGGGTCTCCGGCCCCGCCTGCAACCCAAGCGTCTCTGTGGTTGCCAAGAATAACCACTTCGTCCGGAATAGTGCCCTTGATGACCCCGATTACGTTCCAGATCGGTGTTGTAATGTATTCTTGTTCATTGTACAGATTCAAAACAACGTCTTCTGGTGTTGGACCAATATTATACTCCACTCCTTTGTGGCTGAGCCCACCGCCTTGCCAGTGCGCATCGAAATCAGAGGCCTTAGGTCCATGTCCATTCAGAGCTTTGAGAAGAGGTATAGCCTCTTTGTATGATATTGGGAGCGATGGAATTGACGGAATTGAATGACGCGGATCTTTGCGAGGGCAGCCTGGGGTAGAAGGATACCCTGGAGTCGTTGGATCGCCAGGTGCAATACCTTGTTTGTAAGTACATGTACGTTAGTAAGTAAACAGAAGAACACAACGATTCGAAGTGGACGAACTTAAAAATTGCACGCTACCCCGCTGCACAGCACTAGGGTTGCGAGCCGGGCCGTCTGGGTACGCCTCATAGCCGTTTGCTTCAGTTATATCACCGTCCTCCTGCGGGTCTGAGTATATAACAACACCCACCATCCCGAGCTCCTGTGCACGCTTCACTTTCAAGCCGCGAAAGATAGCACCGTACTTTACCAAAGCGATTTTCCCCTCTAGACTGACGTTCGCTTTAATGAGATCTTCAAAATCCTGGTATGTTCCAAAGTTGGCATACACAAATTGGGCTGTGACATTCCCACTTGACGAATAGCCATGGAAGGTAGGGATGCGATCGACCAAACCACTTGTAGAATCCTCAGGCAGGACATCTTCTTCCAATGTTGCTTCAAACTTCACTACCGTATTTCCTCCTTTCTTTTCAAGCAACGCCAACCTATGATCTGCTGGATAGTTGATGTATACGTCATATGAAGAGATACTAGTTTCAAGACCATATTCCTGCCATCTTTCCTGAGTCCATATGGCCTGGCTAAGATTTTTACCAGCTAAATGCGAGCCCGACGTATAATATTTGCTCCATTCCTTGGCTTTTTCAGCACTTGGAAGGGTTTGGAGGATGTTTTGCAAAGCTGTGTAGTTGAGGCCGTTCCCGTGAGGCCATGACGTGTGCGGGAAAGGGTTGGACCATGGAAGATAGGAACAAATAGATCCGTGATCGCGAGGTAGGACAGCAAACGGGACAAGAAAAAGGACCACCGCAATAGATAGGAGGGTAGCAAGACCCAAGGAACAAGCACCCCGAAGTGTCGAGTGACGATATCGTGGGCGGCGTGAAGCTACTTGGACGACTAGCAGCGGAGTGCTCTCAGTAATCGGCATGTTGGGCGGCTTCTCCCTCATGGCTTAGCGCAAGTTAAGTATGCCAGACGAAGGGTAGCGGAGGTGAGAACTGGAGGAGTAGTAGAAGCCGAGATTGATTGATTTCATGTCATTATCATGATGGCAGCTCGGGGAGAGACACGAGGAAGCTCTGGCTTGGCTTCTTGTCAGAAAATGGCGTGCGTCGCAAATGGGATGATGATGTAACTAACACTGGCCGCCTGGAATAAATAATTACTAACTGCAGCGTGGAGAAACCCTGCGTCGGGCAACAGACTCAGAACGCAAGGAGAGATACATAATTTCGCGCAAAGAAATTTTGAAACTCAATAATAATAATAATAAAAAAATATATATATTTACTGTTTTATACAATCAATATCTACTTGGGTGATCAATCACTAATAGATTTATGGTTAGCCGTCGTCTGGCTTGCTAGCGCCAACGGAAAACAGGGCTGAGAAGGGGACATTGCTCCCGCCCGCAGGATCCACCAATAAGCCGCCTAGTTATATGGATACATTAAGAAGAGAAGCTTCCCTTTTCCTAGGTGAAATTTAGATCAACTGTAATGTAACTCTTTTCATAAATTCCGGATGCTGGATTTCCAATAACCGTCCAGGACACAGTATAGCTGAAGTCCAGTAAAAAGCCCTGATTGTTAAATTATGTTGACCAAAAGCCCCCTCAACGACAATCATTGACATTTAGAAAATATCCAGTTCCAAAAATAGTTAATTGAAAATATGTGGTGAATATATCATAGAAAACAAGTCACTCAAAACAAATCACTCATGGGCCATTATCAAGGGAGATCGGAAAACACAGACAATAGAAAAAGAATGATCTGGACTAACCACTGCGCTGCATTGCCTTTTCTCCCTCGTCTTTTTCTTCTTTATTTGTTTCCTCCCATTTATTTGTTTGTTTTCTTCAGACCTTTGGAAGTTCGTTTCTACAAGAGCAATCGCAAAAAAGTAAACTTACATTCAGTATATGGAAATACGCAGCAGCGAAATACTCTCATCGTGGCTTGGAGACAAGGGGACGAGTTCCCCTTTTAATTGACTCAACATAAAATTTAAACTCCCTTTCGCCAACCCTGTCTCCGGCTTTCTGCCAAATGAACGGTTGGTCACTCTGGAGCTCCTCAAAACGAAAATTGCAGAAGAGAAAACAAAGCGAAAAAAAGTGAAAGAACATTCGAATGAACCTAGCTGCGCATAGATTTGCTCCGAAAGCAACCCTCCTCCAACGGCCAAGACCATCATTATATAAGATTTGCAATCGGACTCACCAGTGCCGACGAAATCCTCCTTGTCATTTTATCGGTGGAATTATGCATTTGCAGGTCTCCATGAACAGTCGGTATTTCTTCTTCGGTTGAAAGGTCAGAGATTAACAGCCATATTTGGCCCCGGTTCCGGCTTCTGAAAAAAGCGCACCTGCCTGCTCATCACAGTTGCTGAGGATCAATGCTGAAACTGCATTTAAGGAATATATGTCTTCTAGAATTTTGGTGTGTCGAAGGACTTAACTGGACGCTACAACCATTCCTCCAGTATATATAATCCGCCTGTTGTGACGGCTACCTTCCGAAGCAAATATAAAAGGACGGCCAGGAGATGGAATGGATGAAATCGGATGGAAAGCGGACATCGTACTTATTGCGGCGGATTTACCAATGTGTCGGAAGCGGTATTGACTCCCACGACTGCAGCAGTAGTTGCGTCCCCAAGGACCGTATCCTCCTTGCGTTCAGGAACATATGCGTACCTAGGCAATTGAGCCATTTTCTCCTCCGGGCTTATCTCGTTATCAGAATACACCATTCTCGTAGCCTTCGATTTTTCCTTCTCTTTCCTTGCTGGCTTCTCACCAGTCCCGTCCTCAGGCTTCGCTGTAGGAGTGGAGGACTTGCCGGCCATTTCGTCAACTTGCTTCGCTGCTCCTGAAATCAGGTCATCAATTGAGCTTGAGGGTTGTTCTCCAGTAGGATGAGGTCCCGAAGGACTTCTACTACTTTGAGATTGCTCTGCTCCATATGAAGGTTGACCATGATGCAATTGTTGCATTTGGAAGGCATTGACCTGCGGCACCCCAAAACTTGGGCGTTGGGGAAGGCTAGGAGCAGTAGGTAAACTAGGTGTACGAGAGGGGAAGGGACTAGTTTGGGGGGGGGTTTGGGTTCGGGGTGCTTGCTGTTGTTGAAATGCTACAGGGGGCGTATTGGTTCCCAATGGGCGCTGGGGCAAAGTCGACGCAGCAGGCGGGTAGTGTTGTGGTGACATTTGCGGAGGGCTAAATTGAGTTGTGGGAAACTGCTGTACGGTAGGTGGATATTGAGCATAGACGGGAGAAGCATAATCGGGTTGCTTCTGGAATGACGCCGCACCTGGTTGATAAGCGCCAGTGTGTCCATAGGGCTGCGGATAAGGATACGGCTGACTTGAGCCATTCAACGGCTGTTGACCTGTAGGATACTGAGTCGTTGGAGCCTACAGTCCATGTATTGTCAGATAGCGTTTCAAATATTGGGCTCGGATGGAAAAACGCGAAAGACACTCACATATGCAGCCGCACCTGTCTGTATCCCCTGTCCAGCGCCAACAGGGGTGACATCCCCGCTGCTGCTTCCCGCCGCTTGTTCAGCAAGTTTCGCCTTATGTTCGGCAAGTCTCTTTTTCAATTCTGCGGGACTTTCGAACTTGGGTTTCTTCGATTGACTTCCACCACCTGGCACCCCAGGTGCGGGGTTCCCAGTCACAGCACGTCGTTCCGCTTCAGCCTGTTGATATTGAGTCAGGACGCGCTGATTGTGAGCCTGCAATACATCCTCTGGGACGCCCTCCATGCCAAAAATCTCGATATCCAAGCTCGACCGGTTAGGTAGGGCATTATCCACGGCACTTAATGTCTCTTTATGGACTTGGCTCATGTGAACAGATAATCCTAGTACCAATATTAGTTAGTCAATACATTGTCGGGTAATCGATCTAAAGTTAAAGTTGGGCAGTCCTCACCTCCGGCTGTATTCAGTCTTCTACCGCACCTATCGCATTTGAAATGTTTCGCTTTTTGGTGGGAAATTAGAATCTTCAGGTCGTCGAAGTCGCGTTCACAGTAATAGCACCAGGGCCGGCTCAGGAGTTCCTCGAGGTCGGGATGACCACGCTTCTTCTTACCCATAATGAGCTATGGGTGGAAAATAATATTAAAGTGTGGTAAAAATGGATTAATGCAAGATAGCTACAAAACGGTCGCAAAATTGGTAAGGGCTGCTGTGATCGCGATGGGAAAAGTTTCCAAATCAAGAGCACAGGGAAGATAGCCTTGTCACGTGATTTAATTTGGTATCTCCCGTGGCAACCATGGACCAACTTTATCTCAAGCGGGCTCACCTCTGTGCTCAGCAGTAAACTACTTTTATCACAAGTAGACATGTGGATTCTCTGATGAAATATATTTGAATTATCTCAGATTATAGCTAAAAGAAAAATAGAAATATATAATTTTTATCTTAAAAAAATTAATATAAATAACTTAAAAATGATCATTTTTTTCTTTAAAATTATAAAAATATCAAATTATTATTTAAAAAATAAAAAATAAAAATAAATTTGAATTAGCTTATTTCCTATTTGAGATTAGCTTCAAAGATGAGTGACTAATATATAACCTGAGCAGCTGCTAAGATTCTGAGTAGAAAGCAGAAAACTTGATCTTACTAAGTACGTCACTTGACCTCATTATGTAAGCTGACCTCGCAAATGTGACCCGTGTCACTACCTGACCTCGCTCAATACATCTTTTCTTGTAATTTGAAACCACTCAATTATTTATCATCAATTCTATAATCAATTCTTAATTAATTTAAAATCAATTCAAAATTAATTTAATACTGAAATTATTCTTGAATTTAATAATAATACTGAATTGATTATTAACTGATTTTCAATCAATTATTAATTACTTAAATATATAGATTAAATCTATTTTTATTACTATAATCAATTCAGAATCAATTTAAAATCAATTTAAAATCAATTTAAAATCAATTTAATACTGAAATTATTCTTGAATTTAATAATAATACTGAATTGATTATTAACTGATTTTTAATCAATTATTAATTACTTAAATATATAGATTAAATCTATTTTTATTACTATAATCAATTTAGAATCAATTTAAAATCAATTTAAAATCAATTTAAAATCAATTTAATACTGAAATTATTCTTGAATTTAATAATAATACTGAATTGATTATTAACTGATTTTCAATCAATTATTAATTACTTAAATATATAGATTAAATCTATTTTTATTACTATAATTGTAGCGTACACTGCTACGTAGAGTCAGATATAAGAGTAAAAACTTGTCTTATTCTCTTAAAGATGAGAGATGAGTGTACACTCTTATATATACAGTGATTGTTCTATAGAGATTAGCTCTTGTAGAAGAAGTGATTATCTATGAAGAGAAGAACAGAGACTCTGTAGAGAAGAAGTAAATACTCTTATAGAAGAAGTAATTGCATATGAAGAAAAGAATGAAGACTCTATAGAGAAGAAGTAAAAGCTCTCATAGAAGAAGTAATTGCATATGAAGAAAAGAGCAGAGAGAGAAGATAGAAGCAGAAGCTTCAGAAAATAGTAAGAAATAAAGCAGAAGCTAGAGCTGAATAGAGAATTAACTTAAATAGAGAGTGAAAGCATATCACAGTCTCTCTATTTAAAAGAATGCATTCACAGAGAAGAAAAAAATAATATTGAAAAAAGATAGCAGGTATCACAGATGCTAGGCTCAAAGAAGTGAATATTATTCAGAAGTGCTAGTCTGTTTACATGTAAGAATAAGTGCTCACAGGCGATTATTTGAGTGTTTGCAGCTTGGCGTGATATGTACTGTTAACTACTAGAAGTATTCATGATAGAAAGATAAAATATAGAGGTTAAATGTATAATAGCATTCAAGCTGAGTTGTAAATAGTATTCATGAACTTCAGTCTATATAGTTGTGTGTAGTCAAGAGCTGCTAGCTCTATTAATTATATAAGAGATAGAAATAGAGATAAAGAATCTGTGAGAAGTGAGATTTCTTATATATCTCTCTCTCTCTAAGACTTCATCTGTAAAGTCTTTCACTGAGTAACTTCATAGTCAGCTCAGCACTGCAGTGATACTCACTAAAAATTCTTCATATCTATAAAAAATCTCAGTGAGAAAAAATCTCTTATTACTGTGAAGAGAAAAGAGTCTATCACTCAGTTTCTTATTTCATAAAATTCTTTATAATTTACAGATTCTTCTCTGACTATCACATAGATTTATCTCATATCTTTTATACAGAAGAATTTCAGTTGACTCTTAATCATTTTCATAAGATTCTTGTATAATCATTATACAGATTCATCTTGCAGATGAATCACTCTCTGTAAGATTACTCTTATTAAAGAGAAATATTCATAAGTTAATCTTTTACTTATTCTTATAAATCATTGTTCTTTAACACTGTAGAATTATAAGGAATTTTTCATTCTTTCATCAACTCTGTAAAATTATAGAATCAAGATATTCACAGTCTACAATTACTCTTTATAGTTATATAGAAAGATTCAGATCTGTGATTTATAATCACTCTTATTTACTAGATTGATCTGATTATTCTGTGAGATTACTTACAGTGTAAGTAAATCTCTCTAAAGTAGTATAAATATTTCAGATCTGTCTACAGAATCTTATCTTCTTTTCTCTTTTTCTGTAACAGCTTTCATTCTTATAAACTGTGAGTATCTCTGTTTATTCATGAAGTGTTTTCACTCAGATAATAGAGAGAGAGTGTTTCTGATAATATTCACATATTAATTCAAGAACTTCTCAAGAATAAAAATTTTTCAATTTCAATATCTTTACAATAATATCTGACTGCTGTCAAGCTTCTCATGAGTATCTCTATAACTTCTCTGATTACTTTTTATCAGCTGATAAAGCAGAGATGCTGCTGCTTATAACTGTATCTTTATCTCTCTCAGCTCTATCACTGTATCTGATTTTCAAGTCAGCAGTTAACTCTCTGTCTCTCTCAGATCAGTCTCTGACTTCAAGCAGTGCAGTCTCTCTCTTTGCTGTAAGTCTTCTCATAAGTAATTTTTTACAGACTCTAGCTAATAGTTCTTATAAAGCTCTCTGTGTTATCAGTGTCTTCTACAGCTCTGCAGGTCTATAATTATTCTCTCTCTACCTGCACAATCACTGATCAGACATATGTAAATATGTCTAGATTTTCTATCAATGATTCTCACACTGCAGTGCATTTCTGCAATTTCATTATCAATGAGAGATGAGTTTCTGAGTACTTGTAAAATTCAGGTAATTAAGACAATGTGAATGTTATGAATTCATAATAAGAGTTAATCTGAGCAGATGAGCTCTCTCTTCATATCTTAATTATTTCTGAGTTGAATACTTCAGTATAACTGAGAGAGTAAATACAGCTTCATGAGAAGTATCTGATTACATACACAGATGATCAGTCTTTAAGACTCTGTTACAACTATATATACTCTGATATTCAGCTTCTCTGAAGTCTATGCATTTCTAACAGTCTTCATATCAAATATAACAATTGTCTGTATTACAGATATGATACTTTCTACTTCTTTAAAGAAGAAAATTGATAGTTGTGAGAAAATTAAGTGTTATAAGTGTTGAGAGTATAAGTTTAGATTTTCTTTGTTTTTTCTTTATTAATCTTCAAATTGTGTTCACAGCTCTGTTTATTTTCTTATTTTTTAGCTTAATAAGAATATGATTTCTTCTTCTCTTATATACACTGCAGACTGTTCATCTCAGTAGAAACTCATTATCTTATAAACTAGAGTTTGTAAATAACAGTATTAATATCTTTATCATAATCAGGTTCTTAGTGAAGATTATATTATTCTGACTTATCAGAATTTATAATATGAAAGTTATATCTCAGTTTCTACAGATATCTTATCTGTCTGAATAATTTTCAAGTGAACTTATTCATCTTATCAGAATACTCTTATCACTGAATCTTGAATCAGAGCTTATAATCTCACTTCTCTGAGTCAATAATTTCTTTAATCTGATATTCTCTTTCACTCTCTAGTACTTCATAGACAGAGTGATGAGTCACAGAATTCTCTTCTGAGAATTTCTTATATTTATAAAGTAAAGAGACATGAAAAACATTATATATCTATAACTCAGATAATAGTTTCAATCTATAAAATTATAAGCTAACTTTCTCTATAATCTTATAAGACTCTGTTCATAAGAGATTGAGCTTCTTACTAGGTCTTTATATGATAATATTTTCTAGACTCAGTCAGACTCTATCATCTTTCTTGAAACTTTTTATAATATGCTTGAAGTTATAGTATCTCTTCTGATACTCTTAAGTCTTTCTCAAGAATTTATGAGCTTTCTCTCAGATATTCTGAATTCTCTCAGTCTGTTCACAGATATCATCACACTCTATAGTATACTCTCACAGATTTATCAAGATTATTCACAGATAAGTTTCAGTGAGTATCTCAAAGAGAGTTTTATCTGTACTGATATGCTTTGAGTTGTTGTATATAAACTTCATGAGTGATAATCAATACACTCAGTCATTCTGATTGTAATTGATAAAGCACTGCAGATACTGTTTTAATATACTCATTAAATATTCTATCTGATTATCTGTCTATTAATAAAAAGTCATGCTTAAATCTTATAAGATCTTTAATATAGTTATCAGATCAGATCAGAACTCTTCTGTGAAGATTAATTCTCTGTTTAAAATAATATTCACAGACAATTCATGCAACTGAATCACATTGCAGATAAAGATGTAAGTTAAATTCTTTGACTTTAAGTTCTTATAAGTGAGTATAAAGTGTGTTATCTTGATAAAGTAATTCACTATCATCAGCACACTGTCAAAGCAGGTATTATATATGTTCTTACTTTCAGAGAGACTTACAAGAGTATTCATTTCTAACTGTTCTCAAGATTCTTATGAAATGAGTAGAGAAGTAAGTTCTTCATATAATCTAAATCACACTATTCATGAACTCTGATAAATAGTATAAGAATTTACTATCTTCTTCACAAGTTCTCACATCTTCAGTCAGAAGTATTTTCTTATAAGCAACTTATAAGTTCTAATATCTGTAAAATGACTCACTAGAGAAGAGTTATAATATCTTTTAATAAGTTCTATATATAGAAACTCATTCATAAGTATATAAATCTGACTCTCTCTTTGTAAGAGATTATTTAAGTCTCTTCAATTCTTTATTTCTGCAGGATTGATTTCTGTTATGAGCAGTTTCTGAATATACTGAGTATATTCATTCTTCAGTTACAGTTCAGACAATCTGAATAGAAGATCTTATAAAGACTTATACTCTGTTTTTTCTTACATCAGATCTTCTGCAGTACTTCTTAAAGTCTGCAAACTCTTCAGATTATAGATACTCTCTTCAAGAATTCTCATAAAGATTCTCAGAGTGTTAACTCTCAGTATTATAAAGAGTAGTTATACAGACTTCTCTTCTCTCTCTTTTCTCTTCTCTCACAGAGAATTGAGAGACTCTTCAGTCAATCTCTTTATAACACTCAGTCTGAGCATTCTGTGAAGCTTTTCTATCTTCTCTAGTCTCTCTATATCTGTTACTCTGATCTTCTTAACATAGTCTGATCTGTGAGAGAGTCTGTTCACTGAGTTCTTAGTTCTCTTAATATATTCTATCTTGAATCAGAACTCACTCAGTCTCTGAGCTCAGTGAATCTGCTACTGTGAGAGTTTCTTAATTGAAGTAAACTATTATAAGCTGTTATAATCAGTTCTAACAGTAATCACTGTTACAAGACTCTCAAAGTAGTGATATCAGTGATGAAAGAATTTCACTATTATAAGAAGCTTCTGATTATAAATGCTATAGTTGATCTCTGTAGATTACATTTTCTGTGAGAAAAAGATCACTGAAACTCAGTTCTCATTTAACTGTAGTTATGAGACTATTTCTGAAATTATAAAGAAGAAGATATCTGTCTTCAATCTGATTAAGAGCAAGAGATCAAAGTGAAACAGTATTACTGTATTTATAAATATCTGTTTCAATCTTATAAAGACCTTATAAGCTTCTGAGATAAGAAAGTTCTCATAGTTCTCTCTTCTTAACAATCTTTTCATTCTTTATTTACAGAATGACTTTTTCTTATTTTCATTCTTCAGTATATCTGTAAGAGCTAAGAAGATTCTTATAAATACAAAGATAAACTATCTATAGAAATTCACAAAGCTCAGAAAGATCTGAATCTCATAAATACTAGTTAACTTCAGTCATAATAGAATAGTCTTAACTTATGAAGATTTCATCTGAATATCATCTGTAGTGATTATATATTCTAGGAAATTAATTCAGTGAGCACTGAAGTTGCACTTTGTAAACTTAATATACAGTTCTGCCTCATCTAAGATCTTTAACATACTTTATACATGCTCAGTATGTTCTTTCTTCTTTATAAAGTACATCATTACATCATTCAGATATATTATTATAAAGACATTCAGATATGCATGAAGTATTTTATTAATGAAAGACTGAAATATTATAAGAGTATTAGTCAGATTAAAAGACATCACTAGATATTCAAATAATCTCAGTGCAGTTCTAAAGACAGTCTTTTATTCATTCTCAGATTATATTCACAGCTGTGTATATATATTGATTATATTCAGTTGTATGAATATGACAGCTTCTGTGAGACAGTTGATCATATTCTCAATCAGAGATAGAGAGTAGCAGCTCTTTATTATCTTGAAGTTCAGATTATAGTAGTCTATATACAATCTGAGATCTTTATTCTTCTTCTTTATAAACATCACAGAGACTTCTGCAGAGGCCTGTGAAGATCAGATGAAGTCATTCTTCAGATTCTTCTTTATATAGATTCACAAGATCTCTGTCTTATAATAAGAGAGCTTATAGATTGATTCTCAGAAGAGTTTCTACTCTTCTATCAAATCTATTATCAGATTCTTCTTATGATGAGAAAGAAGCTCAGCTGTCTTTACTGAGCTGAACATCTCTGCAAGGTCTCAGTATTTCTCTAGTATCTGAAGCTCAGTTTTCATAACTGTGAGATTCTCAGACACTTATAAAGTCATTATATAAATGAGCTTATCTTCTCTGATTAACTCTGCAGCATCAACTGATTCTATCTTTATAAGTGAGTCTATCAATACTGATCAGAAGTATAAATCTGACTTGCAGACAGCTATATATAAATTATGTCTTTAAAGTTATACAAGTCTCAAGTACATGTCATCTGTGATGTTCATGATAATCACAGTTTCTGCAAATTTTCTTCAGATTTCAGAGAGATCTTACAATTCAAAGATAACTCTTATAAGTCTCTCAGCTCTCAGATCTGAGTTCTCACACTCTGCTTATTACAAGAGCAGATTCTCAGTTTTCATCTTTCAGCTCATCTACTCTATGAGCTTTAGAGATATTACAGTGACCTGAGATTCTGAGTTCATTAATACTTCTTATACTTGTGAGATAGCAGTATTATGACACAGTCTCTCTTTATAAGCAAGTATTTTTATTGAAGAAGTAACAGATTCAGATATCAGCTTTAAGACTCTTAAGAAGGCTGTTACTGACTCTGTCTGTGACTTCTTAAATTTCTATTTTGATTTGTCTGAACAGTTTGCACAGAGATGTTCTGATTTAGAATAGATAAAACAGAGTCTCTTTTTCTTGATCTCTCTGTTATACACTCTGTTTACAGAAGCTTGTGAAGCTCTTTCTCTCTGCTCAGCAGTCAGATATGAATCTCTCTATATCTTATCATCTTTTTCTGATAAATCTGTTCTCTGTTGTTCTGATTCTCACAGAGTCAGTCAGTGATTCACTCTTCATAAGTCTGTGACTCTCACAGTGATCTGTAAGCAGTGAATAAGAGTCATCAGTTTCTTCAGAGTCAAGAGCTTAGAGTCTTACTTAATGAGTTTATTCTGCATGTCTTTATTTAGTCTCTTCACAAACATCATTATTCAGGTCTTATTTCAGAGCCCTGTTTTCACAGGTTTCAATTCATATCACAATTTCATGAAGTGCTGTGAGTAGTCTTTATCAGATTTCTCACCTCTTTTTCTAATATTGATAATCATGATTCAGATGTTCTCTGTTCAGCTCACAGAGTCTCTTAACTTATTCTCTAGATAGATCTTGAGAACAGATCAGTGAAATCTCTCATAATTATTCTCTAGATAATTCAGCTAGTTCTTGACTTCAGTGTAATAGAGGTCTGTTATTGTATAGATGACAGCTTCTTCATCTTTCATATCACACAGTCAGACTTATAAGTCAATTTCAAATGCAAACTCATAAAAACTTTTATAGATTATGATTTAATAGATAATCTTAAGTGATTACAGCTTAAGAAAGTTTCTTTTCAGTTTGTGAGTATCTCTAAAGATTATGTCTAGAGACTCAGTTTGAGAGTGTTTACAGACAGTAAGCATTTCTTATAGAAAAATAGCTTAATTCTGTAAGAGATGCTCAAGAATATTCTTCACTGAGATTGATTTATTTATAAGTTTGAAGAGTTTCTCTGTCTGAGATATAGAGAATAATATTCTGTGAGTGATTAATAAGTTCTCTGAGACTTCTTTCATGAAAGTTATTCATGATTCAGATGACTGCTTCTGAGTATCTGCAGTAGAGTTCACAGAGATTGAAGTATACAAGTTTCTAGTTCTTTCAGTCATAACAGGTGATTGCTGACTGACTGAGCTTGAAATGTAAGAATAAGTGCTCGCAGGCAATTATTCAGATGTTTGCAGCTTGATATGATATATACTGTTAACTACTAGAATGTAACGTGCGGAACCGAAGCAGTGACTAGTCAGCAGTGTTATGTAGAGATAGTTGTTTAAGAAGCTGTATAAGTGAGCTTGACTATCTTGCTTGAATAGCAAGCTCATAGGCTACAAGATTATTGCAAGAATATCACAGATATAGTACTTAGTATACTAAGAAGATTGTATAAGACATGCAGTAACTCTTGTATATATTTCAGTAAAAGTAAAATGAATCACTGACTTCTTTGATAGAGAGTCAGTATCTAGCTATTCTATATAGATAATGAGTGAATACTCTTCTCTTATTTTATAAGCAAGAATAGCCAGAGTAATACCTCAGTGATGTCTTATTATTAAGAAAGAGTAATCTGCTGATCTCATATAAAAGTAAGATTCTTATATTCATCAATTGAATCTTTCTATGATACATCTGAATAATGTCATAGAGTGATTGAAAACTGATTCAGATAAGATGAAATTATTCACATGAAAGTAATAAGTCATATGAAACTGCAATGAAGTCTTGACATGACTGAGAGTGTGATAATACTCTCTTCTTTAAAAGTATAGTCTCTATACTCTCAAGATTACTGAATTAGAAATTATCTTTGTTATATAGCAATGATTATCAATCAATTAACAGTGTATATACTGTGTGTGATATAAAGAAATAGATGAGTTTTTCTGCTGACTGTGTAGATCTTTCTTTTCTTATCATCATTCAAACTAAATATGTGATAAGTGAGTTTCTTATATATTGATTTAAAATGTGGAAAATATAATTAATAAGTGACTTACAGATCTCTTAATATATTTCATTCTATATATAAAATTCTCTGTAAAAGTGATGTGTTTTAGAGACAAAGCTAACAGTAATGACAGGATTTTTTGAAAAGATTCTCTTCTCTATGAAACATTTTTCTTTTTCTTCTTCTCAATTGCAACAGTGAGTGTATAAGAGTATCATTCTTGAAGAACAATCAAGGGCTTATTCTGACATTTTCTAGTGAATAATAAATGTCTTTGTGATGCAGCAGCGGCCTCTGTAGCCACTAAGAAAGCCAGGTTGAAGGTGAAGATGATGATGTCAATGAGCCGCGGGAGCACTGCTCTCATTATCATACCTTCTTCTTCTCCTGCTTCTTTTGCAGCTGTGGTGATAGTCACTGTGTCTTGCAGTGAGGTGTTGTCTCTTCTGCTGATCAGTTTGTTCATATTCAGTCTATTTCTCACTCTCTCTACTGCTGTTGTGACGCTGCCTCCCCCCTCAGCTAATACAGTGATGTATGACCCTGTGTGATCATTCAGAGAGAAATCTGGAAAGAGCTTGATTTCAGAGACAGTGACTCTGAGAAGCTCAATCTGTAGTTCTTCTTTTACAGCATATCTGAGCTCTGCTCAGAATACTGCTGAGTTGAGTTCACAGAGTTCTGTGATTTCTTCATCTTCTCTCTGTAAGAAGGCTTCAGTGCAGTCTCTGACTGACACTGCTACTTGTCTATACTGTGTCAAGCAGCTGTAGAAGAGAGGGATTTTATACATCTATCTCTTCTCTCACTTCTATTATTTCTATTATATCTGTAATAACAACTTCTATCTCTCTGTAAGTATCACTTCACAGAAAGATGTTATGTCAGTTCTGATAAGAAGTTTAGATACTTAAGCAGTACAGAGTGAGAGTCTTGAAGCTTTAAGTATTGACAGATTTTATCAAGACTGAGAAGATCTCTCTTACTTATCTATAAAAGAAGATGAAAGTGTGAATCTCTGAGATGAAAAAACACCTTAGAATAACTGATCTTAAGAAGAGATTAGTCAGTATCATCATTAAAAGTATCACAGAGATCAATTACTGATTAAAGAGAATCTCACTTCAGTTAAAGTAGATGACTGAGATACTTTATAAGTTAATAAGTTAATACTTTCAGTATCTCTTATACTCTTCTGCAGTATACTCTTCTACAGTGTCACAGTACTAACTTCTCAGCAGACAAAGATATCAGTGCTAGAGACTTTAACAGTGAAGAATAAGTTTAATGAGAATATAGTTATTGATGAGTAGACTCTGATCTCTCTTTTTACTTTTTCAGTGAGCTATAGCTCTATTAGAATAGCAGTGATCTGCAGATTAATAATATTAATCTTTTTATTAATTTTCAATATTTCTTTTCTCTAACTGCTTCAGAAATTTTACACTTGTATAGTCTTATTAAACTTCTAAAAACTCTTTGAGAGAAAATAGAAGAAGAGTGCTATAGAGTCTATAAGATATCAGCTCATCACTATAAGATTATCTCTAAAAAAACTCTTTGAGAAAAATGAGAAGTCTTAAGCAGTATTTCTTATTTAACATCTCTGATATGTAATGAGATGATCTCTACTAGCTGTCTTATAGATTGCAATCTCTTTCTCAGTATTTTTTAAATGCTTAAGTAATTTTCATGAATTCTCTGATGATAAATAATCTTCTTATTTAATAAGATATTGAAGCTTACTATAATATATTCACTTATTTAATATTTTCTTCATAAGATATTCAGTATCACTCTCAATCTCAATATTATTCAGCTGAGATAGCTCTGCTCTGAAGTGTTACTTATAGAGTTTCAAATAGAAAATATGAAAAACAGAATGAATTAATTTCAATTTCATAAGTAATTTTAACTTATATATCTGCTTACTCATTACTCTTATTACTGAGAAAAGTTCTAGTTATCACTCACTGAGCTTCTTACACAGTCTTATTATCTTAATATTCTTTATTAAAAGTAGCACTTGATTCTCTATTAAGAACTTCATCAGAAGATATTTTTAATTATAGTATTTTATCTATCACTTCTGAGTATAGTGAATGCTTTTCATCATCTTCTCATGAATTTTATTCAAAAGTTTCAATCTTACTTTTACTTCTAACACTGAGAAATACTCTGTTCTCTGTATCTATCTGATATTCTGACTGTCTATTTCTCTCTTTGAAATGTTGTCTGTGATGTCACTGAGTAATAAAGAATTATATTCATAATAAGCATAGAAAGAAGATATCTTTAAGATTGTATTCTTTATATTGTTATATATGAATTCAGCAGTCAGAAGATGTTTGAGTTAATTATTCTGATAATATGAATAGAATACTATTATTATTATTATTATTCTTCAATTATAGATGTATGCAGTCAGAGACTATGACATCTACCTGAGAACTTTAGTTCTCAGGGTTTTTTCTATGTCTGTAAAGTTAACTATTGTACATTCATCAATTTCAGATATGCAAAATCAGAAAATTCCAGCTCAGAATACAAAAACTGTTTACAAATTGCAGTGTTTTAACATCTTTTGATACTTTGAAACCATTTGACAATATCATGACAAAAGAAAAGAGAGAAAGAACACAGTCTCAAAGATAGACACATTAAATAGATAGATAGAAAGAAATTGAAAGGAAAAGATACAGAAAAAGAAAAAGTAAAGAGAGACTATAACAAAACAAATTCTTAAAAGAGAGTGTATAGCTGTTTTAACAGACTATATCTGATTGATTTCCTTCTCTTCATATTCAGATAATTCTGAATTTAGCCATTTTCTTGTAGCTGCTTGAGTTTCTGATAGAAAGTCTATTAAGTATTTAATTCCTGTCTCAGTTGAGAATAAGAATCTCATATTTAATTGATTTAGATCATACTTCTCTTTCAATCTGGCTCTGAGACTATTGTATAATGCACAGTGCATTATAATATGCTCAGGATTCTCATTTGTATTGCAGAATGAGCATTCTATTGAGTCAAATCTATCATCAAATCTTTGTATGTAAGATTTGAAATAGCCATGTCCTAGTTTCAGCTGTATTATAGATGAGAATATTTTCTTTTTACATTTAATTGAACAAGATTTCCACTTGGGTTTTGTTTCAAATCTTGAATAATGTATACTCTTCTTTTGTTTCTGCCAGCTTTCATTCCACTTGTCTAAACAAGATTCTTTTATTTTTCTCTTTATAAAAGACCAGGACACAATTTTTTGAATAGATCTGCTTAATTCTGCACCCTTTTTTGCAGCTGAATCAGCCAATTCATTGCCATGAATATTCATATGAGCAGGAACCCAGTGCAGATGAATTCTCAGCTTTGATGTTCTTCTCTCTTGAATTTTTAAAACAGAGTTTAAGATCAGTTCAAGATTCATTTGACCATTATGAATCTGACTATTTCTAAGTCTTTTTAAAGCAGCTTGACTATCAGAGAATATCCATGCCTCTTTCAAACAATTTCCTCTTTTATGAGATTTTATTTCAATGAGTTTGAAAGCTTTCACTATTGCAAATAGTTCAGCATCAAAGACTTCACATTCAGAGCCTAGATTCCAGAAATCTGAGATAAAATTAATATTATCTTCAGTATAAGCAATGCCTGCGCCCAATCTATTCAAGTTCTCATTTTTTGAGCCATCTGAATAAATCAGAATAGAGTCTTTTATATTGATTGTAGAAATTCTCTTCAAATGCTGTTCATATTCTTTCTCTTTTGATAGTTCACTTATTTGTAAGTCTATAAGAGATTCAAGCTTTTTTCTCCAGGGAGATAACTTCTCATGATCAACTTTTTCAACATTTAAAGAAGAAAATTGATTTTTAATCAGAGAGCATAGTCTGTACAGTTGAGAAGGCATTTTCTTTGAAGAATTATTTTCATTCCAATCAAGAAATCTATTCCAATCCAGTTCATTTCCAGAGTTAATTGGTGGAAATGAAGAAGAGACTCTTTCTCTGATTATATGATTTGAGCTCATCTTTACAACTCTCAGAGCATAGTTCATACAGGCCTTTTCAAATCTAATAGTAGGAGGAGGAATTGAAGCTTCAATTTCCATTGCTTTAATAGGAGATGATTTAAATGCTCCCAGAATTCTTCTCAAGGCTCTGTTTTGCAGACTTTGAAAGAGTTCAGTGAAATTCCCTTGATTATTCCATCAAACTTGAACTCCATAATCAGCTACTGATGTAATACAGGCTATATATAACTGTCTCATAGCCTGGAAGGATAGACCCCTCTCTGTATTTGATAGTCTGATTATGTTGTTCAATAGTCTTTCTGCCTTGACAGTTCTTTGTTGAATGTGATATTTAAAATTCAACTTGGAGTTTAACCATACTTCTAACCATTTGACATTTACACTGGGTTTAATCTCTCTATTTAAAAGAGTTAGAGATAGTTCTTTCTCATTGAATCTAGGAAAGAAATGAATTAACTCAGTTTTATCCATATCAAATTGAATTTGATTGATATCTGCTCTAACAAAGATTTCCTTTGCAGCTTCTTCAATTACTTTCAAATTCTCTTTGATAGTTTTTGAGCTGTAGACAAGACCAATATCATCCACATAACTCGGAGATCGCACTATTCTCATATTTCTATTTTTGAATAGATATGCAGTGTATATTGCAAATAAAATGGGTGAGATTGGAGACCCCTGTGGTACTCCTATTTTTATCTCAGTCTTGTCTTGTTTCATTCCATCAAAGAAGAGTCGTATAATTCTTTTAGACATGAAACAGTTAACCCATTTTATTAGGGAAAGTGGCAGTTTTAATATCTTCAATGTCTGAATTAACTTTGACTTTGAAACATGATCAAATGCTTCTTTTATATCAATAAAAACTGCAGTTGAGACCAGACCCTCATGCTTTGCTATTTGAATATCATGAACAACTGAGAGAACAGTGTCAATTGCAGAACACTGTTTTCTACCTCTCATTTGTTCACTGAATAAAAGAGAATCATCTATAGAGCTTATAAAAGATAGTCGAGTAGCTATTATCTTTTCTAAAACCTTTCCTAAACAGTTCAATAGAGATATTACTCTATATGACTTAGGAATTGAAGTTTTTCTATTAGGTTTTGCAAGAATCACTCCAGTGGCTTCTCTCCAGCATTCAGGATGATATCCATTTTTCAAGAGATTGAAAAAGAGCTCAAAATATTCATTCTTTAAGTAGGAATATGTATTTTGAATAATCAAGTGATTAATTGAATCAGGACCTGCAGCAGTTTTAACAGAACTTGAGAAGATAGCTGACTCTAATTCATCTTGTGTAAGATCAGGCCATTCCCAGTCATTTTCATCAATGTAGTTGAGAAGTGATATATTCTCTTCCTCTGAATCTGAATCTGAATCTGGTGAGTTCTGAAAGAGAATTCTCATGAAAGCTTGACATTTTTCCTCAAAAGAGTTTGCTGTATATGATTCATTCTGAAACTCATATTCTAGAGCTGGAAGTTTTGCTACACTTCTTGTTTTAGTATAGTTAAAAGCTTTAAAAACTTCCTTCCCTTGTGCTTCTTCAAGAAATTTATTCCAGCAGTCTGTTTTAGCTCTTTTAATATCTGAAAAATATTCATTTCTGACAGTTTTGAACTCTTCATCAGATATTACATCATTCTTCCAATCCCTTCTAGCAGTAGCTAATTCTTTTCTTTTAGATGAGATATTCTCATTCCACCAAGGTTTTGAATACTCAGAAGATTTTCTTTTTAGAATATTATCTCTAACACTTGTTAGAATGATAGATGTAATAAGCTTCACTCTATTCTCAAGCATTTCATTTGAGATATCTTGACCAGAATTCCAATATAGCTCATTCTGTCTTTCAGATTTTAACAGTTTTATGCTTTCTTCAACTGCTTTCCAATCAGCTTTTTCAAAGTTATACTGATTAGAGAGAAGAGGATTTTCACTCATTTGTTTTTCACTCAGTTCAATATCAAATTGAATAATCTCATGACCTGATCCTGATGTCTCATTTGAATCAATAAACCAGTTTACAAGTCTTCTTTCCATTAGATTTTGTGACATGAATGTTAGATCTATAATAGACTTCTGTTTCATGCCTTTTCTAAAGAATGTTTGTTGATCAGACTTATTAACCAAATCTATTGAATGCTCAAAGGTTCATTCAATCAGATTATCAGCCCTCACTGCTCTCTTGCATTCTGAATTCCACCAGAGATGATGTGCATTGAAATCTCCTGCAATTATAGAGTTTCTTGATGGAGTTATGTTCAGAAATCCTCTATCAATTGTCCAGGTATTGTTATTTTCCTTCAATGACTTTTCATTATAGATATTTATGAGCTGTATAGTATCAAACTCATTTTCTTTATCTATAATATCACCCACCAGAATATCAGGGTCAGACATGATATCAAATCTTAGATTAAATTGATATCTTGATCTCTTTCTTCCATAGATCACTACTCTTGACTTTATCTCAGACTTTTGAGGTAAAAAGCAGTAGTAGCTTGAATGAGAAATGACATATTTTTGCTCAGCATCAAAATTCGGCTCCTGAAGCAGTATAAAATCAACTTTTTATTCAAATGCAATTTGAAGACAAGAATAAATGCAATTTGAGTTTCTATCCACATTATTTTGAATAAATGTGATTTTTGAAGAGTTTTTAAACTTTTTTTGTTGTTTTTGTTGTATATTCATACTAAAAGAGAGTAGAGAAGAATCTAATCACTATTATCAGATAGTAGATTATAACTGTTCTGAAAAGTAGGAATCTCAACTGCTTGCATTATATCTAGTTTATCATCAGAGTCATTTCTCAATTCTCTAATCTTAACAGGAGTTTGAGGATTCAAATTCTGTTTACATTTTGCTGGAGAATTGAAGTTTGAAGACTTAGATAATTGAGAGTTTCTTCTTTTTGAGCTTGCAGTTGTGAGTTTACTGGCTTGACTCTTCTCTTCAGTTCTAGATTGACTTTGAGCTTCATCTTTTCTCCAGTTCTTTTGAGTTCTAGAAGCAAACATACATTCTTTTGAGCTAGATGCATGTTTTTCTTTGCAATTAGAGCACTTAAGCAGAGTATGTTGACAAATTTCACCTCTTTTTGAGCATGTTTCACATTTATGCTCACTAGTTTTGTGATCTCTGGCACAGAATGCACATTTTGAGTCTCTAAAACATGAGATTGCAAAGTGTCCATATCTTTGACAGTTTGAACACTGTGTTTGAGCTTTGAGATTCATTCTTGAGTCTTTGTATTCATGAACTCTCATTTTCAAACCTGCTACTCTTACTTCAGAGATCTTTGACTGTTCAAGTGTTTTTGTATATACTAGAACAGAGGCATTTCTCCTGCTTTGTCTGAACTCAATTGAATTTAGCCATACAGGCTCCTTTCTCAGTTGAATGAAGTTGTATTCTTCCAATTCATTTTTGAGAAGTAGCATTTCTTCTTCACAGTCAAAAATTTCAACTGAAATATCATGAAGAATGAATTTGCCTCACTTTTCATCTCTTTCAGATAGAATTGTTGTGTTTAGCAATGATTCTACTGCTGACTTCCAGAGATTCTCATTCTGAATAAGGAATTCAGCACTGAATTCAGGCATTGTAGTCAGAATAATAGAGTTTTCAAAGAATGATGGCTCAATTGAAGCTATAACTGGTTTTTGAACTTCAATATCAGTCATCAACTGAGAAAAGAACTGCTGATTAATTTCATTTCTGATTCTGAAAATGAGATTTGAGTTTAGCTTGTTTCTTTGCAGAATGTTCTGGTTTGAGACTTTGAGAATGAGTCTTCTATTTCTAGAGATTTGGAAGTTTTTCTCTTTTTGCATTTTCTTTTTCACTTTTCTATGAATAGAGGCATGAGCAGTATTCTTCTCAGTTTTCTCAGGATTTTGAGCAGGTTTTGAGACAGCAGGTTTAGAGACAGCAGATTCAGCTGCTTGAGCATATGTTTTCTTCTGATTCAAAGAAGAAGAAGAAGTAGGAAGAAAGAAAGAAGAAGAGTAAGATGAAGAGTCAGTGATTGTACTAGGAATTTTCAAGGTTTTTTGAACTGTGTTTGAGATTCCAAGTTTGAACTTGATCACCTCCTGTAGTTGTCTGGCCTGAGCATGAAGAATTAACAGAACTTCTTCATTCATCTCACTCAGACACTGCTTTCCAAGAATCTTGCTTGCTTTTTCAAGTTTCTGTATTTCAAGAACTTGTTGTTTCTCTATTTCTTCTTTCTTTCTTCTCTTCAGAATTTCAATCTCAGGAATAGCATTTGAGAAAGCATCTTTTTCCACATCAACTGAGTGTATTTTTGAACTCATTGTTTTCACTCAATGAAAAGTTGGTCAGACTGTTTCAATTGAGATATTTCTAAGTCTGTTTTCAATTGAAAAGTTGGTCAGACTGTTTCAAAAGAAGAATAAAAGACTTTTGTGTATAAAACTGTAACATGGCGGAACCGAAGCGGTGGCTAGTCGGCGGCGTCATGTAGAGGTAGTTGTTTGAAAAGCTGTATGAGTGGGCTTGACTATCTTGCTTGAATAGTGAGCTCATAGGCTACAGAGTTATTGCGAGGATATCACAGATATGGTACTTAGTATACTAAGAAGATTGTATGAGACACACAGTAACTCTTGTGTATATTATTCCTGTAGAAGAAAAGAAATGAATTGCTGGCTTCTTTGATGAGAAGCCAGCATCTAGCTATTCTATATAGACAATGAGTGGATACCCTTCTCTCATTTCACAGGTGAGAATAGCCAGAGCAATATCTCAGCAGTGCCTCATTACCAAGAAAGAGTAATCTGCTGACCTTGTATAGAAGTGAGGTTCTCATATTCATCAATTGAATCTTTCTATGATATATCTGAATAATGTCATAGAGCAGTTGAAAACTGGTTCAGACAGTCTGTGAAATGAATGAAATCATCTGCATGAAAGCAATGAGCTGTGTGAAACTGCAGTGAGGCCTTGGCACAGCTGGGAGTGTGACAATGCCCTTCTCTTTAAGAGCATAGTCTCTATGCTCTCAAGATTACTGAATTAGGAATTATCTTTGTTGTATAGCAATGATTGTCAACTGATTGACAGTGTGTGTGCTGCATGTGACACAAAGAAATAGATGAGTTTTTCTGCTAACTGTGTAGGTCTTTCTTTTCTTATCTTTGTTCAAATCAAATGTGTTGTAAGTGGGTTTCTTATATATCAATTTGAAAGATGAAAAATATAATTAACAAGTGACTTGCAGATCTTTCAACATATTTCATTCTACATATGAAATTCTCTGCAAAAGTGATGTGTTTTTAGAGACAAAGCTAACAGTAGTGACAGGATTTTTCAAAAAGATTCTCTTCTCTGTGAAACATTTTTCTTTTTCTCCCCCTCAATTGTAATAGTGAGTGCATGAGAGTATCATTCTTGAAGGACAATCAAGGGCTTATTCTAACATTTTCTAGTGAGTAACAAACATCTTTGTGATGCGGCGGCGGCCTCTGTGGCTGTCAAGAAAGCCAGGTTGGAGGCAGTGGTGTCAATGAGCTACAGAAGCACTGCTTTCATTGTCACATCTTCTCCTGCTTCTCTTGCAGCTGCAGTGAAAGTTGCCATGCCCTGCAGTGAAGTGTCATCCCTTCTGCTGACTGATGTGTCTGTGTTCAGTCTGTTCTCTGTCCCCCCCATCACCATTGCGACGCCGCCCCCCTCCCCAGCCAATACAGTGATGTATGACCCTGTGTGGTTATTCAGAGAGAAACCCAGAGAGAGCTTGATTCTGGGAACAGTGACTCTGAGGAGCTCAATCTATAGTTCCTCTCTCACAGCATGCCTGAGCCCTGCTCAGAATGCTGCTGAGTTGAGTCTGCAGAGTCCTGTGATTTCTTTGTCTTCTCTCTGTGAAAAGACTCTGATGCAGTCTCTGATCAGCATCACTACTTGTCTGCACTGTATTAAGCAGCTGAAGAAGAGAGGAATTTTATACATCTGTCTCTTCTCTCACTTTCATTATTTCTGTTATATCTGTAACAACAACTTCTGTCTCTCTGTAAGTATTATCTCACAGAAAGATATTGTGTCAGTTCTGATAAGAAGTCTAGATACTTAAGCAGTACAGAGTGAGAGTCTCAGAGCTTTAAGCATTGATGAATTTCATCAAGACTGAGAAGATCTCTCTTACTCATCTGTAAAAGAAGGTGAAAGTGTGAGTCTCTGAGATGAAAAAACATCTCAGAATGACTGATCTCAAGAAGAAGTCAGTCAGCACTGCTGTTAAAAGTGCTGTGAAGATCAATCACTGATTAAAGAGAATCTCACTTCAATTGAAACAGATAACTGAGATGCTTTATAAGTTGATAAGTTGATATTTTATACATTTCTTCTGCTCTTCTGCAGTACTGCAGTGCTAACTTCTCAGCAGACAAAGATATCAGTGCTGAAGACTTCAACAGTGAAGAATGAGTTTAATGAGAGTGTGATTATTGATGAGTAGACTCTGAGATTCTCTCTTTTTACTTTTTCAGTGAGCTGCAGTCTCATTAGATTAGCAGCAGTCTGTGAATTGATTAATATTAATCTTTTTATTAGTTTCAAATATCTCTTTCTTTTCTTATTAATCACTTCAGGAATTTTACACTTGTGTAGTCTTATTAAACTTCTAAAAAATTCTTTGAGAGAAAAATAGAAGAAGAGTGCTACAGAGTCTACAAGATACTGACTCATTACTGTGAGATTATCTTTAAAAAACTCTTTGAGAAAAATAAGAAGTCTTCAAGCAGTATTTCTTACTCAATGTCTCTGATGTGTAATAAGATGATCTCTACTAGCTGTCTTATAGCTTGCAATCTCTTTCTCAGCATTTTTCAAATGCTTAAGCAGTTCTCATGAATTCTCTGACAATGAATATTCTTCTCATTTGATGAGGTATTGAAGCTTATCATAATATATTCACTTGTTCAATATTTTCTTCATAAGATATTTGATATCACTCTTAATCTTGATGTCATTCAGTCAAGATGGCTTCATCTCAGAGTGTTACTTATAGAGCTTTAAATAGAAAATGTGAAAAACAGAATGAATTGATTTCAATCCTGTGAGTAATTTTAACTCATATGCCTGCTTACTCACTACTCTTATTACTGAGAAAGGTTCTAGTCATCACTCACTGAGCTTCTTACACAGTCTCATTATCTTGATATTCTTTGCTGAAAGTAGTACTTAATTCTCTATTGAGAACTTCATTGAAAGATGTTTTTAATTATAGTATTTTATCTATCACTTCTGAGCACAGTGAATGCTTTTCATCACCTTCTCATGAATTTTGTTCAAAAGTTTCAATCTCACTTTTACTTCTGACACTGAGAAATACTTCATTCTCTGTATCTGTTCAATATTCTGACTATCTATCTCTCTCTTTGAAATGTCATCTGTGATGTCACTGAGTAATGAAGAATTATATTCATAACAAGCATAGAAAGAAGATATCTTTAAGGTTGCATTCTTTGCATTGTTATATATGAATTCAGTAGTCAGAAGATGTTTGAGTCAATCATTCTGATGATATGAATAGAATGCTTAAAGATGCTGTTCTAGTGTCTGATTCTGATGTTCAGTCTGATCATCAGTCTGCAGATGAAATGTGATACTGAGAAGACATCTTATTATAAGATGATAGTAAAAAGCCAATCAGTATTTGCTGATGAAGAGGGATTCTCAATCTGTTATCAACAATTTCAGAGCACTATGATCACAAATGATGATATCTAAAAACAGGTCAGTCAATTCAGAGGCTTTAATCTTTTTATGAGTAGAAATATATTTAATCATCTTTGTGAAGCAGTCAACAATGATCAAAATTGAGTCATATTCTTTGACTCTTATTGACTTCAGCAGGTCAACTATGAAATTCATTGATAGATTCTGTCATGAGCTCTTTGAAACAGGCAGTGATATCAACTCACTGTATTACTTATGCCGCGAGATCTTTATCCTTTAACAGACATTGTAAGTTTCAATATACTCTTTGACATCTGTCTGAAGCTTGTCTCAAGTGTATTTATATTTTAGAAGCTTCTCAGTCTTCTCTAACCTGAAGTGCCCTGTATGAGAATTATTATGATGAATTCTCAATAACTTCTGACACATCACTCTGCTATAAGAGATGAAGACTGAATTATTCAGCAGTAGAAGTTCATATTCTTCTAGTTATCAGTGACTTGATTTCTTAGCAGCACTGTCTCACTCAGAGCCTGTCTCTTTCAAGTTCAAATCAGATTCTTTCTTCTTCAACTTTTGAATTTGAGCTGCAGTAGAGACATCTCTCTTCTGTAACTCATCAATGAATTTCAAAAGTAGTCAGATTGAAAGGTTGTAGATCATTTTATTCTTTGCCAATTCAATGATTGTAAGATGTGATATAAGAAGCTCATGATCTTCAGTGTCAGTTCTCTGTGAGAATCTGAGTTCTCTTTCATCTTCTATACTGAGTTGTGCAGCTGTCTCTTCAGCGCTGTTTCTGAGCTTTAGAGAATCTCAATCCTCTGCAGTCAGCTTCTTCTGCAGTGATGACAGAGATTCTTTTGTAGAATTCTTCTCTACATCAACAATATTATAATCAGACTGTCTAGACAGTGTGTCAGCAGGGTTAAGCTGATCTGAATGATATCAGATATAGAAATCATACTCTGAAAGCAGCTTCACTCACCTGGCTTGACATTCTGTCAAGCTCTTTGTTGTCAAGAAGTAACACAGATTTGCATGATCAGTGAGAACTTGCACTGAGTACTTACTACTCTGAAGATAATGTCATCAGATCTTAAAGAATTCAACAATTACTAATATCTTCTGATTATGAGTATCATATCTTCTCTGCATGAGTGATAACTTCTTGAAGAAGAAGGTCACTGATCTTCATTCATGATATCTTATAAACTCTGTGAAAAAGCCTTCTCTCACAGACAATTCATTGTCTGTTTTCTCAGAGATGATTATTCTCTGATTCTTTTAACATTGAAAGGCCTTCAGTGTCAACTGTGAAAAGATTTCACAGATCTCATTCTCAGATGCATCAGTCTCACACTGACTGAGTAAGTTGAGATTAAAATGATTCAGCATTGTGACATCTGTGAAAGCTTGTTTCAATTCTGTAAATGCCTGCACAGTGTCTTGAGTGAGAGTAAATAATTCTGTTTTTCTGTCTTTCACACTTTTCTTCAACAGATCTGTAAGAGGGGCAGTAATCTGTGAATATGTATAGATGAATTGTCTATAGAAATTCATAAATTCTAGAAACACCTGCATCTCACAGTACATCTGCAGCACTGGCCAGTTCTCAATGACAGAGATCTGGCTTCTGTTCATTGAAATGTCATTTATCTCAATAATATAATCTAAGAAATCAATCTTCTGCATGTAGAATGAGCATTTTTCAGTGTTTGCATAGAGTTGATACTGTCTTAAGTGACTCAACACTTCTTGAACATGGGTATCATGTTCTTTCTCTGATTTTGAGAAGATTAAAATGTTGTTCAGATATACTATGCAGGAGATGTTGACAAGGCTCTGCAGTGCCTCATTTATATAGACCTAAAAGATGGCTGAAGTGTTACAAAGATTAAAAGATAAAACAAGATATTCAAAATTGCTGTACTTGATATGAAAAGCTGTTTTTCAAATATCATCTTCATTAACTCTGATTCTATGATAGATATTCTGTATATCAATCTTTAAGAACATCTTTGCTTCAGATAATCAATTGATCATCTTGTTAATTAATGATAATGAATAGTGATTCTTAATCATCATCTTATTGAGACCTCTGTAGTCTATACATAGACATAGCCTACTATTCTTCTTGAGCACAAAGAGTATAGGTGTCTCTGCTGAACTCTTTGATGAATATATTCAGTTCTTTGATTGTGCTTCTTCAAGATATTTGTACAGAATATTCAACTTCTTTACAGACAAGTTGTAAAGAGATCTGTACAGCATCATTGCATCATCTTCAAGATGAATCTTATGTCACATCTTGATGTCAGAAAACTTCACTGCTTTCTTTTCTGAAAAGACATTCTTAAAATCTATAAAGAGACATTGTATACATTCATCTTCAATGACAGATACTGCTGCTAATCTTGTAGCAAGGGTGATGACTTCTTCATCTATCTTCAAGTCTCAATCACCTGCTATGCAGTATATTGACTCAATCTTTTTCTCAAGATTCTTCTGATGAAACTCTTCAGATTTCTCTATCACTGTCTCTTTATTAGTGAGATGATATCATCACACCTGAGTGACTCAGTCAATGAGAGAATTGTTTTCTCTCAATCACAGAAGATCTAGAATGATGTTCTCATCTATGATATTGACTGTGTGAAGAAGCAGACTGCTCTTCTTGAAGATTTCTTCTGAGTCTGTAGCCACACACTTTGCTTGAATTATGTCAAAACAGTGATATTTCATTCCATCTATAAATTTTGCATGATCTGACAGATCTATCTTCTTTCAATTCTTCATCAAAGAAAAGGAATAGAATATGAAGTTAATATTCATCTCAGAGTTAAGTAGGCATCTCACTGATATCTTCTCATTCAGAGTATACATTGTGATCATAATATGAACTCAGAGATGTGAGAATTGTCAATTCTTTTCTTTCTCTTCTTTATCTTTCATGAATACATTTGTCAGAAGAGAAGTTAACTTTGAGAAGATATCTTCTCAGTTTCTTCTCTTCTTCAGCTTCTTATAATCACTGACATAGTGATCATCAGCTTCACAGTTGAAACAGAGATCTTTATCAAATCTTTTTTAGCATTTCTTTGCAGTGAGTGAAGAATCAGAATGCTTAGAATTCTTCTTTACTTTCTTCATACTGAAGCTGTTATAGTGCTGTTTAGATTCTATCATTGATTGCTTAGAAGAGATCTTGTTAGTCTTTTTCTTAAAGAATTGATTATTTAAATAGATTCAGAAAGTCAGATTGACAAGCTCAGTATAATTAATTAATAAACTCTGATACTGTGATATTATTGTCTGCACTTTATGAGTCAGCTTTGTGAGATAAAGCTGTGTTTTTAATTGATTCAAATCATCAGTCAATTCCTTCTAATATTCTTCAAATCTTGTGTTGAAATCAGAAGGATTTTCATCATCTTATTAATATAATGAGTTGAACTGCTGTGCTGCTGTGAAGCTGTGATTGTAATGATCTTCAATTTGATTCAGTAGAAAGTTCTTGAATTCTTCCCAAGTCATGACAGCATTGATATACTCAAGCTCTCTCTTCTTGATGACTCAAGTAGTTGCAGAGATGCCTTCAAGAAGGTTGACAGTGTATATTACTTATATCTCATGAGTATTATACTGGCTCAGATTAAGGCGGAATTTCTGTTCAAGAGTACAGATAAAGCTGTGGAATTCAGATAAGATGTTTCTCTTATATCTCAGTAAATCTTCAATCTTAATCTCTCTATCTCCATGATAGATGTAGGTGTGTAGGGGCCACGGCGGTGGCAGGGCGGTTGGAGGGCCCATGCCAAAGTGCACAGCAGGTTCAGAAATCTCAGATTTCTGCTGGAGTAGAGGTGTACACACTCTAGGGAATGATGTAGTGTTTCCCCCAGAGAGTGAGATCAGGTCAGTCCCAGCGCAAGTGTATGAGGCCATATCAGTCTGTTAGAGCTTGACTGATTCAAATGTGTAATCAGATTGAGTGATTTGAATTGTAACATGACAGAACTGAAGCAGTGACTAGTTGATGGTGTCATGTAGAGATAGTTGTTTGAGAAGCTGTATGAGTGAGCTTAACTATCTTGCTTGAATAGTGAGCTTGTAGGCTACAGGGTTATTGCAAGGATATCACAGATATGGTACTTAGTATACTAAGAAGATTGTATGAGGCATGCAGTAACTCTTATGTATATTATTCCTGTAGAAGAAAAGAAATGAATCACTGGCTTCTTTGATGAGGAGCCAGCATCTAGCTATTCTATATAGACAATGAGCGGATACCCTTCTCTCATTCCACAGGCGAGGATAGCCGGAGCGATACCTCAGCGGCGCCTCATTGCCAAGGAAGAGTAATCTGCTGACCTTGTATAGAAGCGGGGTTCTCATATCCATCAATCGGATCTTCCTATGATATATCCGAATGATGTCATAGGGCGGTTGGAAACCGGTTCGGACAGCCTGCGGGATGGATGGAATCATCCGCATGGAAGCGATGGGCCGTGTGGAACCGCAGCGGGGCCTTGGCGCGGCCGGGAGCGTGACAAAAACACCTGATTTTTTTCACACTAGTTCAGTAACTAGGTTAGATTTTTGAAGAGAATCTAATAAACTAAAATTGATTTTTAAGATAAATCAATAAAATCTTTACAATCTCTTTCTTGGGATACAGTGAGGAAAAGTATGATATCAATTGATAATAAATCAGATGATATGACAGTTTTTGAGAGAAAAACTGATAAAAAATAAATCAATTTTTTGCAGAGAAATTGATTAAAACTATTCAATTTTATTCTAAATCATCCAATTCTCCTCACACAACAAGTGTGCAACTCAAATCAGTTAATAAAGAGTGTAAAAAAGAATTAAGTATTAATGAAAGCTCTTCAGCCACTGAAAAAGTAATTCTTACTTAAAAGAATATGAAATTATGACAGAAAACAACTCTGTTTTTAATTCTTTGTAAGAATATTGTGTAAAACCCAGAGAAAAACACCTTACTTTTTCAAGAGAAGTAAAAAACTATTTCTAAGATCTTTTTTTTTTTTTTGCATTAACTGCTGCAGAAGAATGAGATAGAAACTGCTAAGATATGCACTACTGTATACCCTCTATCAAGACTTTCCCTCTTCAGGGTCTTGATATTATAGAGAATATAAGTCTGTTTCTATATGATAATATAAATATTGCCAGCGGGATGTAGAGGAACTGGTTATTTATATCTCAAAATAGAAGACTTTGTCAATGATTATATCAATATAGAGTTAATTCTCAAATTCAATAGAAACCTAGTGTTGCTGTTCTCAATCCCTTGCAGAATCTATTGAATATTGAGGTATTAAAACTAGATTTAATATATCTCACTGTGCAGGGATCAAAGGCTCAGTCAGACCTTGGGGTATACTGATTTTATAGTTGTTGGTGTGCTGTTGACTCGTTGTCCACTGGTTATGTATTGAATACTGTTGCCGAGGTATCTTTTTGTATCGTTCTGCTGGGGATGGGCCAGATTGAGAGGGGTAGTACAGGGGTGAGACTTGGTGTTGAAGTCTAGATACACTGGCGGCGGACCGTGGAGGTTGCACTTCAGAAGAGTCCGTTGATTATGTGCTTGATATTATCGCCGAGGTATCTTTTTGTATTTTTCTGCCGGGGATGGGCCAGATTGAGAAGGGCGGTACGAGGGTGAGACTTGGCGTTGGTGTTTTGGAACATCAAAGATGGACAGGGTTTTCGCGGAGGTCGCTCCTCGGATATCTCCACAACTACAGGTCGGGGGTCTTCCAAAATCGAGAAGATTGGTGCATATGGCTAGGTCACTTCACCTTACAATTTGTATGGCACTCTGGCCCGGGGTTGTGGTGTGGTAGGGGAGAACGGGGGATAATCCCACACAGGAGCTTCGAACAACGTCCGGTTCACGTTTGGCTGGATAACTCCACCACCACACGGGGTATGCGGTCGGCGATGGGGTCAAAATGCTCGTATGATCGAGGGCTTTTCGATGGATCTATCGGCGGGTTCTTATTCGAAAAATCGAGCGAGTTCGTGGTGGAGCGGTTTTTTGATGAATAGAATACTTAAAGATGCTGTTCTAGTGTCTGATTCTGATGTTCAGTCTGATCATTGATCTGCAGATGAAAAGTGATACTGAGAAGATATCTTATTATAAGATAATAGTAAAAAGCTGATCAGTACTTGCTAATGAAGAGGAATTCTCAATCTATTATTAATAATTTCAGAGCACTGTGATCATAAATAATGATATCTAAAAACAGATCAGTTAATTCAGAGGCTTTAATCTTTTTATAAATAGAAATATATCTGATCATCTTTATGAAGTAGTCAATAATAACTAAAATTAAGTCATATTCTTTGACTCTTGTTAACTTTGACAGATCAACTATGAAATTCATTAATAGATTCTGTCATAAGCTCTTTGAAACAGACAGTGATATTAACTTGCTGTATTACTTATACTGCAGAATCTTTATTCTTTAATAGATATTATAAGTCTTAATATACTCTTTGACATCTATCTGAAGCTTGTCTTAAGTGTATTTATATTTTAGAAGCTTCTCAGTCTTCTCTAATCTGAAGTGCCTCACATGAAAATCATTATAATGAATTCTCAATAACTTCTGATACACTGCTCTACTATGAGAAACAAAGACTAAATTATTCAGTAGTAGAAGTTTATATTCTTCTAGTTATCAGTAACTTGATTTCTTAGTAACACTGCTCTGCTCAGAGTCTGTCTCTTTCAAGTTTAAACTGAACTCTTTCTTCTTCAACTTCTGAATTTGAGCTGTAGTAGAGATATTCTTCTTCTGTAACTTATTAATGAATTTCAAAAGTAGTCAGATTGAAAGATTGTAGACTGTTTCATTCTTTATCAATTCAATAATTGTAAGATATGATACAAGAAGCTCATAATCTTCAGTATCAGTTCTCTGTGAGAATCTGAGTTCTCTTTCATCTTCTATACTGAGTCACACAGCTGTCTCTTCAGCACTGTTTCTGAGCTTTAGAGAATTTTAACCCTCTGCAGTCAGCTTCTTCTGCAGTGATGACAGAGGTTCTTTTATAGAATTCTTCTTCACATCAATGATATTATAATCAGGCTGCTTAGATAGTATATCAGTGAGATTAAGCTGATCTGAATGATATCAGATATAGAAATTATACTCTGAAAGCAGCTCTGCTCATCTGACTTGATGTTCTGTTAAGCTCTTTGTTATCAAGAAGTAATACAGATTTATATAATTAGTGAGAACTTGCACTGAGTACTTACTACTCTGAAGATAATATTATCAGATCTTAAAGAATTTGATAATTACTAACATCTTCTGATCATGAGTATTATACCTTCTCTGTATAAGTAATAACTTCTTGAAGAAGAAGGTCACTGATCTTCATTTACAGTGTCTTATAGACTCTGTGAAAAAGTCTTCTCTTACAGACAATTCATTATCTGTTTTCTCAGAAATGATTATTCTCTGATTCTTTCAATGTTGAAAGATCTCTGATATTAACTGTGAAAAGATTTCACAGACTTTATTCTTAAATGCATCAGTCTCACACTGACTGAATAAGTCAGAATTAAAGTGATTCAGTATTATAACATCTATGAAAGCTTATTTCAATTCTGCAAACACCTGCACAGCATCTTGAGTGAGAGTAAACAGTTCTGTTTTTCTGTCTTTCACACTTTTCTTCAACAGATCTGTAAGAGAAGTAGTAATCTGTGAATATGCATAGATAAATCATCTGTAGAAATTTGTAAATTCTAGAAACATCTGTATCTTGTGATACATCTGCAGCACTGATCAGTTCTCAATGACAGAGACCTGGCTTCTGTTCATTGAAATGTCATTCATCTTAATAATATAATCTAAGAAATCAATCTTCTGTATGTAGAATAAGCATTTTTCAGTATTTATATAGAGTTAATACTGTCTCAAGTGACTTAACACTTCTTAAACATGAGTATCATGTTCTTTCTCTGTTTTTGAGAAGATTAGAATGTCATTCAAGTATACTATGCAGAAGATGTTGACAAGGCCTTGCAGCACCTTATTTATATAGGCCTGAAAAATGACTGAAGCATTACAAAGATCAAAAGATAAAACAAGATATTCAAAATTGCTGTACTTGATATGAAAAGCTGTTTTTCAAATATCATCTTCATTAACTCTGATTCTATGATAGATATTCTGTATATTAATCTTTGAGAACATCTTTGCTTCAGATAATCAATCAATCATCTTGTTAATTAACAGTAATGAATAGTAATTCTTAATCATCATCTTATTGAGACCTCTGTAGTCTACACATAGATGTAGTCTATCATTCTTCTTGAGTATAAAGAGTATAGACATCTCTGCTGAACTCTTTGATAAATGTATTCAGTTCTTTGATTACACTTCTTCAAGATATTTATACAGAACATTCAACTTCTTTACAGACAAGTTATAAAGAGATTTGTACAGTGCTGTTGTACTGTCTTTAAGATGAATCTTATATTATATCTTGATATCAGGAAACTTCACTGCTTTTCTTTCTGAAAAGACATTCTTAAAATCTGTAAAGAGACATTGTGTATATCTGTCTTCAATGACAGATACTGCTGCTAATCTTACAGCAAGAGTGATGACTTCTTCATCTATCTTTAAGTCTCAATCATCTGCTATATAGTATATTAACTCAATTCTTTTCTCAAGATTCTTCTGATGAAACTCTTCAGGTTTTTCTATCACTGTCTCTTTATCAGTGAGATGATACTGTCACACCTGAGTGACTCAGTCAATGAGAGAATTGTTTTCTCTCAATTATAGAAGATCTAGAATGATGTTCTCATCTATAATATTAACTGTGTGAAGAAGCAGACTGCTCTTCTTAAAGATTTCTTCTGAGTCTGTGGCCACACACTTCATCTGAATTACATCAAAACAGTGACATTTCATTTCATCAGTAAATTTTACATAGTCTGATGAATCTATCTTCTTTCAATTCTTTATCAAAGAAAAGGAATAGAATATGAAGTTAGTATCTGTCTTAAAGTTAAGTAGGTATCTCACTGATATCTTCTCATTCAGAGTATGCATTGTGATTGTAATATAAACTCAGAGATGTGAGAATTGTCAATTCTTTTCTTTCTCTTCTTTATCTTTCACAGATATATTTGTCAGAAGAGAAGTTAACTTTGAGAAGATATCTTCTCAGTTTCTTCTCTTCTTCAATTTCTTACAATCACTGATATAGTAATCACTAGCTCTGCAGTTGAAACAGAGATCTTTGTCAAATCTTTTTTAATATTTCTTCACAGTGAGTGAAGAATCAGAATACTTGAAATTCTTCTTTACTTTCTTTACACTGAAGCTATCATAGCACTGTTTAGATTCTGTTATTGATTACTTAGAAGAGGTCTTATTAGCCTTTTTCTCAGAGAATTGATTATTCAAATAGATTCAGAAAACCAGGTTGACAAGCTCAGTGTAATTGATTGATGAACTCTGATATTATAATATCATTGTCTGCATCTTATGAGTCAGCTTTGTGAGATAAAGCTGTGTTTTTAATTGATTTAAATCATCAGTCAATTTCTCTCAATATTCTTCAAATCTTGTATTGAAATTAGAAGAATTCTCATTATCTTGTTAATATAATAAGTTGAACTGCTGTGCTGCTGTGAAGCTGCAGTTGTAATGATCTTTGATTTGATTCAGTAGAAAGTTCTTGAATTCTTTCTAAGTTATGACAGTATTGATATGCTCAAGCTTTCTCTTCTTGATAACTCAAGTAGTTGCAGAGATGTCTTCAAGAAGATTGACAGTGTATATTACTTATATCTTATGAGTATTATACTGGCTTGAGTTAAGATGGAATTTCTGTTCAAGAATACAGATAAAGCTGTGAAATTCAGACAAGATGTTTCTCTTATATCTTGAAGAATCTCTGACCTTAATCTCTCTATCTTCATAATAGATGTAGATGTGTAGAGGCTGCAGTGATAGCAGAGCAGTTGAAGAGCTCATGTTAAAATATGCAGTAGGTTCAGAAATCTCGGATTTCTGCTGAGATAGAGATGTACACACTCTAGAGAATGATGTAGTGTTTCTCTCAGAGAGTGAGATTGAGTCAGTCTCAGCACAGATGTATAAAGTCATATCAGTCTGTTAGAGCTTGACTGATTCAAATATGTAATCAGATTGAGTGATTTGAATTGTAATATACAGAACTGAAGTGATGACTAGTTAGCAGTATTATATAGAGATAGTTATTTGAGAAGCTGTATGAGTGAGCTTAACTATCTTGCTTGAATAGTGAGCTCATAGACTACAAGGTTATTATAAGAATATCACAGATATGATACTTAGTATACTAAGAAGATTGTATAAGACATGCAGTAACTCTTGTATATATTTCAGTAGAAGTAAAATAAATCACTGACTTCTTTGATGAGAAGCTAGTATCTAGCTATTCTATATAGATAATAAGTGAATACTCTTCTTTCATTTCATGAGTGAGAATAGCTGAAGTGATACCTCAGCAGTGTCTTATTGTCAAGAAAGAGTAATCTGCTGACCTCATATAAAAGCAGGGTTCTCATATTCATTAATCAGATCTTTCTATGATACATTCAAATGATGTCATAGAGTGGTTGGAAACCGGTTCGAATGGAATGGAATCATCCGCATGGAAGTGATGAGCCGTGTGGAACCGCAACGGGGCCTTGACGCGGCCGGGAGCGTGACATAGAAGTATTCACAGTAGAAAGATAAAATGTAGAAGTTAAATGTATAATAGCATTTAAGCTGAGTTGTGAATAGTATTCGCGAACTCTAGTCTATATAGTTGTGTGTAGCCAAGGGCCGCTAGCCCTATTAATTACACGAGAGATAGAAATAGAGGTAAAGGATTCATGAGAAGCGGGATTTCTTACATTATATATACTGCAGATATCATAGAAAAGAAGAGACTGAGTAATAGAATTGCTTATTTATACAAAGAATGATCAGATATAAGAATTGTTTATCTCTATAAAGAGTGAAAGATGTAAGAATAACTTGAAAAGAAATGATAAGAAAGAGATAGAAGTTCTTTAATCTAAAAACAGCTGTAAGAAAAGAAAGAGATTGTAAAGAAATTATAAAAAGCTTGAATAAGAAAGAGTTCTTTGATGAGATAGATGAGAGTGAAAGTTTCATTATAATAAGAAAAAGATTCTATGAGTGATAGAGATTGATGTAGATGAATAATCACATTAATATATATATTACAATCACTTTCTTCTTATTCTTCTCTTATTTCTCACACATCTTGCTAAAATTTAACATAGCAGAATTAGTGAAAATCACAACATATAGAAGATTAGATCACAGAAATAATAAGTCTCAAGAAGAAGTTAACAGCTGTGAAGACAGATACAGCAAGTATGATAAAAAAGACCTTGATCTTAGAGAAATTGTTTCAGTTGTTAAGTCAGAAGAAGTGTGATACTCTTCTTTATATAAGTGATAGAGAAGAGAAGATGAGTGAGAAGATCAGTGAAGAGAGAATAGATGAGAATGAGATAAAAGAAAATAATAAAGATAAAGAGTTAGAATTCTGAACAGATAAGCTTCTGATACTATTAACTTATCTTTTCATATACAAAGTGATCAAAGACTAAGATAAAGAAAAGACAGTGATATCTTGTTATTACTTAGCTAGACTGCATGATATCACTACAGAAGAGTCAACAGATGAATTATATAATAGAAGCTTAAAGAGTTAAGAAGAGTCTAAGACTGTAATATGAAAGCTTATAACACTGTTTACTTATTTAAAAAAGTTATAGCTGTTCACATGCTGATTTTCAGAAGAAGATATTAAGATGAATGAGAGAGAAGAAAGTCAGAAGACTGCTGTGAAAGCAGCTGATAATGAAGAGCTGTAAGTAAAACTGAAAGTGAGAGCTGAATAGATAGATATAAATACTGAAGAACTATCACTGATAGAAGAGAATAAGAAGCACTGAAGAGCTAGTCAGAAGCAATATAAAACTCTGAGTGATAATATTTTGAGAAAGTCAGAGTGAAAGAAGAATATTAAGAGTGATTAAATATCTTGACTGTATGACACAGTATATATGAGATGTCTATATTATAATGACAAGACTGACTTATACTTCTGATAGAATGACAAGCTCACTCATCTGAGTGTGTCAATCATGCAGAATCTGACTGTGAAGAGACTTGCAGATGCTGTCTCAATCATTGAAAGACTTACAGAATATAGTGAGAAGATGTCATTTATTAATTATGAATTTTTCATTTTACTCAGTCAGTGATTGATTAAAGATTTGAGACAGTTATCTGCTAAGTAAAAGTTATGCTGATGAATGAATAATAATAAGCTAATCACTTCACAGACTGTCAATTCTAAGAATTCTGTTAATTAGAATATTATTATTCTGCAGATCTGTAGAGAAATAGCTTCTGTGTCATATCAGTGTTATATGAAGAGTCAGAGATGATTTAAGAAATGTGTAGTCACTTCTGCAGATGACAAACAGACATAGTAAGAATATAATACTTACATTAACTATCAGTAAGAAAATAAGAGATCTCACTACTCTTTAAATTACTATAGCTGATATGAACTCAGATGAAATGTGAATAACTTGCTGTTTAAAGAGAGTATACCTGGATTTGAAAAGACTGCAGCTGAGAAGACAGATGTTAATGATATTATTAAGATCAGTGATATAAAGAAGAAGAATGATTTAACTATAGTTTCAATGAAGAAAATATCTACATCTTTCAAGCACAAAATATTGAGTCTGATTGTACTGAAACTCTTGAAACACATTTAAATCAGTGAGTAAAGCATCTCAACATCTGTGAAGACAGATAATGAGACAAAGACAAGTTATTCAACCCCTGCTAAGATAATCAATGAGGTTAAGATAAATGATGTATAACAGTTATCAATTCTGTCTTCTGAAGATTACACAGTCAATTGTAGAGCTCAAGATCTGAAGATACTGAAGTGACTGTCTAATCTTGATAAGTATAATCTGAACACTGTTCAGACTGTGTGAAAGAAACTGAATAAGATAGCTGAGTTTATCAATGTAGTTTCAGCTGTGAGAAATACTGTGACTAATAATCATTTCTTTAAGTTACTTAGTAAGGTGTGTTTCAGTGATCTTATAAATAAGAGATTATCAGCAGATGTTGTATTTTAAGATGTATATCTCACTGAGCAGAAGATCAAGCTGCAGAAAGAGCTTGAAGATGATTGATAAGAAGAGATAAGATGAAATAATGAAAAGAGTGAAAGATGATGATTTTCTTGTTTTTTTTATTTTCTCATTCAATAGCTAAAATTAGATTGTAATACATTTTCTTTCTTTCTTTCACTCTGTCTCTATTTTACTTTTCTTTCTATTATTTACTCAGCTGACTGTAAGACTTCTTAGTCATGAAGATCTTGATCAGATACAGAGTGTCTTATATAATGACTTCAAGAGACTTTCAGATCAGATCTTTATATTTCTTTCACTTAATCTGAAGATAAGTCTTACTGTTCTCTATATACTTTCTTATGATATTTTCAACTTCAAATTGCAACTAATCATTAACAAGTACTGATTCTGATGATAAGTACTTCATATTCACTTCTATTAATATAATCTTTTTCAGATGAATGATGAAGATTACTGAGTGCATTTATTAACTAACTGACAGTTTCAATTAAAATGCAGTATCTGATACTTTCTGAAGAATGTGAAATAAGTCTATCTGTAAGAGTAATAGCTTGAATGTCTCTTTTAATGTATAGCTCTTTTGAGCTTTTTAAGTAAGGTTTAAGAAGACTCAATTGTCAATCTGAATAGTTGATTAAGAATGAAATCAGTCAAAGAACTCAGTCATTCTAGCTTTTATCAGAGTGTATGAGTCAAGAACATCTTGCTGCACTGTATCTTATATAATGATGAACTCAGCTACATCTAGCAGAGCTTTCTCATTATTTAATAACAGTTATCTAGACTTTACATCTGTGAGTAATTTAAAGAGAGAGATCATTACTGACTGTGCAGCTACTAAGTTTAACACTCTTTTCACTTATTTAAGCAGAGCAGTTCAATTTGCTTCATATTCATCTATAAGAAGTATTCACAATGTGACTTCAACTGTGAGATTGATTTACTTGCTTTGACTGTTTAAGTGAGAATTATAGGCAGTTGTCATTCATGCTTTAATTCTCATGAGTTGAAGAACTGACTTTCAAAATTATGATGTAAATTTGAGATCTCTATCTGAAATAATCATCAGTGAAAGCTGTTAGTAGCAGATCATCTTCTTATAGAAGTCTTCTACTTATTATAAAGTATTTCATTATTTCTGTTCTATAATTAGAATTACTGCTTTCAAAAATTTATCTGTGATTATTAATATAGTGTCACAATTGTCACTCACTGATAATTCTGTAATAAAATCAATTAAAAGAACTTCAAACAGCTGTTTTAAGAGTGAGATAAGATATAATTTATCCTCTAATGAGTGATTTAATAATTTGACTAGTTAGTAATTAAGACATTGTGATAGATGGTTCAGAATTCTCTTTCAGACATGAGAAAGAAAGAAGAACTAATGAATAAAGTTTTCTATTTGATAGAGATCAGAGTGACCTGTTATATTATAACACATACAGATAATATCTCATATCAGCAATTTGAAAATACAGAGACATAATTCTTCAAAGAACAATAGCTCATTCTGCACTGTAAATAACTAGTATCACTCTTTCTGACTAGTCTTGTGAAAGACCTTTCTTAATACTGAGTCATAGAGAATATCTCAGTATAATTACTTTTTGAATTTATCAGTGAGCTCTATTGCTGTAGTTGAAATCATATATATCTTCACTGAAGATGTGTCTATTATCAGTTCATCTGCCTGATTAATGATAATCTGATAAATTTTTTTCTGCTCTTCAGAGAGAATCTCTTCTGAATCATTATTTAGACAGTGTAATCTGAATAGAGTGTCAGTATTAGCATGTGCAGTGCTTTTATTATTATTATTATTATTCTTTCATTATACTCATATGCAAGCGGAGCTTATGATGAGTCCTTGCGTGATGTTAAATACAGGTTAAGTGTTGGTTATACAGGAGGAAATACAGGTGTTGAGACCATGTCAAGATAACAAGAACATAGGAAATACAAAGGAGTGACAATTAGATACATGCAATAATAACTTCCCAGCTCAGGAACATAGAGCGATTCATTGAAGCGATTTGTACACCTCTGTATTTATTAGAAACCTGAGGTGCTTGAGTTCCGGATTTAATGTATTCCCTGCGGGTTTCGAACCCACACGCCTTGGTTTCCCACGCCAAGGCGCTACCGGGTGGCCGCATTAACCATTCGGCCACCGGGGCGCATGTGCAGTGCTCTTATAATAGTGAATTATCATCTGTGAGAGATACAAGTTTAGAACTAAGACTCAATTCATCAGTCAGTTGCTATGATAATCTATTATCAGTGACTGAAAAGTGAATATAAGAGTGATATAATCTATGACAACTGTAAACTCACTGTCTAAATACTGCAGTAATTTCTGCAGAGCTTATATGAGTTTAAGACACTTCAATTCAGTTGCTCAGTAGTGCTTTTCAGCTGCACTCAATCAGTGAGAGAGAAATAGAACAGGTCTTTCAATGTTATTCATTCTGACTTAATATAGAGCTACTTTGATATCTCTTTACTTACTGGCATTCATGTACAATATGAAGAGATGTTTAAAGTCAGAATATGCCTGAGTGAGAGTGTTCATCAAGACTTGCTTTATCATGTCAAATGAATATCTGACTTTCACAAGCAGAGTATGAAACTGCAGTAAGTTCTTAAATCTTATTAACTTAATCTTAGCTGTATATAATGCTCTTTTCTGACCTGTTTTTGAACTGTTATACAGTAACTTGATCTTAAGAGTCTCTAATACTTTCATCTGATCTGTATAAAAACTGATAAAATCATGATAATAATTGAAGAGACTGATGATTTCTTCTAGTTCTCTGAGTGTTATAGAGAAGACTAGATTAGTAATAGTAGCTACTTTCTCTTCTTAAGTAGATATGTCTAGTTAATTGATATGATGACTCAGCAAATGCACTGAGAGATATATGAAATAACATTTAGTTAATAACATTATTATCTCAGATATCTTAAGAGCTGTAAAGACTTGCTGCATATGATGAAGATATTCATTCAGTGAGTGAGAGAAGATGATGATATTATCTACATAGACTAACACAAATTATCATAGAAATTTTGCTAGAATCTTCTTCATATATTATTGAAAGAACTCAGGCAAGATTGTCAATCTTATTGTGATGACTGTAAAATATTCAAGATCTCAGTGTGAGATCATGAATATGATTTTGAAATAATTATTCTGTTCAATTGCTTATTGAAAGAAGCCTTGACAGATATTTATGAATAAGAATACTGTAGAATCACTGAGTGATTGCAATACATCTTATTGTATTGATAGAGAATATGTATTGAGAAGTAAGTATGTGTTTACTTTTCATAAATCAATCATTACTCTCAGCTTTTCTCTAAGTCAGATCACAAAGACAGATGAAGCAATGAGATTTCTATCTCTAAGAGAAACATGTTCAATTCTTCTATCTTATAGAAGCAGGTTCAGAATCTGATCAGCAGCTTTATAATCTCTTTGAGACAGAGAATAGAGTCTCTGTTTCAGGCTGGAAAAGTTGCTCTTATTAATGAATCACAGTGACATCTTAACATTGTCTGAAAATAAGCCTAGGCTGAAGCTAAATAGTTTGTGATGTTGATCAATGATTGCTTAAATGACTGCTCAGTCTTCTACCACTCAGTAATCTGATATATTCACTTAAATCTGCTCAGTGAGAGTGTCTGCTGTGAGAATTTGAAGTGAATTATTCTGATCTTTCACATTCATCAAATGTAATTCAATGTACAAGGTAGAAAACAGAGAATCTTCTCAGTCAGAATGATGAATGATGTTGACATTAACAGCATAAATAGCAATCTTCTTTCACTGTCAGAGTGACTGTGAGTTTGACAGACATCTACTCATGTGAATAGTGTCTCTGATGATCTTGACATTTATGAAATATCTTCTGTGAAATGTAACAAGTTTATTATAAACATTGATAGTTACTTTCACTGATAAAAGAGACATTATTAGCTATGATTATATGCATCTGAGATATCACACTAAGTGAAATTTATCTTCAATAATGAAAAGAGAATCATTGTCTGTTCTCAAGATAAGATCTGTTATTATGAATAGATTTGATTCATCAGCTTCTGAGTCAATTTCTTGAATGCTCACACATTGATCATGTGATATAGAGATTGATTGATAATGAGAGAAGAATAGATTTGCTATTATTATGTTAATAAGTGATATATCTGTATCTGTATTCATGTAAATAGAGAGATCATCTTGTGATGTAATGATAGAAATAATGAGAAAGATATAAGATAAATACTGTAGTTCACTAATATATTCTTAATCACTTATAGAGATATCACACACTGCAACTGCATATATGTCAGTATTAAAGATATTCTGATAATCATCTGAGAAAATGTCTGTAGATGAGATGAGTCTCTCAGTATCTATCTCACTGATTATTTTTCTGACTCACTGTTAGAATCTAGACTGAGATCTAGATTCAGCAGCTTATCATTATCTTTCTCAGTACTCTTCAGTTTGACTTAATTCACTGAATAATTGCTGTTCTTCTCTTTTTTAAGACAGTGATTAATATAATAAGAGTCTCTACAGATGTAGTACTCTGCTATAGATATCAGCAGTCTTCCTTCTTCTATTATACACTGAATCAGTAACTTACTCATTGTGAGAGTACTTGTGAGAATTGCTACTATCTCTGCAGTAGACATAGACAGCTTTGTAGCTTCTGTCTGCTTGAACAGAGAGATGTGATACAGACAGTGATTATTATTCTGTTCAAAACATCTGAAACTATATATATAGTTAGTGAATTGAGTCTTCTGATCAGTTCAGACATATCAGACAGCTGACTTATTATCTCTAATTTATTATCAGAAGTTATTCAATCATTCAGTAAAAATAAGTGATATAATTAAGAAAAGATTGAACTCTAAACTCTCTCATAAGAGCCTCTTTATCATAATAAGATCAGAGATTACAGCAGCTCACAGTAAGTTAATCTTCTATGAGATATATAATATCAGAGATAGTTCATCTGACTTCTTAAAGAAAAAACACAGAGTCTGAGCTTTCATTCAAGCTTCTTCTTCTGATAGCTGAAACTCATGTTTTAACTTATTAACAGTGATAGAGAGAAAGACATTTATATTCTTTCTCATTTTAATAGACAGATCATTATGCTATTTCAACATCTGACTCTTCAGATATAGAGAGAATATACAGAGAATCATGTCATCTCTCTTCTATATAATGATGAATTCTAAGCAACTGATAAATATCATTATATCTGTTTCTGCTGAGTTGAATAGCATAATATCATCAGTCTGTAATCTCACTGATCTATCATCACTTCATGTGAATGAACAGAGTTCACTATCAAGCAGAAGATCAAGATTGTCATGAGTGAGTATCTGATTTCTGCACATCTGATTTCTCTCTGAGTTATAAGTAAAATGCACAGTGTCAGCTTCTCTGAGAAAATTAATTCTGTCTCTTGTTAGATTATGATGATGTGTTCTGTCTTCAGCATCACACAGTTCTCATGAAATTGCTGATATTTGTCAGATTCTAGAAGATAATTTGAAGTCTTTCTTAAAGAAGACATCTAATTACTGTGCAGACTTGTTAAGAGAATTATCAGCTTTAATATCTATTCTGTTGATCTGAGCTGAACAGTTCATCTACTGATAATGATTCAGCTTCTATCTTTAAGTGATAAGTACAGCTTTCTCAGTGTGAAAGCTATTTCATACTTCTGCTAATCTGCTTCTTTCATCTGTCAATTATTTAAGATTCTCTTGAAGTTTGCTGACATGTTTGTCAATAAGAGTGATATACTTATTCAACTGCTTCTTTCACTGATCAAGCTGATATTCATATTCATTGAGCTTACTCTCTTATCAGATCAGTTGAACTTCTAGCTATTCTAACTTCTTAATCATATCTAGTATTACTGCTTCATCAGAAGAAGTGCAGTTCTAGTGATTGAATTTATAAAAGCTTAAGACTATTAAACTTCTCTTCTTAGTATTCTTTGTAATATCTGTGTGAAAGATCTGTAATCAGAGATTAATAACATTCTTTCATTTCACTACTGAAGTGAAGTTAAGAGCTGTTTTTATATCATTGTAATATCTGACTAATACACTTATAAGAATATCTTTCACTTTGATATAATTGTACAGTGTCACTTGACTTTTAACACTCTTATACTATTTATCTATGTTTCATCAGACTTCTGTAATTATAATAGCATACTTTTCAGTTATTATTTATAAATAAGTTTATTCTGAGTCAGGTTTATTAATAAATTCTCAGATGAGTTGTTCAATTTTACTGATAAGCTCATTCAATTCAGTGAAAGAAAGTGACTGATAGAAGCTACTTTAAGTGATTTATCTGTTCTGCTTCATTATTATGATGAAGCTGATAAAGTTATATAAGAGTGTGAAGATAAGTTTACTGTAACTGTGACTATATTCTAGACTGATCACTAGTGCTATAACATTCTGAAGTGAAAGATGCTTAAATAATCATCAGTCAGATCTATCACTAGCTATAGTGTTAAATGAGATAGATTTAAATAACTGCAGATCAGATCAATTACTAGCTACAGTGTTAAAAGAAGATAGAGTAACTAATCAGACTGATTATCAGCTAGTCAATTCTCAGTGTTCACAGTCTGATTCAATCATCAGTGCTATATATATTGAGAGTGAAGTGAAAGTTAAAGAGGCTAGAAGAACTTGATTCTTAATAAAACATGCTATTAAATTGTAGTGTATACTGCTACATAGAGTCAGATATAAGAGTAAAAACTTGTCTTATTCTCTTAAAAATGAAAGATGAGTGTACACTCTTATATATACAGTGATTATTCTATAGAGATTAGCTCTTGTAGAAGAAGTGATTATCTATGAAGAGAAGAACAGAGACTCTGTAGAGAAGAAGTAAACACTCTCATAGAAGAAGTGATTATATATAAAGAAAAGAATAAAGACTCTGTAGAGAAGAAGTGAAAGCTCTTATAGAAGAAGCAATCACATATGAAGAGAAGAACAGAGAAAGAAGATAGAAGTAGAAGCTTCAGAAAACAGCAAGAGATGAAGCAGAAGCTAGAGCTGAATAGAGAATTGACTTAAATAGAGAGCAGAAGCACGTCATAATAATCAATTCAGAATCAATTTAAAATCAATTTAAAATTAATTTAAAATCAATTTAATACTGAAATTATTCTTGAATTTAATAATAATACTGAATTGATTATTAACTGATTTTCAATCAATTATTAATTACTTAAATATATAGATTAAATCTATTTTTATTACTATAATTAATTCAGAATCAATTCAGAATCAATTTAAAATCAATTTAAAATTAATTATTAAATATTTTTATCTTGATATATTTTAAAATTCTGTAAAATATCTCTTTATATTCTATATGAATTTATCTGTTTATTTAATTGATTATGAATCAGGATTCAGCTATACATGCTTTGATTGATTGATGAGCTGAATGAATGAGTGGATTGAAAGATTGAAAGTCAATTACCAACTGATTATTACTGTATTATGCGAGGTCGGGGTCATGATTATGTAACGAGGTCAAGTGGCGCACTTAGCGAGGTCAAGTTTTCTGTATACACGATTCTGAGATAAGACATTGAAAGAAGCAATAATAGTAATTCCTTGAAAAGAATTAATTTATACAGATTCGTAAATTTTTCCTGTTCTATGAATACATGAAGTAGCCAACGGGGGTAATAATAACTATTTACATAGACAGATCATGGGCACCACTTAACACAATATCCTCGCCACGTAAAGACTCCCGACCGACCGAAGCAAAAAGAAAAAGTATAAGAAGTCGCAAAGAGAAATGAAAAGAAAACAACAACATATAAACCGGGGAATCCATATGATATGATACACAAAAATCTAAATGCGAAAATCCCGCCAACGCCTTCTGTGCCAAAAATGCTAAGCCCACCACGCCGACCACGTTTTCCATCCCCTAGACTTCCATATATAGACATGTCGAAATTGCCCCAGAACGGTTAAAAACAAGGTTCGCTTAACTATTGACGATGGTTGCCCTGGTTATAGCTTACTTGATATACCTGCCCACCGTAGGGACTGTATCGGACTTGGGGATGTGTAGGGACAGCTAATGGATTTATCAAAAGGTCAGGTCGCCGAAGTTCAGGTTGCGGTTGAACAATCTGGTAAGGCTCTGCTGGCTCAACCCTTTCGTGCGTAGCTGGTGCTAGGGTGCCTTTTGCAACACGTTTGGCCTTCTTAGGGGGAGCGTCTTGGTTATCGGCTCCACCACTCTTCGAGTTAGATCTCCTCTTTCGCCCAGGAGGGGCCTTCGAGGCGCCCCCTTGCTTTTCTGCTTCAGCTTTATCCGCCTCAATCTGCGCTTTGGTTCGCTTTGGGTTTCTGGTTCGACCTTCGTGGTTAAATTTTGCCCAGTGGATGATCATTGCCTCTGTTCGCTTTGGATTCTTGGACTGTTGGATCTTAAGTTGGTTCTTGGGGTCCAGGAGTGGATCTTCATAAAGGGGTGTAGAAGCACGTTCCCTAGTAATTGATCGTCTTGAATGAGAAGTAGCGGTCGGTGTTACGGGGGTGGCCGTTGTAACTGGAATCCCGGATGTTGCCAGCTTCACGGTTAATGATTTAACGGGCTGATTTGGACGAGTGGTAGGTGTACTAGTTTTCGGAGAACTGGGTTGTAAAGGTAGTTGAGGGGTTGTTGAAGTCGCGCGTGACTTGGGTCGTTTAGCTCTTGCAGGCGTTGGTGCAGAGACGGGGCTTGACGGCTCTGTTTGTACCTGGGAGGTTTCTCTAGTTAAGGCATGTCTGAAGCCCCCAAACCGGGTTATTCGTTTTGGGCGGCCATCAGTTTCACGATCTATACCATTCGTTGTACCACTCGCATCCGCTGTGTCCACTTCTATAGGCTTCTTTCTGGGAGCTGGTTTGGACGGCGGGCGGACTCCGGGAATGTACTCGACACCATTAAGTTTAATTGGTTTCCAACCATCAACATTGAAAGGGTCTGCAGCGTTGAGTTTCAGCCTTTTCAGTTGCGTTGGAGTTGGTTTGAAGCCTCCCTGGGCAAATGGGTCTTGGAATCCTATTTTTGATTCCCGGGGATCGTGTTTGTATCCATAAAGCATCGCTTCTTTTTTATCTTCAAAAACGAGCGGATCTTCCAGCTTTCGTGGATTAGCAGCCTTTTTCAATGAATGCCGTGTGGCTCGTTTCGATAGTTTGTCGATGGCTAGGTACTCATCCTGCCACACCCTGAGAGCCCGGGCTGTATTTGCCGTGATGGCGTAAAGCTCTTCGGTCGTGTGTGACTCTGGGTCATTTAAAATGTCAACATAAATTTCGGGCTTGGTGATTGGTAGAAAATTTCCCTTCGCCACAGCCTCTGTCTCATATGGCTTCGGGCGTTCAAAATCGCCAAATGTATTTTTCCAGAATGCAGGAAGATCCTCACTCTCTCCATCGTAGTCGTCAGTGAATTTTTGAACATGATTGATATTCCAAAACGCATCAAGGCGCCTTTCCACAATTACCGCTTCACGGGAAAATGCTTCGAGACGACTAGCTTGCTCAGTCTCATCGAGGCCAGATTCAGTAAGAGGAGTCTCGTCAGCGGCATCTTGCTCAACCAGGGACACTTCGGGGTGAGCAATCACCATATGTTGCCTGAGCTCCTCAGCAGGGGAAATTGCATTTTCTTTGGTAGGCTGAAATGATTCATTACACCATGCACATTTCAAGGGCAGAAGGCTGGTAGCAGCGGGAGTTGATTGAATTGAACGAGACGATGGTCTGGGCGGCTCCGATTGCTGCAAGCGTAACGGCGATGAAGGAGATCTTGGCGTTTCTGTACCCCGAGCGCCAATGTCTATATCATCTTGAACCAAAAATGACATGATGACAATCTACTTATCTGTAGGTAAACTCAGTATGTGCGCATAGACCAGGACGAGCGCCGCGTCCGAAAAAGAGAATGAAAGTATCCCGAAACAGCGCATAGTAAATATTCAAAACATAAAATCTACAAAAAAGAAAATAAACCAAAACAACCTGTAGTAAAGGTTATAGACAAAAGCATCGGCCTAGCGAAGCGGCAACTCGACATATCGTCATAGTGTTTGCAGTAAACATGGGTATATTATGAATTTTGGCGGGAACATCCAATTTAGGTTATCTCGGGTAATGCAAGTCCAAATAGTATGTGGCATCGCCAGACGCGACTGGAACTTGGGAGGGAAAAAAAAGAAAGAAATAATAAAAAAAGTATCGTACCTGAACCGCTGATGAAATCCGATTTAATGATTAGCAATTGCTAAGCGTTTCAGCAATAATACATCGGGTTATTTCAAAGTTTTGCAACAACGAAGGAGAGGGAATAGAATTGATTCAATGCCAGGTTTTGGCTAGATTCGAACCGCCAGCCGCAAATTGAGTTAGTTGTTGGAGTTGAATCTTTGGCCCTCGAATTAGACGAAGGATCCGCTCAGCAGAAGTTTTAAAATTAAAAGTAATAATTAATAGAAGAGAATAGGAAGTAAATGATAAGAAGAATTAACCGCTGGCCACAACTTCGCGAAGCCTGTGGGCGGGTGGCGATGGGCGAGTACAGAGTAAAAAGAATTTTTGCGAGGTAAGGTAGAAACTCGGTCAAAGCGGCGTGGAGCTGAATCGGACAAGGAAGTAATAAAACAACAACAGAAGAGAAAGGGAGAGATGAATCACTGGTCAACAGCTCTCAAGACACATATTATTTCCATATGTTCAGGATATTTTAATGTTGTTGTAGCCTTGAAGGAACTGATCTTGTAGTAAAGATTTCTGCATTCTGGGTCTAAGAGCTGGATCTACTACAATGCTGGAGCAAAGTCACGTTACCTGCAGACTCCTGTCCTGGCCAATCAAAAGTGAGAACTTTCTGTACCATAAGATGTATTGATATTGTTTTTTTCATCTTGACAGCACAACATCAACACAACAAGTCCTTTGTTGCTCTGTTCACTTTTGTCCAAGGGATGGTATGCAACTTGCTGTACCTTAGACATATTTTTCTTCAGCAAATTTTTTGACAATAATCAGAGAATAATGATCCTTCACTAAACAAGACCAGTTCATACGCACATGTTCCAATAATTATTATTATGTAACTAGATACCGAGATGTGTAACACCAATACAACAGAAAATGACAGGACTTAACCTAGGGCAGGGGTTGTTTGGTACTAACATTTCTTTCTCCATTCCACCCCTTAACTACTCCTCCTATCCTTGCACTTTTCTCTAAGATGGCTGGGGAACTACTCAAAACTACTCAAACCGGTGTATAAAAGAAAATCCCCTTATATTTTCTCTTGTTGAATTTAAATATGCCTCATATCAACGAATACAAAATTATATTGTCAAATAAGGAAAGACCCAGCGAATGCCAGGTTGCGCCGCTTAAAACCGGATTTCAATTAATGTTTATCACCAATTATCCTTTAATTATTTCCTTCCAATCAAAATTACATACACTGAAGCCTTGTTCGTTTCCCGCTCCAACAGATTTTTAGGCCTTCATGAGAAATTTATATTAGATTTGAGGAATCCCTTGTTGAAGGTCGAATTGGCAACTTATATTCAGCGTGGATTCTATACCAGGGCTATATTAGGCAACTCATCATAACCGGACTTATGAGCAAGTCTCTAAATCGGCTCAGAGTCAGCTCAAACGCGAGTCACTGCCGCTAATGACACGCATATATTTCACACTTGCATACCTATTTATTTGTTCATCTCCCCAACATCCAGCGCAACCAAAAACCTACTCACGCAATTATACGCCGCAACTGTAGCTGTTATCTCGACAACCTCCTTCTCACTGAAATGCCTCCTCAACTCCGCGAACACCTCTTCGGGTACATTAACCGTCCTCGTCATTGCCTCCGTGTACTTTAAAACGGCAATTTGTTTTGAGGACATCAATGCCGCCAGTTCAGCGTCAGTGGGTGGGTTGTCTACTCCACGCTGCACAAGTTTTAATGCCTCATCGGGGAAACCGGCCTCTGTCAACAAGGGAACATGGTGTTTCCACTCGAACCATGCTTCGTTTATAGCGGCAACGCGACAGATTGCGATTTCGCGAATGTCTGGGGAAATCGAGGTCTTGGTACGAATAGCGCCGAGAAATGAATTCCAGCCGTCGGCAACGGGGAATGAATGGAGAAGTGCTAGGTCGAGGGGGAGGAGGCCCCGTTCTCCCCTTCTAGCTTGGACGCGCTTGAGAATGGCTTCATCCTCTTCGTTGGAGGCTGGGGGTGGGTTGGGAACGTATGGGAGGCGCATGGTGACGACTGCAGGATGGACTCCGATGGAGAAGTAGTGAACTTAGAAAAGCTGCTGGTACCAACGTAATATTGTTTCAATCAGGATTCTAGAAAAAGGAAACGCCAGCTGAGCCCAAGGTACTAGAGTAGCATACAAAAACTGGAGGCCCCAGGTATTCGGTACGCACCTTTTAGGATAAGATAGTAAAAATATCTTAATGCACACGAGCTTCTGTGTGCAAAGACATTGTGGAGCTAAGCTCAAAATGGAAGGCCCTGCAAGATTGATTTTATGGCTTATTATTAATAATAATAGAAGAGATAGAATTGTAAAAACAAATAGAGATTTATTTTTCAGTGCAAAAGCACCAGCTAACTAAGTAAAAAAAGAAAAAAAGGAAAAAACATCTCACTGACTTACATCTCATTCTCAAGAACAGTTTGAGTGATCTGAAGAAGATTTATAATAGTTCTGAATTTAGTCTTCAGAGTCACATTCTTCTTGTGCAGAGTCTCATTTTCAATATAAAGAGTCAAAATCTCAATATCAACAACTGTAAACTGACTTCACACTTATCATCTGTTTTTTTAAAATCATAGTCTCTGAATTCTCAGCCACAGAGTGTTTCTTGAATGAGCTCTTCTTCTTGCAGACAATTCTTGAAAAATCTCAGTGTCACAATCTCAGTGCCATGATCACATATAGAAGCAGAATTTAAGGATCTCAAAGACTCAAATTAATTGACAGTGAGGTGGTTGATGTGGGAGGTGGTTGATAACTTGATATAGCATGTCACAGGATTGTGCTTCGCTTAACTCTAACACCAATTAGAGAGCTGTATTCACGCCAAGACCCCAAAAAAGGAAATTCTCCACTTTTGACCAGGGTTTATGCCACTCAGAGAAGAGTTATGCAACGCCAATCGTGGAGTAAAAGTAACGGTATGTGGGCGATCGTACTTAACCCCGCCAGGATCTTCCGGTTCAATCTCCTCCATCCAACTCACCCCATCAACAACGGGCATATACCACTATATCCCACATGCCATTGAAGCATTGTAAACTTTTCAACGCATACCCGATGTTGGAATGAGCCGAGTCTCAACAACCTCCGGGTAGAACCCATGGACACATTTGGACAACCAACACGCCAGATCTCGGCATCGGCTCTGTCGAGGTACATGTACAACGCCGGGAAGATGCCGACAAGGAATAACTAGTAGTAGTTTAGAGCACCGGGATTGTAGGATTATTTCTACGAGCGAAGCTTATGCTGGAAGTTAGTTGTTAGTAATATGAACGTGTTATTCTGTCTCAACTAAAATTTATTTGTTGTCCTCGGATGTTCAATTCTCAATTCGTCTTTACTCTGTAGCCCACGGAGCAATCACGCCTGTGGAGATTGAATAAAACCAGGCAAAGCATTTTCTGACAGGTCTGAAAAGTATTGTGTCGAGATGAATCTCTAGAGTCTTGAAAAATCTTGGAGGATAACGTTGTTGTGTGTGTGTAATCTATCTACGCGAGTTACACTAAATAGGGTTGGGTGGCACGTTGATTAGAGGAGGTGTACTCCGTAGCAATCACCAACACCCACTAATGCCTGCCACCCGCTCCATCCTCAATTCTTTCAAAAACGCAATAATAATTAATTACATCAATCAGACCCTGATTTCCTTCTTAGGAAAAGCGTCTGTACAGCAATAACCGTAAAAATCAACAAATACACACGAAATCCATTGATACACTGTATCACCATTACCTTATTCTTTCCTGATCTCTTTCAAACCAATCCTTTCAACAAATTCTTCAAAAGCTGGCCTTGCCAGCGGCTTGGTGAGGCCGTCGGCTATATTGGCCATGGAACCAACGTGTTCCATCATGATCTCCCCTTTTTCAACCAAATCGCGGAGGATATGGTATCTTATCTCAATGTGACGCGATCGTCGCTTCAGAGATTCCCCCTTTGCTAGATCAATTGCACCCTTATTGTCAACTCATAGTTGCGAGCATATCTTCGCTTTTCCTTCCACTAACCCAGCATCATGTAGCATATCATTCAATCAGATTATCTCACAGGCTGCCTCGCTAGCTGCAATCTATTCGGCCTCCGTGGTCGATTTGGCGATAGATGTCTGCCTCTGCGACTGCCATGAGATTGGCGACCTGTTTATCAATATAATGTAGCCGGTGGTTGATTTGTCCGCCCCTGCCCAGTCCGATTCGCATTATGCAACGAGGCTCAGGCTCTCACTCTCCTTGTCCCTTATCCTTGTTTCTATTGGTATTGAGATTGGGATTGGTAGGACGTTTTTCGGGGTATTTCTTCCAACAATAATTTTGGATATGACCGACTTTTTGACAGTGGTAGCAGGTCTTCATGTCATTATTCCTACGTTCAGGTCTGGGGTCCGTATCCTCATACTTTTCCTTGCTCCTGCCCTTCCTATTGTCCAATTCCCTCGCGTTGTTGGTTGGATTCCTAGACACATATTTTGGGCCTTCTCCAACTGCTGGGAGACGTAGTAGAATATCACGGCAGAGGCCCATGAAGTCGGCCTCTAGGGGTTGAGCATTGTCTTTGTCGATCTGGTCCATTCGATTCTTGATGAATGAGGCCCACCCTTTGCTTACTCCGGTAAGTAGGCAGTCAGAAAACATGAAGTCTTCAACCCTATACCCCAGGCGGATATAGTCAGTCCTTATGGCAATTAAGCGTTCGATAAAGGCGCGATCTGAGCCTTTCGTTTTGGCAGATAGGTTCGCCATCTCCTTGTATAACCTTGTCCTCCGGACACCAGGTCTTTCAGTGAAGTTTTTCTCTATGATCTTCCATAGGGAATAGGCAGACAGCTCAGAGTCCATCTGTATTGTACAATGAGATTTCGCCTGCGGGGCGATCGCAGACCACATGTGGTTATACAACCACATATTATGTTCTTCCCAAAACCGCTGCATGTCGTTGCTTGCGTTCTCCTTGGGGACCAATTTGCTTGTTGTCAATGATATCAATCGTACGAGATTGCCTCACTGCTAGGAGGATCTCTTCTTTCCACATTGGGTAGTTCTCAGAGCCTGTGAGGATAACTGGCTTCTTGATGGGCCTAACCTGATCTCGGAACTCACCCAGGATCTTCATAAGAGCTGAAGTCCTTCCTTGTTTTTGTAAAAACTCTGCCAGATCTGCACTGACATTGTCATCACTAGCCAGGGTCTCATTAGCCCTGCCAGCTTTCATCCTTTCAATCTCATGTTGGAGCCTCGCAATCTCCAACCTCATACGAGTTTCCTCACTTGCAGGATTTGTATCATAGCCACTGGGGCCATACGCGTTATCTAACATCTCGCTGGTGTCTCCAACCGGATCTTCAAAATCGTTATTGGACTCGTCTGGTCGTTCTTCCACGATCGTATCATCCACCTTGAAAGCTCCTAGGGCAATCGTTCTTTGGTTCGTTGCAGGCGTTCGCAAGCCCGCTGTCATTTCTCATTGTGTTTCTGGCATTTCCGGATTTCTTGTCCTTCGCGTTGGCAAGTATTCCCTTGTTAGATCCGGCGTTCCACCCGAGGGGTTCAACTATTCCAAAAAGAGACATCTAGGCACGTGTAACGATACGTGGAGGCGTGGTTGGCACATTATCAGCGGTTTTCCGTAGCTTATTGAGGGCTTCATAACCTCTTGGAGGATAACTGTAGGCTACTGGGGCAAAAGAGCTCGATCACCACCAGCGCACTGCTGGTAGAAGGGCCGATCAACCGCGGGACCCCCAACACCCCCCCTCGGACCAGCTATCACAGAGTACAGTACTTCCTCTCAGTGGCTCCCTTCAGTGGCTCCCCACAGTGGCTCCTCTTAGTGGACTCACTCAGTCCTAGGGCTCAAGGGACTTCTAGGGCACACTCCTGGGATGTCTCTTGGCACTGTTAAATGTCCAGGGTATTTGTTGAGAATTTTTAAGTCCATTCTGGGATCGAACCCATGCATGTTGATCACAGCGGGGCTCACGCTTAACAGTCTCATAACCTGTAGGCTACTGGGACAAAAGAGCTCGATCACCACCAGCGCACTGCTGGTAGAAGGGCCGATCAACCGCGGGACCCCCAACAATAAACATTGTTGAATCTATCTACGCGAGTACACTATAAATAGGTTGGGATTAGGTACCAACCAAAGATCAATTCACGTGACTAAAAACTGGTGTACCGTTTCAGGACTAGCTCAAACGCTCCGTCCTGGAAAGTGTGGGGAACGAACTACTTAGCTTGGCGCCATCACCAACGTCGTTCGAACAGCATTCAAGCTTTAACAAGCCCAAACCTTTCACTTCGATTGTTATTTCGAGAATGCGATCTCATTTGCAAGGGAGGATTCACTATTAACTTTCTAGAATCTGCGTCAAAACGATCAGCGGTGTATCCACAGCGACCGACTTTCGGACAATTGGGAGAAATCCATCATGTCAAAGAGTGGGAAGACGGCCCCTACAAATGACGAGCTGCTTGCTCAGTTCGATGACCTTGGTGTCGATGATGGAGCAACCCAAGCAGCGGGAGGGACGCAAGAAAAGTCAGAGCAAGACCTATTAGCTGAACTTCAGGACCTTGCTTCTCAAAGACCTCCAACACCCCGAACTTCCTCCACTTTAAACAAATCTCCTAAACCAACCTCTGCGACAACCCCGCCTTCGGGCAGGCTCAGTGACGATAAAATGCCACCTAGAAAATCAGGAGATAGCTCCCGAGCATATCACACAAGCATAACCCCTCCGGAAACAACTTCGTCAGATGCTGGGGATACTCCAACATCGGAGGAAGCAGGCAAGACCGGAGGCGGCGGTGGCGGCGGCTGGTGGGGTGGAATTTTTGCTACTGCTTCAGCTGCTGTGAAACAGGCAGAGGCTGCCGTAAAGGAGATTCAGAAAAACGAGGAAGCTCAAAAATGGGCTGATCAGGTTAGAGGCAATGTTGGAGTTCTTCGAGGTCTTGGTGAGTCGCAAAAAGAAAATCTCACTGCTAAGAAATATCCTTTAACCCCCTTTTCTATGGGCTATTCTAATACTTATAGGCGGCGAGCTACGAACCCTAGCCATCCCGACGTTTACCTCCCTCCTCCATACTCTAGCTCCTCCTATTTCCTCTCATGAACGCCTCCAAATCCACATCACACATGACCTCTCGGGCTATCCTTCGCTGGATCCTTTGATTTATTCAGTCTTCTCTCGAGTAATGTCCCAGGTCGAAGGAGGAGATCTCCTCGTCATCCAACGCGGTCGGGAAGCCGCACCCAGACGTGGCTCGGATGCTCACGTAGGTCACAGCTCATCGGCTGGCTGGAACGATGGCCCGTGGTGGCGTACGGTATCTGTCGGGAAACCACGATCTATATCGGCCATCAAGGGTGCAGTAGCCGGTACAAAACTTGTCCGAGCAAGTGCAGAAGCATATGCAACGGAATACTTTTCTACAAGAGGTGGCGTTGAGGAAGCCGCCAAACAAGCATCCGAGATACTATCGGAGTCCAATCCCGTCCGTAGCAGTGACATTTTCCTTGCCATCCAAGCGATTTCCCAACCTACACCACCAGAGCTTTTCCAAGCAGGCCCCAGTGGAGACACAGAAAAACCAGCTCAAGGTATAGTGGAGGTAAAGGAAGATATTGAAGAGGAAGTCTTCTTTGCACTTTATCTTCATGATCCCATTCACGGCATTGCTTTTCATGCCGTTACGCAAGCCGTTCCACAGAAATGGATTGACTGGCTTGATGCCGCCCCCCCTTCACCACCTAATCCAGACAACCCTGACGACTTTGTCCATTCTACCATGCCGGACGCGATTGCAGAAATCATCGAGAGCGGCGGCGTTGACCCGCGCGAATGGGTTTCAGAATGGATTGAGGAGGCTTTAACTCTTGGTGTTGGCGTTGTTGCACAGCGGTATGTCGCACGGAGAATGGGAGTTGGCGAAGGTGGTGTAGGTCGAGGAAAGATGAAGGCAGAACAAGCCACCGCGGTGGAAAGCGGTGCCGGAGAAGCAGCTAGAGCGCTATAAATTCCTTTGTAATTACTGCCCCTACATCTTTTAACTAAGTAGTGTATGTACTTTCCTATTGTAGCTAGTGGAGTCGGTGCTGTTCTTCTGTTTTTCGTGTTCCATTTTATTTCACTTGGCTGGGTTTTGCTGGGTTGACTGTGAACAGATGCTGGAAATGGTACGGTACTAGATTGATGAATCCATTAGCCGTTTTTGCCTTTCCATCTTCCTCTAACGCCCATCGTTCGTTTTATTCTATTTACCCAATATAAGGGATGAACAATCGCCCCTCCCCTTGGCCCTTCCTCCCCGACGGCAACTAAACTATACCCACGCCATAATTCTGATCTCGGTCACCTAGCCGACCTGGAAGGTACAGGGCAAATCCCAGAAGGAAGGATTTCCAGAGAACAGCAATCTCGATCTCTTCAGAGATTCGATTTTTGCCATCTTTTTTTATCGGTCAACCAGGATCGGATCCTACATTTGGGCAGACTCCCACACACCTTCTTCACCCTATTCTAAGCCAGCTACGCCATCTTCACCATTAGAATCGCTATTTCCAATAATACAGTTATATGACTCTAAAGTATTCGTGAGGAGGCACATTGGGCGATTAGGCATGGCACCAGAGAATGCCAAACTTGACCGCTCAAGATTCCAGCAAGATTTGCTTTGGTCTATGATAGCTATTACATTGGCATTGTCTTGGCCAGTTCCCCCCAGCCCACTCCCGTCCCTCCCTTAACGGCTGGATTTTGAATACATGAGCAACTTGGTTAGGGAAGGGGTAATAGAATGTTAAGAAATATGACCTCAATTCTAGGACACACGAAATCTATGGATGCTTCCTTAGCAGTTACATAGCCGTGGAATATCGGGGTGCGTGAAAAATGATAGTTATGGAAAGAGAGCTGATAAGTATTATTAAGAGGGAAGGTGATAATATGAGTTCCGCTCCTTTCTATCCCTTTTGTAAAAAGATTTGCATGCCCACCCGCGCGCCGCGCCCCGCTCGCTCCCCACCAAACAACCAGATATAGTACCGCGTTTTGCGATGTAATTTTTGTGTTCAAAGCGTAAACTCGCCCGAGAATCCAGATACATGGCTGAAATTCGCTGCAAGGGGAGTGACACTATGTTCCCATATTGTGTTAGGCGTTAGCGCATCAAGAGCGGAGGGAAGAGCGGAAGCGGGGGGAAAGACCAACCTTGTCCATCCGTTCATAACCGTGTATGTATCAGTGCCAACTTTGCTCGCCTCAACACTTCGTTGGATATCGGAGAGCTCTGGTGCCCATTTGAAATATCTAGCCAGCTGCGGCGGTATCCGCTGGTCGTCGTCACCTCCACGTTTCGTGGGGGATGTTCCCTCACGCATGTTTATATCATCACTACTGTTGCTGATGATGTTGATGTTGTTGTTGCTGGTCTTCTTGGACTGAGAAGTATGAATATCAACTTCCTGGTAGAGGCTAGATTTGGACCAGGAATTTGGCAACATGTTTGTGTAAACAGCCGGTCGTTCTTCGACGTCCAGCCGCATCGGCACGTTTATGCTGAATAACTGCACGCGTTCATCAGGCCAGTGGGCAGAGAGGCGTTCGATGAGTTTCACAGATAGCCGGGAAGCAGCTTGGATAGTCTCTGCTGGCTGTTTCTCTTTACTCGCAAAGGATAGTGCAATGGCTTTCTTGCCGCAGGTCGCAGCCTCGAGTGCGCCACCTACAGTGCCGCTCGCCAAGCCGTATATGATTGAAGCGTTTCGACCATGATTTGGCCCCGAAATTACGAGGTCGATGGGCTCGCGATCGGGAAAAAGGCTGTAGATGCCTAGTTGGGTGCAGGCAGCAGGGGTGCCATTGTTGACGACGACCCAAGGCCGTGTAGTCTCTGGGGTTGATCTGCCGTGCCGATTGCTGGGTACGTTCAGACCATTAGTTCCGGCATCATTTTGATCGTGGGTACCCTGGGCGGAATTGCCAGTATCTTTGACGAGAGCTTCTGGAGAAATGTAAGTCGCCTCCAGAGTCTCGCCAATGATGTGTGCTTTGCCAATCCAGGACCGGGATGAATTAGGGATGACAACGGAAACCAAGTGGCCGGCTTTTTCTAGGGTTTTGACGAAGGGGAACAGATATGGTGAACATTTCTGAGAAGGCGGTCCGTCATCATTTACTACCTGAGATGACTTGCAATCAGCCAGACTTCTCACACCAGTGCTTTAAAGGAACAGTCTCATCGTTTTTTTACCGCCCGTCCAGGCTGGGATGCGGGAGCGACCCAAGGCAACCGAACAACAGAACTAAAGGCAGAATTAAAAATTAAAAAATTTATTATAAAAGATCAAGTCAGTACCAGGATATGCATTGTGGCAAGAGTAATGTTATTATTGTTTTTTTTTTTTTTTTTTTTTTTTGGCTTGGAGGCGGGTCTAAAACGAACGGGTGCCGGGAATTGACAAGGCTGGGCTTCAATCAAAGCCCAAACATAAGTGGAAGTATGAGTGGGACTGGTGGAATCTCTATGACCTAATAAGAAAGAGAAAAAAAAAAAAAAATGCGATTCTGTGCAGGTCGGAAGGTGGCTGCTGAAGATATAGGCGCTCGACTGCTGGCTGATGCATTGAAAAGGGGTAACAACAGAAACACTCCGCACACCTTGAGTCTCAAAAAGTCGTATCGTTGTGCCCGGCCGGTGTGTGTGTGCCCTCTTTCCTACAACAACTCTCCTACATGCAAACCAACAAGCATGGAGCGGCAACAACATCCAAGATATCAAATATCAAACGAAACAGTTCGCTTCGCAGAAGCAAGGCAGAAAATCTCAACAAGCCTCAGTAATCTTAGAACAGCATAAACGAAGGGATGCTATTCAGCTGCATCCGGCAAGTGGGATACAGCCTCGAGCAACATATTCTGATGATTTATTTTCACGGAGTATTATTCCAGGTTTCCGCATCCCCAACCGCTGGGTTCGGAGAAATTATACAGAGTACTCCGTACCGTACCAGACAGACTAGATCCCTCGGACTTAGTTAGGCGGCGGTTGAGGCCGAGAATTCGTACAAAAGCCAAGCAATTTAGCTGAATGCGGAGCTCCGGTGAGCACGTCCGCCGCCCTGGACTCTGCCGGCCACGAACGCCAACCTGGCCAACAGCTTAGTTACGCTGTAACAAGCCAGAGAGAAAACCCTCTGCTCCGTACGTTAACTCTCGCTGGCCCCGCGTTGGCAATCTGCAAAGGAGAAAGAAAAAAATAAAAAGAATAAAAAATAAAAAATTCTATGACTGTTGGTCGATGTCACCATCATCGCCCATTCCATTCTGCGTGGAATCGCGGGTAGCTTGGATCCTCCCTCGTTCAGGTTGGGGGTTGGCGATGCGCATTGGACACAGCCAGATGATTGCCACGGAATCCTCTTCCCGACCATCTTGCCCGTTCTGTTAGCTGGCGACTAGGGCCTGGGCCAAGAAACTGTTTTTGAAGCATGGATTGTTTGTGAGAGATCTCATGACTCGACTAGAATTTGCTTCTTCTTCTTCTTCTTCTTCTTCTTCCTCCAATTGCTTCTGTCTCACCTCACTTGTCCTCAACTCTCGAAATGCTCTCCACCAATCCGACCTTCACACACCTTGGATAAACTACATACGTGCATAACCGCTTTTACCCATTTCTCTTGCATCACCGTTACCGATCACCTCCTCCATGGGACTTAAAGCCCTGCCAAACCCAGCTTCTCGGATTTTAGCGTGGCCCTTACTTTCTCCCTCAATTCCACCCCACTTGCTCTTATACCTAGCTTGCTGCTCTCTCTTCTGCCAAATCTCATCTGCATGAAGACCTTAACTCCATTGACGAAGTAAAATTGAGTTGCCATTGAAACCCAGCAACGGCGGTTGCCCAAAGTAGCTAACTACCGGCCAACTTCGAAACCCTTTTCCCCGGCAGTCTTCTCTGACTTCGGAACCCTGATGTAAGAGGTGAGATTTCCCTCAGATACACCACATCATACCACAAGCACCATCCTTGCAATGGGCGGGGGCATGGCTTGTACCCATGTATTCCTTCAGTCTTTGAATACCCCGTGGACGGGAAACTGAAGAGACCAAAAGGGAATAACTCAAATTTTGCTGTCCTCCAATTCCCTCTCTACAATATGAGCTCCCTCTAGCAGCAGCGAATATTGACTATCGATTATTGAACAAGACAAATGTCGGACATCTATCCTATTTCGCCTTCGTGGGACAATCCCATTCCGCAGCACACCCCCGAGCTCGACCCCAGCCATGATTCTATACAAGGAGACCCGGACATTGAATCATATGTCGATGAATTTCTTTTGCTCCATCAGCCTGGAGAATCACAGAATACAATGATGACAGGCAGATGTGGTTTTACCGGTGGTTTTGACTTCAAGTACGATGACCCTACTTGATAAGTAGTAAAACCAATGCTGAAGGCGATCTAAACAGGCTCCCAGGTACCATCCAACAAGCATACAACCTCGACAAAAATGCCCGAAGTCCGGAAATCAAGCTTGGCTCTGGAAGCCCAGAGATCAATGAAGAACCCTGGCACCTTTTTGATATATCTACATCCTCTGATACGGATCAATATCCCAGTACAACGCTCTCAAATTTTGGAAAATTTAACTCAGCCTTGGGGCTTAATGATCTGACTGGAGATTTCGGCTCTTTACCTTTGGATCAACCATACTATCAAGAGACGGGCTTTGGCAGTGAGTATGCAGACCGCTTCCAGCACGCACATGAACCAGAAGCCGGGTTCCAGGATCTACACAAGTCGTGGCCTTCCAGCCCGCAAGAAGGACAAACTTCTTTTGCTCAGACATACGAATCTACCATATCAACAGACGACGACCCTCGTAAATGTGAAGAGAATGGCACGACGAGGGACTACTCCATCTCATACTTTCCGTTGTCGCAATTAGATTTTCCCGGAGTGTACCCAGATTCAGATCCGAACAATATATCGATTCCAGATTTCTCGTCTGTGGTACTGCCAACCGAGCCACTCAAGCAGGAGGGCACTGAATATCATGATAAACCAAAGAAAAAGTTGCCACCAACCATTTCTGACAAGACTCGTATGCACACTTCAGGCCACACCACGCATATCATTCTCAATTCGAAATATACGGAGGAAGGTAATGGCCAATATATAGGATGGCGTAGCCACTCCGAAGAGGAAGCGCCACAGAAAACCCACCACCTCAGTCCTGTGAACAACATAAAAGAAAATTTCTCGAGTAATCTGCTCCCCTCCCCAGATGGATCGAACCATATGACTATAACCGAGTTGCCTTCAAGAGGAATGCCCCAGAAGCCGAACCAAAGCACTCGTGCCGCCACAACCCGAAAACGGAAGAATAGGAATACGGGTGCTGTGGACAAGAAGCCTGTGAAGACGATGGCTATACAGATTGTTCAAGAGGATGGGCTTGGCGGGTCATTGGAACCTTCGGCATGTATCCCAGCGGTGCCCAGAGCACGTCGTAACGGCCCCTTATCCCTCGACGGGCGGCGAAATGCTGCGATGCGCAGAAAGGATAAAAGTGTATGCGTATGGTGCCGTCTAGCGAAGAAAAAGGTAATAAGCTATTTTTCCTTCACCTGCGTGACATTTCTGATCGTTAGCCACTAGTGTTCCGGCGAAAGTCCATGCAGCACATGCGTCGAGCAGGCCAGAACATGCATGGAAGAGGCCGAAACTGTTGTTTTCAAGCAACCATGCGTGAAAGCAGACTTTTTCCAAATTGTTGAGTCTGGAACGTGCAACTATATTTGTAGGTCTGCTATTCAATTTGCGCTTCGATTTATGTATTCGTCTTCCTGACATCTAACTTCTTACCAGCCCAACGAGCAATCAATCATCCAACCCTAGACGGATCGACGCGGGTAAGGATGGAGCTACCAGTTACATTCGAAATGAAAGATTTGCTCGACCTCCTTGACAAGCGTCGTGGACGATTCAACATCCGGGCTCGTCAATCGTGGGGTACCCTGTATACATTAGACCTGAATGAAACTTATAATTACCTCAAGGGATTCAGTAAAGCGGAAGACAGCTCTAATTATGACCTTGGGGATTTCATCGATCGCAAAATCCTGAAATTCAACAAGTGGACAAGCTGCGTCAAGGACTGCGATCCAGTAAACAATCTTTTTGTAAGCATAAGCCCTTCCAGCGACAGCCCCTTAGTGTGTAATTGCACGGCTAATGTGTAGCACATACAGTCCCTCCTATCCCAATGGAACAACATGCCCAGTCGTGCCAGCTACGATTTTGTCCCCATATCTGACGACCAAGCTGATCGGCCCATGGACGTCCACGATCCAGAAGACTGCGTCGACATCCTCCTTGCAGCCCAACTCTCCCGCATATTCTGTCGCAAACTCGAAGTAGACGGCTACCGCGCTCTTCAAAACGCCCTGAACAAGAACAAATGGGACAGCGTTCCCTACGACTCCTTTATAAAATTTGTCTCACAGCTGGGACAGATCCTGCTCACACTCCGGTGGCGGGTGTCATGGTGGGAACTGCTAGGCGACGGCGGCACCACACCAGATGCCAATAAGGAGCGCTACGAGGACCGTGTTCGCCGCCTCTGCCAGGTCTTGTACTTTTATTATTCATCTGTCAAGTTGAAGTTGCCTGCGTGGACGGCCCCGACGGAGCTCCATGGGGTGTGGTCAACCTATGCAGATGCGACGAGTATTTGGGATGATTTCCCGTCCGACCCGTCAATAGACGGGTTTAATGTCTGGATGGCGAGAGGCAAGGAACTTATTCGAGAAGCAGGTGTGCAGGGTCGAATCTCGAGCTTTTGCAAGTAGATTGCGGCGCTAGGGGGTGGAATGATTCTTCTACCCGTCTTTCTCGTTAAGTGAATACTCTCTTCTACTTTTCCTATTCTCTTCTACTTTTCATTGGCCTATATCTGAACGTAATAACGCAATTGTGCTTTACTCTGATCATTATTCTGCTGGGAATGTTATCCATGGATCATTTTTCTTGTTACCTCAACTCTATTTTAATATATATACTCACATGCACCATGCCAGAGCAGGATTCTGGCTACGTGTGGACATACACCAAACTGCTCCTTTGAACAGCCAAAGAAGCCGTTCCGCAAAAGCCACTGTTCCCTGCTTATATTCGAATATTTACCCTTACCTCATCTTCACATGGACATATTCATTCTTTTTTTTTTTTTTTTTTTTTTTTTTTTTTATGCGCATGTATATAGCTTCATAATTTACGATACCAATGTCTAATAATATATTCCTTCATCCTAATATTCTAACCATTTCTAACCAATGCCCTGCATTCTTTTTTGTTCTGTTCCATTTACGGAGGTTTGGAAACTTCTGCTTGCCAGCACGGTTGGCCTCGAACGTAGAATCAGCCACCCAATGATAATATCGGTAAGCTTCATTTTCCTGCATATCGCGGCGACCGGGCCGAAAGCCCCGAAAAGCGAGCGTACGAAGCCTCGTAAGATATATATACATATATGATTTCCCCTCATAGCCCTGGCTGGTTCATTTGTCAAACGTGTCTGTACTTCCTAGCCTATGGCATCATATCCTGACTAGCAGGGGGGGGGGGGGGGGGAGGAAAAAATGAAGCATACTGCAGTACGTGGGAAAAAAAAAAGAAAAGAAAAGAAAAAAAAAAAAAAAGAAAACCTGATTTCGTTAATATTATTCCGTATTTCTACATATCAATCATGAGAAGCTGGAGTACATGCGCCATCTATCATGGCAACGAAGGTGATCCGCTTTCATGCGACGCATCATGAGCGATTTGATGATGCCCGGTCCAATCGGCGTGCACGTACTTAGGCGAGGTTGACGAGGCTGAGCGACATGGCGTCCACTCATGTATGTCCCAGTCCGTCACCACCCAACTTTCTTCTCCCTCCTCGTTTTCTTCGGTCGTAGTTCTTTCATACAGTAGCTCCAAAATTCGATTTAAATTGAGTCCTTTCTTGTTTTCCAAGATTCTGTCTTGAGTGGCTTTTCTGGAGGTTCTGGAGGCGTATCTCTCTTCCGGGGTATTTTGCTCGGTGGAGTGAAACGTGCAAACTGGATATTTCCTTATAAGCTGTCCTTGAATAGTGATTCAGAGTCGGTATGAAGGAATGTCACAGTCGCGGTAATTTGACGAAGCTTTCAAATGGGTCGATTGGGGGTGAGAACATGGCGAAGGCAGTATTGGCTGGCGATGACAATGACGATACTAGTCATACGGACCAAGGGCGATCTAATTGTCGTACGTAAATCCTTCTCCCAGCAGCGCATTGGATGTTATCTGGGTGCTCCCATTTGTCTGCTCAGCGCCCGTATGCAATAACCTCTACCATTTATAATTTTTTTTCCACAGATCCCCTCATTTCTTCACCTTTCCATCTTTACTTTTCTTCCCTCCAGCAAGTAACTCCAAGTGCCCCGCTCTTTCAGCAAGTACCCGTTCCGTTCGAGCGGTTAGACCAGAAGAGATTTTCTAGTTAGGTGAAAAGTCAGAACCCAATATTCTCACGTAGCTTCCCACTGGGGTTTTGCCGAATTGGCTCCGTTTCATTTCGTATGATGTCCATTTTCTGACGAAGCCAAAACCCCTTCAGGGCCGAGATGGAATTTGACGGGAAATTTTTCTTTGCGTACCTTTGTGATCTTCTTTTGCCTAATCAGGTTTGCTTTCTTGGGTGCGATTACTCGTGCGCCCTTTTTGGGCCCCAGGACATTGGATCTACAGGTTGATAAGTATATCTTGGCTATTTCTCTTCATAAAATCAACCGTGCTGTATATGTGTTTTGGAGGGAAGGGCGTACCTTTTGGCAGAGGACGCTGCCTTCGACTTTTTGAGTTCGCCTTGAGCCATGAATTCCTTTCACAGTTTTATTTTCAGGCTGTTTTATTATTGAAGCAGAGAATGTCACTGGCAGAAGGTTCGTTGTAAAGTATGGAGACCTTCAGTATCAGTGGGTTGCTGCTTTTTGGGAAGTTGTACGGATGTTTTACACCAGTTAGAAAATTTTTATTTTTCTCGCTGAATAATCCTGTTACTTAGGCTTTAGCCAATTAGAATCCTCCGCTGCGCCGGCAAAACATAAAAACATTACAAGGAGTGAGTGTTCTCAATTGCTTTGCTATTATATTTATAATAAAGATAGTGTGTGAAAAATTCAGAATATGTTATTTGATAATGAACAGCTCTATTCATTCCATCTCGTAAGCCAGGTGCATGTGCAGTAGCTTGAAGCACTCAAGCTTGCCAACATATAACTAAAAAAAAGAAGAATTCCAGCTTGGAACTAACTGCCAGTAATAATTTTTAATCGCACGAAAGGAAGCACTGTGTTTACCAATTGGCTGTGCACATTCTGTAGAAATGCTTGTAAGGTTTTCTGACAGCACAAACGTGATATCACGGCGGCAACTTTAGCCAATTGACAGTATCGAGAAGATGATATCTCAAGTGTTCGGCCCTCACGAGCCCCAATGGTGGCGAGGATGTTAACGTCAATGGGGCCGAATCCCCTCAGGCTCGAATTTCTAGAGCATGATGATCACATCATAGAACCTTTAACTATCGTGCCTTACACTTACGAGACATCAGTGACCAGTTCCTATCGGGGATTCCGTGGTATTCATGACTAGAACTGTCAGATACAGAAGCATGCGTAATACCAAAATATCAAGGAACTCAGAGAGCTGGTGGGATTTGGTTGCGGGGCCAAGCGCAGCAATATTTAGATCCTTTCAATTATCCTTAAAAGTAAGCAGCAAGAATTAGAGAAGGGGGTGCCGGTTCCAATGACGAAGGTGTTGAGCTGTTAAAAATAATAACTATCAACAGCCCGACCCTGGATCATTTCCGAAAGCGGAGTTTGTGGCGCTATCACGTGATCGTCTAGGCGGCTACCAGTCCCAATATGGTAACAAGCCAATTGCTAGATGTTCCTCGGCCCTTGCTCCGGCCGGACTTCCCTAGCAACAACAGGTAAGTTAACTTAACATCTCGGATGGCAAAAAGAGCGGCGGGCCGACGAAAACAAACATTGGGCTGTCATGCAAAATAACAATAATAGCTTGCAAGATCCAGTCAACCTGATCTCTGATCTCCAATTGTGCCGTCCGGGGTTGCTCCTCTACGCCGTACTTTGATAAGGGATCTTTCAACCAACTTGGCCGCTGAACAACACTAGAACTTCTCGTGGAATCTCCAGCGCTTTCCTCCCGCATCATCTCTTATTCTGGCCCCTGCACAAGATTTGGTCATCATTCAGGGGCCCTCCATTGTTCCTCGGTCCATTTCAGATTCGCGTGCGCTCCCCTCTACTAATTCAGAGCCCCCTTTTCGCACATGTTTCGGGACTGGACTGTGATGGAGCTGGCTTCTGACGCCTGTGTTAAAAATAATTTGTTATCTTGTGGGCTTCCGCCATGGACACCAATGTCTTTACGATTTCCGGAACCTCCTTGTCACCCTCCGATACTGTCCCCAACAATAACACCACCACCACCACCTCCTCACGACCACATTCCTCCCGTGGTACCAGTATCTTCCACCCCACCCGCCTTTCATCCATTTCTCCACCCCAACACCCGCTTGAAAAGCCTTGCAGCGCCCAGAATCGACGGCTCCAACTTCGAAACGCAGGTTTTCGTGGCGCGTTACTCCAGTCACGAAAACCAAGCCCTCCTTTCACAAGATGGCGATCGCCTTCGGGGGCCTCTGATCAACATACAGAGAAACAGAGCGATGATACTGCCAGCATAGATCAAAGCTGCAATCTCTCAAAACTGACCACATCACACACGCGCCGCTCGAGTATTCTTGAAGAAATCAATAACTCTACGCAGAGGAGGTATCGTCAGTCTCCGCGACCTCCAGCAGCTTCCTTGTTCCATGATCTGCCTTCTCCGGACCCACCTACATCTACCAATGACTTCCCCCTTTATTCTCCTTCGAAATGTAGCGGGAAATTAGGGCCTCCTATTGATCTGGACACTTTCGACTACAGTGATACAGATATGCCATCGAAACCGAGAAAACCGTCTTGGAGGTCATCATCCCCCTTCAGCAGCCTCGACCGCCCAAAAAGACGACCTAATATTACAAACAGGAACTCAGATCTCGAACTTTCTAGGTATATAGAACATCTAGAAGAGCAGCTTGCCGCCTCTTTAAATCGTGCCGAATCGATAGACTCATCTACGACGAATATTCAAGCAGCAAAGTTCAAAGCTCTCAATGCGGAATATAAAATATTGAAACAAGAGCTGCTAGAATGGGAGACCAAATTCGAAGCTCGATTGAAAGACGAATTACGCAATACGATCGACAAAGAATCAGAGCTTCGTGCTAAAATTCGTTCTTTGGAGAGACTTGTCGAAATTAAGGAAAATAAGATCCATGAGCAGCAATGGGAAATTGAAATGGCAACCCAAAAGTTACAAAACATGGAAGCGGTTAATGCGACGAACCGTAGCCTGGAACGGAGGATTGACGTGTTAACAGAACTTTTGGCTCAGTCGCCAACACGGATGGAGCCATCGTCAGGGTTGAATATTGTGCCTGAGACTTCTTCTTCTCAGGCGGACGGTATATATCATACTCCAAGGCCTCGATCTATGTTCTCCAAGATTCCTTTGTCTCCCGTTCGAAAAGCGCTTTTCCAACCTCTTTCGGTACCCAGCTCAAACGCCGTAACAGACCCTTCTGTTCACTACCACCAAGCATCTGATCACCCCTACGTTTCGCCCCCGCAAAGATTTGAACAGACGGATGATGCCGAACTGATGTCTCTCGATTCTGGAGTGGGTGACTCCTGTTCCCCTCCGTCTACCCGCGCGCTAGACTCACAACGCTCATCCATGATTTCACATGCTTCATCAAACCCATCCCATTGGGGAACCTCTTTTCCTCTATCACCTGAGATTCAAGGGAAATTTTCCAGTCGTCACAGGAGGATGAGGCGATTCCCTCCAGGGTCATGCACATTGAAGCCACTCATCCTACCCGCTACCTCACCGCATGTACCTAGCCAAATACACCGCCAGACTTTCTCCAACGATCCAATATCCCCTTTTCATTTGCGCCCAACTAGTGCTCACGATTCTCCCAACTCAACTTGGGTAGAGCCGGACACCCTACGTGCTCTGGAGGGACAATCACATCGATATGAAACGTTCGATGAAGCCATCAATGGCCATAGCATGTCCGGGGGAATTGCGCCTCTAGAAACTGACCTGGATGATTTTTCGACTACAGGATCATCACCTCACATATTTTTCGATGATATCCATCCAAGCACTCTGATGGCATCCCCAGCGTTCAATAGTCAAACCCAAAACGAGCCACTTAAGCAAGTGGCACCACGCACGCTAGAGAATGAGCTTCGCCAAAGCAACCCATCACTGCGCGTAAGACCCCGAACCAACCGCGAAACTGACCGGGACATTACCCCTGTGGCGGTGCTGGATTCGAAGATTGCAAGGCTTCGCAAGATTTATCCGGCGTCACGAAATTTTGTCCCATCGCTTGACAGCAGACAAGACCCCTTCTACCCTTTCTACTACTACATTTGGGATGTCGCACCTAACCCGGCAAATTTGATTCGGCGAATCATTGCAAATGCATGGCATGCAAACTGGAACCACCTTGGGAAGATGTCCTGGTGGGTCCTAGGTCTGTTCTTAAGTGGCCAACCAAGAAATCAGTGGCTCAAAAACAAACGCCAGTGTCAAATTAATTACGACAATAACGATGACATGGCGTCCACTACCAACTCCAGGAGTCCAACGAACTCGTACCGCTCTAGAACGAGCCCCCGTACTTCACACTGTGAAGGAACCCCAACCAAACAGACCACTATAATTTCGCCCGACGATACGTCAGCATTAATCCATACCCCTCCGGGAGGTTCCACAAACGGACTTCCCATAGCTATTACTACAGAGCCACCTCCACCAAAGAGACCGTTTGAAGTATGGGCTAGGTTTTCCTTTGCACTTGTTCTTGCCATTGGATTGGCCGTGAGGGACGGACCTGCATCTCTGATGGATGAATGCCTGCTGAGAGGGTCCTGTATTGCTGATGGTACAAGATCTGCGTCGGCAGACACCGACCAAAATGCCCGCCCTTCATCAGAACGTTCTTCACATATACTAGAGGTGTCTCCTCCACCTCCACCACCGGATTTTTCGCACGGCGCTCCTAGTGGGGACCAGGTTAATGGTGAACCAACCTGAAATCCTTCCGGTTCATATACCTCCGTTACACCCTGAGATCCCACCTGGCTGATTCCGCCATTGGGCGACTATCGCTAAGCCCACCCTAATGACAATACCCTGAAGCATTTCACGTACTCCCTACCTAGGTTTACGGCAGCCAAGACGCCAGCCCATTCAGCGACAGAAATTACTGGCTCAACCAAAGCATCAAATTCCAGCCAACGAAACATTTCCTCTACAAAGCCAGAACGCTTCTGGCAAGCTTCTGGAGGCGAAAGCCCTTTTTGAAATTTGTTTTGTGGAAGACGGAACGGAGGCTCTTTACTTGAGAAATCTCAAACTTCCGATCCTTGATGTGTTTCTTTAATAGCGACTTAACGACTTTTGCTGGCGAACTTTCTTCCTTGTCTATCCTTTTTTTTCACTCCCATCGGTACACACAAAACAGGAGGAACTTTTGTGGCACATGCAAGAAATACGTGTACAACCTCGATTCCTCGAACAAGCATATGCATTAATTCGCTGAACCAAGAAGAAAAATAAAAAAGGAAAGAGAAAACAAACCATCGAGAAAACAGCAGCAACACAGCCGTGACGTACATGCTTCCATTAATCTTGGGACACCATGCATGGTCCGCTCGCTCAACCGACGTGTATTTAATAAGCGTACACGGACGAACTGTGTGTGCGATAAAGCCAACAAAAACAGGAAAGAAAGCAAAGGAAGTTGGTGAATAGTGTGCCGCGCACACGATGGCGCAATCATTTTCCCTTTTCACAATAGATATTAGTAGATCATCCTAGATGGATAAAAAAGAAAGCTGTACGCAGCGTTAGTTCGTGAGGTTTTCTATTCACTTTCTGGGGCGGAATCAGATCCCCGTCGAAACAAAGAGAAGGATGAAACCACACAGCACAACACTCTGAAAATCACAAATGAGTACATGTAAATATGGCGGAATACATAGTCAGATATTTATACATAGATACCCCAAACAAAACAAGAAATACATATTATTTCCATTTCATCCGGCCCTCTCACAATGTTAATACTAGACATCACTCTATGTGACAAATGTATATATACTTCCAATAGCTGTCTGCCGCTCATTACACTATGTTATATAATTTGCAGAGTGAAGTGAAGCAAATATATGATGAAAACCCTGGTTATTAAAAGTGGAGAATTTTCTTTTTGAGATTCTTGGTGTGAATACAGCTCACTGATTGATATAGAATTAAGTGAAGTGCAATTCTGTGACATTGTACTATGACTTCTACACACTTATAACACATTCATCTTGTTGGCCCTTACGGCCGTTGCGGTTAGCGATCCCACTAGATCACGTGACCCACCACTATATTATATTCCTGTAGATAGATCTATCAATACAATCTTCAACTATTCTACACATCTTTCATCTTATTAATTATATCATCTACTCTGTACAGATTCTTGAATAATAGATCACACATCTTATTAACTATCTACTTTATACAGATTCTTGAATAGATAATATATCTGATCAATTATTACTCATAGATTCTTAAGAATAAATAATATATTAAAAGTCTGTATTCACTGCTTATGAAATCAGTCTCTTAATTAATTTATTTCTTTACAGTATTTTACTACTTCTACAGCTATCTGTCTTTAATATTATACTCAGAGAACTTAGATATTATAATCTTCTCTTATTATATCTTTTCTATCACTGATTATCTCTTTACACTGTGTAAAATTATAAATAGATATATACAGTGAAATCAGATTCTTTTATAGTTATAGATTCTGTAATAAATAAGTCTGAACTTCTCTTATTATCTTAAATATATTAATACTTTATATAATTAACAGCAGTCTCTTAAGCCTGTAAATAGTCTATTAAAATAGATATATTATCTGCAGTATATATTATCTATAGTGTATACTAATCACGTATCATACATATAAAAAGGTAAATCTTATCTTATTCTCTAAAAGATAAGAGATGAGTGTACACTCTTATATATATAGTAATTATTTTATAGAGATTAACTCTTGTAGAAGAAGTAATTATCTATAAAGAAAAGAACAGAGACTCTGTAGAGAAGAAGCAGATACTCTCATAGAAAAAGTAATTATATATAAAGAAAAGAATAAAGACTCTGTAGAGAAGAAGTGAAAGCTCTCATAGAAGAAATAATCACATATAAAGAGAAGAACAGAGAAAGAAGATAGAAGTGAAAGCTTTAGAAAACAGTAAGAGATGAAGTAAAAGCTAGAGCTGAATAGAGAATTAACTTAAATAGAAGATAAAAGCACATCACAGTTTCTCTATCTGAAAGAATATGTTCACAGAGAAGAAAAAATAACATTGAAAAAAGATAACAGATATTATAAGCACTAGACTTAAAGAGATGAATATTATTCAGAAGTGCTAGTCTATTTATATATATTACAGATATTATAGAAAAGAGAAGACTGAGTAATAGAATTACTTATTCATACAAAGAGTGATCAGATGTAAGAATTATTTATCTCTATAAAGAGTAAAAGATGTAAGAATAACTTGAAAAGAAATGATAAGAAAGAGACAGAAGTTCTTTAATTTAAAAACAGCTATAAGAAAAGAAAGAGATTGTAAAGAAATTATAAAAAGCTTGAATAAGAAAGAGTTCTTTAATGAGATAGATAAAAGCAGAAGTTTCATTATAATAGAGAAAAGATTTTGTGAGTGATAGAGATTAGTGTAGATGAATAATTATATTAATATATATATTATAATCACTTTCTTCTTATTCTTCTCTTATTTCTCACACATCTTGCTAAAATTTAATATAGTGGAATTAGTGAAAATCACAATATATAAAAGATTAGATTATGAAAATAATGAGTCTTAAGAAGAAGTTAATAGTTATAAAAATAAGTGTAGTGAGTATGATGAAAAAGATCTTGATCTTAGAGAAATTATTTCAGTCATTAAGTCAGAAGAAGTATAATACTCTTCTTTATATAAGTGATAGAGAAGAGAAGATGAGTGAGAAGATTAGTAAAGAGAAGACAGATAAGAATGAGATGAAAGAAAATAATAAAGATAAAGAGTTAGAATTCTGAATAGATGAGCTTCTGATACTATTAACTTATCTTTTTATATATGAAGTGATCAAAAATCAAGATAAAGAAAAGACAGTGATGTCTCATTATCACTCAGCTAAACTGTATGATACTGCTGCAGAAGAGTTAACAGATGAATTGCATGATAGAAGCTGAAAGAATTAAGAAGAGTCTAAGACTGTGATATAAAAGCTTATAACATCATTTACTTATTTGAAAAAGTCATGACTGTTTATACATCAGTTTTCAGAAGAAGATGTTAAGATGAATGAGAGAGAAGAGAGTCAGAAGACTGCTATGAGAGTAATCAGTGATAAAGAGCTATAAGTAGAACTGAAAGTAAGAGCTGAACAGATAGATACAGATGCTGAAGAACTGTCACTAATAGAAGAGAATAAGAAGCACTGAAGAGCTAATTAGAAGCAGTATGAAACTCTGAGTGACAATGTTTTGAAAAAGTCAGAATGAAAGAAGAATATTAAGAGTGATCAGATGTCTTAATTATATAGTACAGTATATATAAGACATCTGTATTACAATGATAAGATTAACTTACACTTTTAACAGAATAATAAACTCACTTATCTGAGCATGTCAATTATGCAGAATCTGACTGTGAAGAGGCTTATAAATGCTTTCTTAATCATTGAAAGACTTACAGAATATAGTAAGAAGATATTATTTATCAATTATAAGTTTTTTGTTTTACTCAGTCAGTGATTAATTAAAGATTTAAGACAGTTATCTGCTAAGTGAAAGTTACATTAATGAATGAATAATGATAAGCTAATCACTTCACAGACTATTAATTCTAAGAATTCTATTAATCAGAATATTATTATTCTGCAAATCTGTGAGAAAATAGCTTCTATATTATATCAGTGTTGCATGAAGAGTCAGAGATAATTCAAGAAATATGTGATCATTTCTGTAGATAATAAACAGATGTGACAAGAACATAATACTTGTATTAACTGTTAGTGAGAAAATAAGAAATTTCACTACTCTTTAAATTACTGTAGCTGATATGAACTCAGATGAAATATAGATAACTTACTGTTTAAAGAAAGTGTATCTGAATTTGAAAAGACTGCAGCTGAGAAGATGAATATTAATGATATTATTAAGATTAGTGATACAGAGAAGAAGAATAATTTAACTATAGTTTTAATAAAGAGAATATCTACATCTTTTAAGTATAAGATATTGAGTTTAATTGTACTGAAACTCTTAAAACATATTTAAATCAGTGAGTGAGATATCTTAACATCTGTGAAGATGAGTGATGAGGTAAAGACAAGTCATTTAACCTCTGCTAAGATGATTAATGAGGTTAAGATAAGCAGTGTATAACAGTTATTAATTCTATCTTCTGAAGATCACACAGTTAATTGTAGAGCTCAAGATTTAAAGATGCTGAGACAGCTGTCTAATCTTGATAAGTATAATCTGAACACTGTTCAGACTGTGTGAAAGAAACTGAATAAGATAGCTGAGTTTATCAATGTGATTTCAGCTGCAGAAGATATCATGACTAATAATTATTTCTTTAAGTTGCTCAGCAGAGTGTGTTTCAGTGATTTTATAAATGAGAAGTTGTCAGTGAATAATGCATTTTGAGACACATGTCTCACTGAGTAGAAGATCAAGCTGCAGAAAGAGCTTGAAGATGATTGATAAGAAGAGACAGAGTGAAATGATAAAAAGAGTAGAAGATGATAATTTTCTTATTTTCTTTATCTTCTCATTCAATAGCTAAAATTAGATTGTAATACATTTTCTTTCTTTCTTTCACTCTGTCTCTATTTTACTTTTCTTTCTATTGTTTACTCAGCTGACTGTGAGACTTCTTAATTATAAAGACCTTGATCAGATATGAGATGTCTTATACAATAACTTTAAGAGACTCTTAGATCAGGTCTTTATATCTCTTTCACTTAATCTGAAGATAAGTCTTACTGTTCTCTGTGTACTTTCTTATAATGTTTTCAACTTCAAATTACAACTGATTATTAATAAGTACTGATTCTGATGATGAGTGTTTTATATTCACTTCTGTTAATACAGTCTTTTTCAGATGAATAATGAAGATTACTGAGTATATTTACTAACTAACTGACAGTTTTAATTGAAATGTGATATCTGATATCTTCTGAAGAACATGAAATGAGTCTATCTGTAAGAGTGATAACTTGAATATTTCTTTTAATATATAGCTCTTTTGAGTTTTTTAAGTAAGATTCAAGAAGACTTAATTATCAATCTGAATAGTTAATTGAGAATGAGATCAGTCAAAGAACTCAGTCATTCTAGCTTTTATCAGAGTGTATAAGTCAAGAATGTCTTACTGCACTGCATCTCACACAGTGATGAACTCAGCTATATCTAGTGAAGCTTTCTCATTATTCAATGACAGTTATCTAGAATTTACATCTGTGAGTAATTTGAAGAGAGAGATCATTGCTGACTATGCAGCTACTGAGTTCAACACTCTTTTCACTTATTTAAGCAGAGCAGTTCAATTTGCTTCATATTCATCTACAAGAAGTGTTCACAATATAACTTTAATCATGAGATTAATTTACTTACTTTGATCATTTAAGTAAGAATTGTAGACAGTTGTCATTCATGTCTTAATTCTCATGAGTTGAAGAACTGACTTTTAAAATTGTAATATAAATTTAAGATCTCTATCTGAAATAATCATCAGTGAGAGCTGTCAGTGACAGACTATTTTCTTATAAAAGTCTTCTACTTATTATGAAGCATCTCATCATTTCTGTTCTATAATTAGAATTACTGCTTTTGAAAATTTGTCTGTGACTGTTAATATAGTATTATAATTATCACTCACAGATAATCCTGTAATAAAATCAATTAAAAGAACTTTAAACAGCTGTTTTAAGAGTGAGATAAGGTGTAATTTGTCCTCTGATAAGTGATTCAGCAGTTTGACTAGTTAGCAATTGAGACATTATAATAGATAGTTCAGAATTCTCTTTCAGACATGAAGAAGAAAGAAGAACTGATAAATAAGATTTTTCATTCAATGAAGATCAGAGTGATCTGCTATATCATAGCATATACAGATAATATCTCACATCAGTGATTTAAGAATACAGAGACACAATTCTTCAAAGAATAATAGTCTGTCTCACACTGTAAATAACTGATATCACTCTTTCTAACTGGTCTTGCAAAAGATCTTTCTCAATGTCAGATTATAGAGAATATCTCAGTATAGTTACTTTTTAAATTTATTGATGAGCTCTATCACTGTAGTTGAAATCATACATATCTTCACTGAAGATGTGTCTGTCATTAGTCTGTCTGTCTGATTAATAATGATCTGACAGATTTTTTTCTACTCTTCAGAAGAAATCTCTTCTAAATCATTATCTAGACAGTACAATCTGAATAGAGTATCAGTATTAGTATATATGATATTCTTGTAATAGCAGATTATCATCCGCGGGAGATATGAGCTTAGAACTAAGACTTAATTTATCAGTCAGTTACTATAATGATCTATTATCAGTGACTGAAAAGTAGATATAAGAGTGATATAATCTGTAATAACTGTAAACTTATTATCTAAATACTGCAGTAATTTCTGCAGGGCTTATATAAGTTCAAGATACTTCAATTCAGTTACTCAGTAGTACTTTTCAGCTATGCTCAATCAGTGAGAGAGAAATAGAACAGATCTTTCAATGTTATTCATTTCAACTTAGTGTAGAACTACTTCAATATCTCTTTACTTACTGATGTTTATATATAATATGAAAAGACATTTAAAGTTGAAATATGTCTGAGTGAGAGCATTTATCAAGACTTGCTTTATTATGTTAAATAAATGTCTGACTTCTGCAAGCAGAGTGTGAAACTGCAGTGAGTTCTCAAATCTCATTAACTTGATCTTAGCTGTGTATAACACTCTTTTCTAGTCTGTTTTTGAACTGTTATATAGCAACTTGATCTTGAGAGTCTCTAATACTTTCATCTGATCTGTATAAAAACTGATAAAATTATGATAACAATTGAAGAGATTGATGATTTCTTCTAGTTCTCTGAGTGTTATAGAAAAGACTAGATTAGTAATAACAGCTACTTTCTCTTCTTGAGTAGATATATCTAGTCAGCTGATATGATAACTCAGTAAATGCACTGAGAGATATACAAAATGACATTTAGTTAATAACATTGTTATCTCAGATATCTTGAGAGCTGTGAAGACTTGCTGTATATAATGAAGATGTTTATTCAGTGAGTGAGAGAAGATGATAATATCATCTACATAGACTAACATGAATTGTTATAGAAATTTCACTAGAATCTTCTTCATACACTGTTGAAAGAACTCAGATGAGATTGCTAATCTCATTGTAATAACTGTAAAATATTCAAGACCTTAGTGCAGAATCATGAACATGATTTTGAAATAATTATTCTGTTTAATTGCTTATTGAAAGAAGTCTTGATAAATATTTATAAATGAGAATATCATAGAATCACTGAGTGATTGCAACATATCTTATTATATCAGTAGAGAATATGCATTGAAGAGTAAGTATGTGTTTACTTTTCACAAATCAACTATCACTCTCAGCTTTTCTCTAAGTTAGATCACAAAGGTGAGTGAAGTAATAAGATTTCTGTCTCTGAGAGAAACATATTAAATTCTTCTATCTTATAGAAGCAGATTCAAAATCTGGTCAGCAGCTTCACAATCTCTTTAAGACAGAGAATAGAGTCTCTGTTTCAGGCTGGAAAAGTTACTCTCATCAATGAACTGCAGTAGCATCTTAATATTGTCTGAAAATAAGCCTAGGCTGAAGTTAAATAGTTTGTGATGTCAGTTGATGATCACTGAAATAGCTGCTCAGTCTTCTGTCACTCAGTGATCTAATATATCTGCTTAAATCTGCTTAGTAAGAGTGTCTGCTGTAAGAATTTGAAGTGAATTATCCTGATCTTTCACATCTGTCAAATGTAATTCAATGTACAAGGTAGGAAACAGAGAGTCTTCTCAGTCAGAATGATAAATGATATCAGTATTAATAGCATAAATGACAATCTTCTTTCACTGCTGAGACAGCTGTGAGTTTAACAGATATCTATCCGCGCGGATAGCATCTCTGATAATCTTGACATTTATGAAATATCTTTTATGAAATGTAACAAGCTCACTGTGAATATTGATAGTTGCTTTCACTGATGATAATATATTATTAGCTATGATTATATTGCATCTGAGATATCACACTAAGTGAAATTCATCTTTAACAATGAAAAGAGAATCATGATCTGTTCTCAAGATAAGATCTGTTATTATGAATAGATTTAATTCATCAGCTTCTGAGTTAACTTCTTGAATGTTCATATATTAATCATACAGTATAGAGATCAGTCAACAATGAGAGAAGAATAGATTTGCTATTATTACATTGATAAGTAATATACCTGCATCTGTATTCATGTAAACAGAGAGATCATCTTATGACATAATAACAGAAATGATGAGAAAGATGTAAGACAAATACTGTAGTTCACTAACATATTCTCAATTACTTATAGAAATATCACACACTGTAACTGCATATATATCAGTATTAAAGATGTTCTGATAATCATCTAAGAGAATGTCTGTAGATAAGATGAGCTTCTCAGTATCTATCTTACTGATTATTTTTCTGACTCACTGTCAGAATTTAGACTGAGATCTAGATTCAGCAGCTCATTATCATCTTTCTTAATACTCTTCAGTTCAACTTAATTTGTCAGATGATCACTGTTCTTCTCTTTTTTAAGATAGCAGTTAATGTAATGAGAGTCTTCACAGATGTAGCACTCTGCTGTAAGTATCAGTGATCTTTCTCCTTCTGTTGTACACTGAATCAGCAACTTACTCATTGTGAGAGTACTTATGAGAATTGCTGCTGTCTCTGCAATAGACACAGACAGCTTTGTAGCTTCTGTCTGCTTGAACAGAGAGATGTGATACAGATGACAGTTATTATTCTGTTCAAAACATCTGAAACTATACATGTAGTCAGTGAATTGAGTCTTCTGATCAGTTCAGATATGTCAGATAGCTAACTTATTATTTCTAATTTATTATCAGAAATTGTTCAATCATTTAGCAGAAATAGACTGACCGTGTGACTGTGTCTGAGATCAGAATCAAACTTTACAGTTATTATATTATTTAAAAGTATTACTTCTGATCATAATTTATGTTCATTACATTGATTTCAAATCACATTATTTCAAATATTAAAGGTCTCAGATTCACTTTTTAAATAAAAATCTAGTTTCAGATAAAGAATATATTTGAATTCTTAGTTACATTTTCATTCTGATTTCATTATTGAGAATGGCATTAAATGAGACTATGAAATCACTTCTCACTTACATAATATTATAACATAGTGCTCATTTGTTAAAAATTTAACAGAGAGTGTTATTAAATATTATTACTTTTCTGAACATAGATTATAATTCATATAATTTTAATTATGAAAAAAACATAAAATACAAAAAAAATAAAAAATAAAAAACAAAATAAACACAAGAAAAAATCACATTAAAAAAAAAAGAAAAGGAAAAGAAAAAAACAAAAAATAAAAACAAAAAAATAAAAAATAAAAATAAAAAAAATCAAGGTCACAGAGCTGCAGCACTCTTAAAATACTCACTTCTCAGAGTCTTTATAATATTCATCATCAACTGTGTATTTCTCACAGTGAGAATAACACAGCTGTGATGAGTCATTATCTTAACATTATCTAATAAATAATCAGTATATATCTGTATAAATGTGAATAATTAGAAAATATACACTTAAAAAGTATGATCAGAATGAACTCTGCTGTCACTTGAATAGCATCAAGAGCAGAATGCTGAAATTGATGATTTTTCTCATCAATTTCACAGACAAGACATGTGAAGATGATCTTAAGAAATATAAGATCTTTTAACTTCTGATAAAAACAGATCTCATGAAGAGACTCTATTTTCATAATATCAGAGACTGAGTGTTATTAAAAAGTGTTACTTTTATACAATACATATGTACTTACTGCAGTGATTCATTCTCTGCATATATAACTGAGAGTTGTGACTTTCTCACATCACATGACTCTTTCTGAAATGCTGTCATCAGTTTACAATTCATGCAGTCTTTCAGTTCAGTATACACTGTATGTATACAGCTCTGTGTACTGAGGCTGTGTTGATCATTATGACCTGACATGATACTTGCTTTTTGTAAGCCATGTTTTGTTTGAGAAGAAGAGAGAGAAAGATGCAACTGTTATTTTATTAAAGAGAGAATGAATAATTAGTATTATTAAATTAATTTAATTCATCTGCATTTAAAATTTGATTAGTTTATACTCTTCAATTTGAGAATTTCTATAAGTGTTTTAATAGTTTTCATACCAGCTTGAACTTAGTGATGAATTGAAGAAGAAGAAAAAAGAGAGAAGAAAGAAATAAAAATAACTTATCTTTATAATATGAAAACAGAGAATCACTGTAATCATTCTTTCTAGTAATAAAGATCTGTTTTCTGCATGTATCTCTGATATAGATTATATAATAAATATATACAAAGAATATCAATAGTGTATGTATTGAATAAAGATAATATTACTATGTAACACTGTAGCTGTTTCTGTACATCTCTGAAAGCTGTTAATAGTTTCTTTATCTCTTTATATTTAATAAGTTAATAATATATTCTGATGCACTCTTTCTTTCATCATTATCATTATTATCATCATTATTATCATTATTATCATCATCACTATCATCATCATCATTATTATCATTATTATTATATTATTGCCTGCCTTCACTTCTCTCTTCAATACTTATTAAAATCAATCATGTCATCTCTCTTCAAATATTCTGCGGTTCTGCGGATCACTAAGGCGCGTGAGCACTGTCACAGATTGAAGAGAGAGGAGAAGAAGGTGTTCAAGTACAGAGAGACAGATTGTAAGATATATTATAATGCCTTGAAGAGACTCTGTAAGAGAGTAGAATAATAATGATTTTAAGTAACACTTCTGATAGATTTAGACTGAACTAAGTATAGAAATAATACAGATGACATCATCTGTGAGAGATTGAAAAAGAAGATAGTGAAGAGTCTTATACAGTAGTAGTGAGATCAGAAGAAGTTCTGAGAATAATTTGAGACTAAAATGAAGAGAGAGAGAAAGAAGAAGAGTGTTACTATAAATAAGCAGTGATAGAAGAAGATTGAGAAGATATTAAAGTAGAAGACAAAGAAGTCAAAACTGATAAGTTTTTTATTAAGAGATAATGATTTTTAATAACACTTCTGTTCTCTAATTGATTAGCAGAAGCTGGCAGAGAAGAAGAAGATTGAGGTCTTATTTAGATCTCAAATGCACTTCATGATTCAGAATATTGAGAAGACAGCTCTGCTCTCTGAGCATGTCAATCTGCTTATTACTGAGATGAAACCTGAGACAGCAGATCAGAAAATGCAGGATTTTGAGATGCAGATTGATCTGACTGAGAGAGAGTAGTGAGAACTCTTCTCTGAGAAGACAGTGAAGAGAGATTTTGAGATGATTATCATCTCAGATAAGAAGAAGAAGAAGAAGAAGAAAAAGAAAAAGAAGAAGAATGAGAAGTGAATTGTAAAGAATGATAAGAAGAATGAGAAAGAAAAGAAGTAGATTTTTTTCTTTTTATATTAGTTAGTTATAAGTTTAAGTTTTTAATTATTAATAATTAAAATTGATTTTAAGTTTTCAAAAATTATTGTACAAGTTGTAATCAAGTCAGGAATGATATATATATATATATATATTTAACTATCATGATTCACAAATCACTATAATGTATAAGTATCAACATTTTTTCAACATTGATATTCACAATATTAATATATTTTTAATGATATTATTTAATAATATAATTTGATAATACTCTCTTTCACAATATTAATATATTTCAAGAAATATGACAGAGATTAATCAAGATTATTTATTTACTTTTATATATCAATGATATTCAATCTGAGTTAGTACTAAAATTATAACTAAGCTAAGAAACAAGATTATTTTCTCTTATATTAATTCTTCTTACACACATCAGTAATCAGTTATTGAAAATAAATTATTATCTTTCTTAAATTATTATCATATCTTCTGAATTCACTACTTTCACTTCTTTTACTTCTATTGAAGATTCACAAACTCTTTAAGAAATCACTGTGAATTACAAAGTCTACATTATTTACAATTCAATACAGAATACTCTCTTTCAATTATAATGAATAATTACTTCATTCTTCACATCTGATTTCAGATCATGAAATTTATGAAAAACTCAACACAAACATTGAGATGAACTATGAAATAATTATCAATAAATTGTATTGCAGATTACTGAAGAGTTATCTCTTTACTACAATTACTGTAACTTTATTCAGAAATATTCATCATAGACTGATCATAACTCTGAAGAAATTTCTCAACATCTGAAGTTATCAGAATGCAGATAATAAAAGAAAAATAATCAGAAAATTACTACTAAGCTGATAAGTTACTTTATCAGATAATGATTTTTAATAACACTAACTTTCTAATTTGAAGAAAATTATGTGAAAACAATCTCATATTAGTACTCTGATTTCATAACTCTTATCTGATAACTTCTGTGAATAATTACTTTATATATATATATCTCTGAATCTTTCTCTTTAATTAATTGAAAACCTCAAATTTCAAACACTTCTTTAAATACTTAATTCAAATCTTCATATTTCACATCAATTCTGTCTTCAGTTCAATCTTGAGATATACTACAAAGTTAATATACAATATCTAGAATCAGAGTTGAAGAATTATCAAAGAGTGTCTCTCACAGTGAATGCATGAACTAGTATAAATAATCTTGCATTTATAAGAGTTATATGTTATTACATTGATGAGAACTGAACTTATTAAGAGATATTAATTGAATTTGAATCATTGATCAGTAGTCATACTGAGAATTATATGATAGAGATATTAATGACTGTGATTAAAAATAACTATTAAGATATTAGTCTCAGTCTTCTTACAATTACAACTGATAATACTGCAAATAACTACACTATGATGAAGAGCTTGAAGTAAAAATTGACTTTATATTTCTGAAATGATAAACAAGGTCATATTTTCTGCATTACTCATGTGATTTAACTTGTGATACAAACACTGATAAAGAATCTTAATATCAAGACAAAGAATAATGAGATGACTGGTTCTTGAAATGAGAATAAGATGAAAGTGATTACTTAAGTAACTTTTGCATTCACTTTGCAAAAGATAATATTTTTTAACAACACTTTTTAATATTGCTTTTTGATAATACTTTTTAATAATACTACTGTTAATTTTGAATAGATTGACTAATAATTTAAATATCATAGATTTGAAACATTGCTAATGCAATTTATATCTCTTCTAAATAATAATAATAATTTCATAATATTCAATAAATAAATAAATCAGTCACATCACTGAATATGATACAGAATGTTAGAATACAGTGAAGTTTAATATATAAGATGACTGTTCAGACTCTTCAATTGTGTCAGATAATTGATTATTGAGTGTAACACTCTGATTAAGAAAAGATTCAGATATTAAAACTTTCTGATATAAAGTGAACTCAGTTGAAATATGTGATTGATTTACTGTTTCAGTTTTATAAGATAATAAAGACAGTCTCAATCACTTGTACATCAATGCTGCAGTCAGTCTGATGAGTGTATAACAGTTTATTTACTTATCTTGAGAAGCAGTTGAATCACTTAAAAAGAAATTCAGTCTGAGATGATGCTATAGTTAGACTGGCCGCTGAGATCATAAATTTCACATTTGATCTCATTTGATCTGATCTTATACATTTCTTAGCGTGAGTTTCATCAGAATCAAGCCTTAAAAAAATCTGAAAATGGATCATTTCTGAGAGAAATGATGTGAAAAATGATCAGATTTAATTCAAGAACAGTGAAATAAGAGTAATTTTTCAGAATAAACTGTGAAAGATAATCATTCTTTCAAAATCAGAATGAGACTGAGACTGAAGATCAAAATCAGTCTCATTCAGTTCATTCAGTGATTACTTATATAATCAGAATTTAATAATGATTATTGATAACACTCATGAAACAACTAAATACATTCTTATACAAGTTTATTCTTCACTTTCTCATGAAAACTACACTTCTCTGATATACTGTGATCAGAGGTATTAAACTGTCTGATAATTTCATATTTTACAATCATGAGTTTCTTGATTGTTTCTTCTTATAATTGTTCTCAGTGATAGTGATAAATATCTTAACTTGAGTTGAACTTTCACTTCATTCTCACCTCTGTCAATGAAATTGTCAGAATATTATGTGCTATCAGTGCAACAGTTGAATATGTACTCTCAACAATTTTTCATAACTCTAGAATTGATTTGATGTGTAAATTTGTTGAATTATCTTGAAGATAGTGATTAAATTCAGTTTTACAAGCATGTAGTTTTGCCTGATTTTTGATTGCAATCAATGTATGCAAGTTCTGTTTCAAAGTTAGTATTATAGTTCTATGTGATATAAAGTATTATCAAAGATCATTACTTACTAGAGAATTATATTTCACTGTCTTCACATCTCAAACATCTGCTTATTCAAATCTCTGATAGTTAACATTGTAGTAGTCTCAGACTAATTTAATATATGAGTCTCATTTCTTCTCTATTCAATCTTGAGAAGTGTAGATATTAACTCAATGAAAGAGATCTAGTAGAGCTGCTATAGCATAGTACTCTGTAAAAGATTGTTCTGTTTTGCTGTAGTAATATATCAGTTTATTTCTTACAGTAATAATAGTCTGTGCTATAGCATCATCTCAGACTGAATTTCTTTTTAAGTGATTCAACTGCTTCTTAAGATAAGTAAATAAACTGTTATACACTCATCAGACTGACTGCAGCATTGGTGTATAAGTGATTGAGACTGTCTTTGTTATCTTATAAAACTGAAACAGTAAATCAATCACATATTTCAACTGAGTTCACTTTATATTAGAAAGTTTCAATATCTGAATCTTTTTCTGATCAGAGTGTTACACTCAATGATTAATTATCTGATACAATTAAAGAGTCTGAACAGTTATCTTATATATTGAACTTCACTGTGTTCTAATATTCTGTATTATATTTAGTGATATGACTGATTTGTTTATTTATTGAATATCATGAAATCATTATTATTGTTTAGAAGAGATACAAATTGCATTAATAATGTTTTAAATCTATGATATTTAAATTATTAGCTAATCTATTCAAAATTAACAGTAGTATTATTAAAAAGTGTTATCAAAAAGCAATATTAAAAAGTGTTATTAAAAAATATTATCTTTTACAAAGTGAATGTAAAAGTTACTTAAGTAATCACTTTTATCTCATTCTCATCTCAAGAATCAGCTATCTCATTATTCTTCATCTTAATATTAAGATTCTTTATCAGTGTTTGTATCATAAGTTGAATCATATGAGCAATACAGAGAATATGACCTTGTTTATTATTTTAGAAATGCAAAGTCAATTTTTGCTTCAAGCTCTTCATCATAGTATAGTTATTCACAGCATTGTCAGTTATAATTGTAAGAAGACTGAGACTAATATCTCAATAGTCATTTTTAATCACAGTTATTAATATCTCTGTTATATAATCCTCAGTATGACTACTGATCAATGATTCAAATTCAATTAATGTCTCTCAATAAGTTCAGTTCTTATCAATATAATAATATGTAACTTCTATAAATGTAAGATTGTTTGTACTAGTTCATACATTCACTGTGAGAGACACTCTTCAATGATTCTTCAACTCTGATTCTAGATATTGTATATTAACTTTGTAGTATATCTCAAGGTTGAACTGAAGACAGAATTGATATGAAATACAAAGATTTGAATTAAGCATTTGAAGAAGTATTCAGAATTCAGAGTTTTCAATTAATTGAAGAGAAAGATTCAGAGATATATATATACAAAGTAATTATTTACAGAAGTTATCAGATAAGAGTTATAAAATCAGAGTACTGATACAGAGTTGTTTTTACATGATTTTCTTCAAATTAGAAAGTTAGTATTACTAAAAATCATTATCTGATAGAGTAACTTATCAGCTCAGTAGTAATTTTCTGATTATTTTTCTTTTATTATCTGTATTCTGATAACTTCAGATGTCAGAAAATTTCTTCAGAGCTATAATTAGTTTATAATGAATGTTTCTGAATGAAGTTGTAGTAATTGTAACAGAGAGATGACTCTTCAGTAATCTGTAATACAATCTGTTAATAATTATTTCATAGTTTATCTTGATATTTGTGTTGAGTTTTTCATAAATTTCATGACCTGAAATCAGATATGAAGAATGAAGTGATTATTTATCATGATTGAAAGAGAGTATTCTGTGTTGAATTATAAATAACATAGACTTTGTAATTCACAGTGATTTCTTGAAGAGTTTGTGAATCTTTAATAGAAGTAAAAGAAGTGAATTCAGAAGATATGATAATAATTTAAGAAAGATAATAATTTATTTTCAATAACTGATCACTGATGTGTGTAAGAAGAATTAATATAAGAGAAAATAATCTTGTTTCTTAGCTTAGTTATAATTTTAGTACTAACTCAGATTGAATATTATCAATGTATAAAAGTAAACAAATAATCTTGATTAATCTCTGTCATATTTCTTGAAATATATTAATATTGTGAAAGAGAGTGTTACTAAATTACATTATCAGATGATATCATTAAAAATATATTAATATTGTAAATATCAATGTTGAAAAAATGTTGATACTTATATATTATAGTGATTTGTGAATCATGATAGTTAAATATATATATATATATATATATTGTTTCTGACTTGATTATAACTTGTACAATAATTTTTAAAAACTTAAAATTAATTTCAATTATTAATAATTATGAACTTATAACTAAACTAATTAATATAAAAAGAAAAAAAACTTTTTCTACTTATTATCTTTCTTCTCTTTCTCATTCTTCTTATCATTCTTTATAATTCACTTCTCATTCTTCTTCTCCTTCTTCTTCTCCTCATCTGAGATGATAATCATCTCAAAATCTCTCTTCACTGCCTTCTCAGAGAAGAGTTCTCACTGCTTCTCTTCAGCCAGATCAATCTGTGTCTCAAAATCTTACATTTTCTGATCTGCTGTCTCGGGTTTCATCTCAGCAGTAAGCAGATTGATATACTCAGAGAGTAGAGCTGTCTTCTCAATATTCTGAATTATGAAGCACATTCAAGACCTGAATAAGGCCTTAATTCTCTTCTTCTCTGCCAGCTCCTGCTAATCAATTAGAGAACAGAAGTGTTATCAAAAATTGTTATCTCTTAATAAATAAAAAACTTATCAGTTTTGACTTCTTTATCTCTCACTTCAATACTCTCTCAATCTTCTTCTATCACTGCTTATTTATAGTAACACTCTTCTTCTCTCTCTCTCTCTTTATCTTGATCTTAAATTATTCTCAGAACTTCTTCTGATTTCACTGCTACTGTATAAGACTCTTCACTATTTTCTTCTTCAATCTCTCACAGACAGTGTCATCTGTATTATTTCTATACTTAGTTCAGTCTAAATCTATCAGAAGTGTTACTTAAAATCATTATCATTCTACTCTCTTACAGAGTCTCTTCAAGGCATTATAATATATATTACAATCTGTCTTTTCTCACTTAAACATCTTCTTTTTCTCTTTCTTCAATCTGTGATGATGCTCACGCGCCTTGATAGTCCGCAGGACTGCAGAATATTTGAAGAGGAATAACATAATTAATTTCAGTAAGTGTTGAAAAGAGATGAAGGCAGAAGAGACAGTCAGAAATAATATAATAATAATAATAATAATAATAATGATAATAATGATGATGATAATAGTAATAATGATAGTGATAGTGATGATGATAATGATAATAATAATAATGATAATAATAATGATGATGATGATGATGAAAGAAGAAGTGCATTGAAATATATTACTGACTTATCAAATATAAAGAGACTTAAAGAAAATATTAACAGCTTTCAGTGATGTACAGAAACAGCTACAGTGTTGTATAGTAATATTATCTTCATTCAATGCATGCACTGTTAATATTCTTTGTATATAGTTATCATATAATCTGTATCAGAAATACATGCAGAAAACAGATCTTTGTTACTAGAATAAATGATTACAGCAATTCTCTGTTTTCATATTATAAAGATAAGTTATTCTCATTTCTTTCTTCTCTCTTTTCTCTTCTTCAATCAATCACTAATTTCAAGCTGATATGAAAACTATTAAAACACTCTCAGAAACTCTCAAATTGAAGAGTATAGACTAATTAAATTTTAAATACAGAAGAAATTAAATTATCTTCTACAGATTCAATTATTCACTCTCTCTTAAATAAAACAGTAGTTGTGTCTCTTCTTCCTTCTCAATCAAACAAAACATGGGCTGTGAAAAGTGAGTATCACGCCAGGTTATAATAACCAACATGACCTCAGCATGCAGAGCTGTATATACACAGTACATGCTGAACTGAGAGACTGTGTGAATTGCAAACCAGCAGCAGCATCTCAGAGAGAGCTGTGTAGCATGAAAAAGTCACAACTCTCAGTCATATGTACAGAGAATGAATCACTGCAGTAAGTGCATGTGTATTAAAGTAATACTTTTTGATAATACTCAGTCTCTGATATGATGAAAATAGAGTCTCTCTGTGAGATCTGTTTCTATCAGAAGTCAGAGAATCTTATATTTCTCAAGATCATCTTCATACATCTTGTCTGTGAAATTGATGAGAGAAATTATTGATTTCAGTGTTCTGTTCTTGATATCATTCAAGTGACAGCAGAGTTCACCCTGATCACACTTTTTAAGTGTATATTGTCTAATTATTCACATTTATATAGATATATACTGATTATTTATTAGATGATGTTAAGATAATAATCTATTACAGCTATGTTACTCTCACTGTGAGAGATACACAGTTGATGATAAACATTGTGAAGACTCTGAGAAGTAAGTATTTTGAGAGTGCTGCAGCTCTGTGATCTTGATTTTTTTTTATTTTTATTTTTTGTTTTTTTCTTTTTCTTTTCTTTTTTTTTTAATTTTTCTTTCTCTTTCTGTCTTTTTCTTTCTCTTCTTTTTTTCTTTCTCTTTTTTTTTTTTTTTTTTTTTTTTTTGTTGTGATTTTTTCTTGTTATTTTGTTTTTTATTTTTTTGTTATTTTTTATATTTTATATTTTTTTTTTAAATTAAAATGATATTGATTATAATCTGTGTTCAGAAAAGTAATAATATTTGATAACACTCTCTGTTGAATTTTCAACAAATGAGCACTATGTTATAATATTATGTAAGTGAGAAATGATTTCATGGTCTTATTTAATGTTATTTTCAATAATGAGATTAGAATAAAAATGTGACTAAGAATTCAAACATATTCTTTATCTGAGACTAGATTTTTATTTGAAAAGTGAATCTGAGATCTTTAATATTTGAAATAACAGGATTTGAGATCAATGTGATGAACACAAATTATGATCAGAAGTAATGCTTTTAGATAACATGACAACTGTAAAGTTTGATTCTGGTCTCAGACACGGTCACACGGTCAGTCTAGCTATAGTGCAGACTATTGTTACTGTAAGAAATAAACTGGCATATTACTACAGCAAAATAGAACAATCTTTTACAGAGTACTATGCTGTAGCAGCTCTACTAGATCTCTCTCATTGAGTTAATATCTACACTTCTCAAGATTAAACAGAGAAGAAATAAGACTTATATATTAAATTAGCCTGAGACTACTACAATGCTAACTATCAGAGATTTGAATGAGCAGATGTTCAAGATGTGAAGACAGTGAAATACAATTTTCTAGTAAGTAATGATCTTTGATAATGCTTCATATCACATAGAACTATAATACTAACTTTGAAACAGAACTTGTATACATTGATTACAACTGAAAATCAGGCAAAACTACATACTTGTAAAACTGAATTTAACTGCTATCTTCAAGATAATCTGATAAATTTACACATCAAATCAATTCTAGAGTTATAAAAAATTGTTAAGAGTACATATTCAACTGTTGTACTGATGATGTGTGATATTCTGATAATTTCATTGATAGAGGTGAAAATGAAGCAAAAGTTCAACTCAAGTTGAGATATTTATTACTATTATCAGAGACAATTACAAGAAGAAACAATCAAGAAACTCATGATTATAAAACATAGAATTATCAGACAGTTTAATACCTCTGATCACAGTATATCAGAGAAGTGTAGTTTTCATAAGAAAGTAAAGAATAAACTTATACAAGAATGTATTTAGTTATTTCATGAGTGTTATTAATAATTGTTATCAAATTCTGATTATATAAGCAATCACTGAATGAACTGAATGAGACTGATTTTGATCTTCAGTCTCAGTCTCATTCTGATTTTAAAAGAATGATTATCTTTCACAGTTTATTCTGAAAAATTACTCTCATTTCACTGTTCTTGAATTAAATCTGGTCATTTTTCACATCATTTCTCTCAGAAATGATTCATTTTCAGATTTTTTTGAGGCTTGGTCCTGGTGAGACTCACGCCAAGAAATGTATGAGACCAGACCAAATGAGATCAAATGTGAAATTCATGATCCCGCCGGCCAGTCTAAGCAGGAATAAGCAGTGTGATCAAGAAAAGATTGAACTCTAAACTCTCTCACAAGAGTCTCTTTATTATAACAGAGTCAGAGATTACAGCAGCTCATAGTAAGTTAATCTTCTATGAGATGTATAATATCAGAGACAGTTTATCTGACTTCTTAAAGAAAAAACATAGAGTCTGAGCTTTCATTCAAGCTTCTTCTTTTGATAGCTGAAACTCGTGTTTTAACTTATCAACAGTGATAGAGAGAGAGGCATTCATATTCTTTCTCATTTTAATAGATAGATTATTATGTCATTTCAATACCTGACTCTTCAGATACAGAGAGAATATATGAAGAACTGCATTATCTCTCTTCTATATGACAATGAATTTCAAGTGACTGATAAACATTATTATATCTGTTTTCACTGAGTTGAATAGTATGATATTATCAGCCTGTAATCTCACTGACCTATCATCACTTCATGTGAATAAACAGAGTTCACTATCAAGTGAAAGATCAAGATTGTTATAAGTGAATGCCTGATCCCTGCACATTCAGTTTCTCTCTAAGTCATAAGTAAAATATGCAGTGTTGACTTCTCTGAGAAAATTAATCCTATCTCTCATTAGATTATGACAGCATATTCTGCCTTCAGCATCATACAGTCTTCATGAAATTGTCAGCATTTGTCAGATTCTAGAAGATGATTCAAAGCCTTTCTCAAAGAAGGCATCTAATTGCTGTGCAGACTTATTAAGAGAATTGTCAGCTTCAATATCTGTTCTATTGATCTGAGCTGAACAGTTCATCTTTTGACAACAGTTTAGCTTCTATCTTTGAGCAGTGAGTGTGGCTTTCTCAGCACAGAAGCTATTTCATACTTTCATCAATCTGCTTCTTTCATCTGTCAATCATTTGAGATTCTCTTGAAGTTTGCTGACACATTTGTTAACAAGAACAGTATACTCATTCAACTGCTTCTTCTGCTGATTAAGCTGATGTTCACATTTATTAAGCTCACTCTTTTATCAGGTCAGTCAGGCTTCTAGCTGTTCTAACTTCTCAATTATATCTAATATTACTGCTTCATCAGAAGAAGCGCGGTTCTGACAGTTAAATTCATGAAAGCTTGAGACTATCAAATTCCTCTTCTTAGTATTCTTTGTGACATCTGTGTGAAAGGCCTGCAATCAGAGATTAATGACATTCTTTTATTTCACTAATGAAGCAAAGTTAAGAGCTGTTTTTATGTCATTGTAATACCTGACTGATACACTCATAAAAATATCTTTCACTTTGATACAATTATACAGCATCACTTGGCTTTTAACACTCTCATATCATTCATCTATGTTCTGCCAGACTTCTGCAATCATAATAGCATGCTTTTCAGTCATTGCTTATAAGTAAGTTCATTCTGAGTCAGGTTCATCAGTGAATTCTCAGATGAGTTATTCAATTTCACTGACAGACTTATTCAGTTCAGCAGAAGAGAGTGACTGACAGAAGCTGCTCTGAGTGATTTGTCTGTTCTACTTCATTATTGTAACAGAGTTGATGAAGTTATATAAGAGTGTGAAGATGAGTTTATAATAACTGTGACTACATTCTAGACTGATCACTAGTACTATGATGTTCTGAAGCGAAAGATGCTCAAATAATCATCAGTCAGACCTATCATCAGCTGTAGTATTGAATGAGATAGATTCAAATAACTGCAGATCAGATCAATCACTAGCTGCAGTATTGAAAGAAGATAGAGTAACTAATCAAACTGATTACTGACTAGTCAATTCTCAGTGTCTGCAGCTCAGTCTAATCACCAGTGCTACATATATCAAGAATGAAGTAAAAGTTAAAGAGGCTAGAAGAACTTGATTCTTAACAAGACATGCTATCAAATTGCAGCATACATCACCTGTAGTGTATGCTGATCACATATCATACATGTAAAAAGGTAAATCTTGTCTTATTCTCTAAAAGATGAGAGATGAGCGTACACTCTTATATATACAGTGATTGTTTTATAGAGATTAACTCTTATAGAAGAAGTGATTATCTATGAAGAGAAGAATAGAGGCTCTGTAGAGAAGAAGTGAATGCTCTCATAGAAGAAGCAATCACATATGAAGAAAAGAATGAAGACTCTGTAGAGAAGAAGTGAAAGCTTTCATAGAAGAAGTAATCACATATGAAGAAAAGAACAGAGAGAGAAGGTAGAAGCAGAAGCTTCAGAAAACAGCAAGAAATGAAGCAGAAGCTAGAGCTGAATAGAGAATTAACTTGAATAGAGAGCGGAAGCACGCCACATTATCTGAGATTAAGTTTTATTACTGTAAAATTCATAGTTCTAATATATCTTTATTAATAGTAGTCTGTAAAAAGAAAACTATTATTCAAAGAGCTTATTATATTATCAGATATTATAGAGAATATTTCTTATTAACTTTATTCTTAACTTAATTAAGAAAATAGCTGTGACTGTTATCTTTAATAATTAATTTATTTCTCAGTTCTGTAGATCTCTCTTCAGTCTTTTATCAATTATTTATATTATTATTTAACTTATTCTTAAGTTAATCTTATTTCACTTTTACAGATATACTTTCACTGTAAATATCTTTTACATTATTTTTCTTACTTTTAACTTCTTAAAACTCTGTTTCTCAGAGCTCTGCAGATTCATTTATTAATTAACTTAATAGAAGAATTAATAGCTTTTTAATATCTTAGTACTTTATATAATCTGAAAGCTTAATTGATATATTAAATATAGAAGTTCTCACAATTCTTTAAAAATATAATTAATTATAAGCTATAATTATCTCAGATTCTCTGATGAATTTTCAGAGTTTTACTTATTTTACAGATTCAGCTATTAATTCTGATAATTAATAGTATATACAGAAATTTCATTATATATTTAAAGATTTACAGATAAAGATCTATAGTTATTATTAAATTTACTAATTTAAAATGAATCTTTAAGATAATATTTATACTTATTATTATACTGTTAATTCAAGACAGCTGTCTGATAAGTTATTTTTATTCTCTTAAGAGAATAATTTTAATTTCAGTAATCTTGATTCAGATCTCTCTATTCTCAGTCAGATTAAAAAGATATTAATTTTATATATATATATCTTTATTAAGATCTGTCAAGTCAGAGAATATCAGTATAAGTATAAAAATTATATTATTAACTTTTTTAGAGATACTAGTTGTATTTATAACACTCTCTCACTTCTTTCTAAGAATTTTAATATTATTATATTAAAGTCTTTAAATTTAAATACAGATTCTCACTTATAATATCAGTTTTACTGAGATTTCATAATTTATAAAGAAGCTGTTACTTAATAATTAATCTATCTCTATAAAAATTATCTCAGTTATCAGAATATTATGATTAATAAAGAGATTTAAAATTAGTTATCTGAAAATAAAGATGTCTCTGATCAGATTTCTTTTCATAAGCTTGATAAGTAAAAATTAATAATTATTGAGAATAAGAATTATTTAAATCTTAATAACTTGAATATCTTATTTAAATACTCTGATATTTCAGATCTTTTAATCTTACAGTTCAAAGTTAAATAACTTCATTATAAACTTAAAATATTATAGTGAGAATAGATTAATTATCTCACTCTGTCTTCAGTCTGTAATACATTATTTAATGAGTTTAACAATACTCACTCACTCTTTTCTTAAGTCTTTTCAACACTTTTCTTATAAGATGAAGATGAATTCATTCTCTCTAGATAAAGAATAATTAATCTTGCAGATTATACATAGTTTCTTCTTAAATATTATAACAGTTACTTTATCTATTATAGCTGTTTTTAATATATTCTTTTCAATTCTCTATTCTGCAGATAGATTAATAATTGAGACTGTTTTTTCTATAATTAAACTGACTCTCTTATTAAGAATCTCACTCTAGAGAAGCTACAGACTGCTTTTACTACTGATACTTTATAATCTGCTATAATTTTGAATTCACTTACATAGTTTGCAGAGAGTCTTCATAAAATCTATTCTTTTTAAGATATAAAATATCATCAGCTATAAGTCTATATTTAAAATATCAGATCTTCACATCTATTTCTTACTCTCTTAGCTACAGATTATCACTGAGATAATCTGATGTATTACTTCTCTAGCTATATTATTTAAAAGCATGACACTGATCTTGAGAGATTGAAGTTTATAAGAGATAGTATTTATAACTATTCTGCTATAGTTATATATTATTTTCATCTATAACTTATAATCTTTAAGAAAAAGATTCTAGATCTGAAATTCAAAATTCTAGATCACTGAACTTATTATAAGTAATAAGACTGTAAATCAGTACACTTATATAGTGTATTTTAATGTAAGAATGCACTGAATTCTGAACTTAATATAAATAAAGACTCTTATTAAGTCTTTACTGACTACTGAGATCTTATTATTACAGCTGAGAATTCTGAGTCTAATCACACTCAGTCTGAAGATATACAGTCACTTCTTTCTCTCAGTCATTCTAATCAGATAAATGTCATTGAACATTTATCTATAATTCTCAACTGTGTTTAATATTATCACTGTAGTGAAAAGTACTGTATTTATAAATATTAAGTCACTGATAATCTATATTACTGATTTCACTTTCTGTATAAATACTGAACTGACTGTGCTATTCTTAAATCTTTGAGTAGTAAATATTATCAGCTGTACTCTTATTATAATAACTCAATTCTTAATAACTATAACAGATTGATTACAGTTAGCTGACTAGTAAATACTGATATTACTCTCTACACTGACAGCTATACTGTTCTTGATTATCTGTCTAAGTACATTGTTAAGACTGAAACAGACACAGAATTCTATTATCAGATTATTCAATAAGTGATTTCAAGAATCAGTTCAAGTCACTCACTACTCTCTACAGTTGTTAAACTTATAAATCAGCTTATTAACAAGCATGATTGATCTGCTTAGAAGATTTATTATCTTCTTTTAAATCTTTCTTTATAAATGAGTTCTTATAAGTCAATTGCAGTTGATTGTTAGTCTGAATCTTAATATTATTATAGCTATATTCTTGAATCTGATGAATTATAATATGATTTATTCTTTTTGAAAAAATATAAGTAGTAGTTAACTGAATTTGAAAATTTTTCATTTCTTGAATTTCTTTGAATCTTTTCTTACAGTTATTAAATTAAGAAATATTCTTATATAAAACTCTGAGTATTAATCTACTTTTCTATTTATCAGTTTGAAACTGATTCAGAGAACTATACTTATATTAAACTTTTTCTTCATTACTCTTTTTATTAAATTAAAGATCTTAAGATTGTTAATCTCTTCACTTCTTAACTCTCTTTTACAGAGATCTTTAATTATTATCATCTTTCTTATAATCACTCAGTTAATGTCTATAATGAAGACATATCAGAATCAGAACCTGAGTTTGAAGATAATTAGAATAATGAAGAGAAGCTTAATCTCTCTTAAATATTACTTATCTGTTAAAACTCACAGTGTGATAATAATAATCTTATTAACATCTGAAACTGTGAACAGCTTAATCATCAGTTCTTAGATTTCAACTATAATTGAAGCTCTTATATTAACACTTATATCAATCTTAACACAGAATTTTAAAATAATATAAAGACTAACTTTCTCACAGATACTACTCTTTATAAATATGACTCACTTAAGACTCTAGACTCTGATTAATATCTTCTTCATGATACTATTCTCTATCATTATACTGAGATTCTTAACAGTGAGTTCTCAGATTCTTTACTAATTAATCTAGATAATACTGATAATACTGATAAAACTTATCTGATTATAATTTTATCTATAACTCTTCAAAATCTTGCAGAGGCTTAAAATCTCTCAATTTTAATTATTCAAGCTGTATTAACTGATGTAGCTACTAGCTACTTACTTTATTAACACTTAAATCTTGCATGTGTTATTTCAGCTTCTCATATACAAGAACATGTTATATAAACTGCTCAATTTTCAAAATCTTCAATCTTTACAGACTCTTTTTAAGAATGTTCACTATCTGTTAATTGATGAAAAGTCAATGATTGATTTACAGCAACTTTTATAAATTAATTAGATTTATTATTACATATTTTCTCATAAGAATACTTATTTTAATAATCTCAGTATCATTCTTAGTGAAGATTTCTATTAACTCTCATCTGTTTTTTCAAACTTCACTCTATTATAATAAGTGTATTGATTATAAAGAAGACATTCTGAGTTATTAAATTTACTTAACTTTTAGTAAAAT